>NC_073310.1:57269450-57595521 GCF_027595985.1 Sorex araneus | reverse complement strand
TAACTATTTTTAATATTTATTATCTACTGAGTTATTTTATCATTTTGTGTTCTCTTACACCTTTGGTGTTTAATACCAGAACCACCAGCCACATATAGTTATTTAGATTTGATTGATAATAACAATTAAATAAAGATTCACAATTAAGAATAAGATAACACCGTCCCTCAGTCACATTAGTTGCATTTGAGTACTCAAAAGTCTCCTGTAGTCACTGCTGGTCACAGCGACTGGACAGTGCAGAATCCAAACATTTCCACCCCTCGTCCGTAGACAGCACTATCTATGCTGCCTTATTTCTTAGATGTAAAAATATCACCTTAGATAGACAGAAATATTTTGAGCTTCTTAAATCAACCGCTCTTAACTTTCAGAACAGCCCCAATGCCTCCCTGCTTCTTTGCTTATATAAAGGATGTTCTCTCACCCTTTGTTTTGTAGGGAGCACGAAATCCTCATTTTACACCCAGCTTGTTGGGGACTGACTGTGAGCCCCTTGTGGGAAAGCAGATGGGATGTGTAATTACAGTGCAGTATTATTTATTTCGTCAGGTGGCATTCTGTGATAGCTATCATTTTGGTCTCCATACCCTCTTTAATAAAAAATTACTATAATGCCGGAGGCTACATCAGGGAAACGAGTGTCATGCTGAGTTCCTTCTCTCTGCCAAACTTGGTGTTGCTCCTTCTCCAACAGCTCCAGCTTCTGGGGGAGCCTCCCCCACACCCCCCAGCCACCTTCTCTTTGTGTTGATCAGAAACTGTAGCAAGACTCTGAAGTGTGTTTGAGTCCATAGAAGGAGAATAGGAAGATGCTGATCAGAATCTTTGTTTGAATGCATTCCCAGGGACTCTGACTATGGAGTCAGCTTTAGAAATAATGAATTATTAAATGTCTCAAAGGTGAAACTGCTAAAATGGAAGGGAAATCTGTACAGAATGGGGACACCCACCAGCCAGGGTGCAGAGGAGACAGACTTTTTGGGTCAAGGTGATCCAAGGTCAGGATTCAAGGTTTGGTGGGAGCTGGGGTTTAGAAACTACAATTAGTATTGATAGTAATAGCAATAATAACAGTAATGTGCTTGTGATCATCTGGTATAATGGTTTTCAATCCTTATAACACCTGCAGACTGACAGTTGAAATCCACAGATGTAGTGAAGTTACGACTGCATATAAGACCAGGTGGTAGCAATTGAGGAGAGACATGGCTAGAATGATGACATGGTTTGTACGTAGAAAAAGTAGGATTTGCTAAGGTTTGGATTTGGGAGTGTAAGAAAGAGAGGACTTAAAATGTTTCCAGATGTTTTTTTTACCGAGTAACTAACTGCTGGTATAGTATATCACTGTATCATTGTTATCCCATTGCTCATCGATTTGCTCGAGCGGGTATCAGTAACATCTCCATTGTGCGACTTGTTGTTACTGTTTTTGGCGTATTGAATATGCCACAGATAGCTTGCCATGCTCTGCCTTGCGGGCGAGATACTGTCAGTAGCTTGCCGGGCTCTCCAAGAGGGGCGGAGGAATCGAACCCAGGCAGGCTGCATGCAAGGCGAATGCCCTACCCTCTGCGCTGTCGCTCCAGCCCTCTAGAATGTTAATTCCAAATAATTCTTAACTATATTTATACTGCTGGCATTACTTTAGTATTGTAATAATAATCTTATAATTTCATAATAATAATATTAAGTATTATGATTCATACCACCATATCAATCAGTTTCCTTATCTTATATATCCACTATAGTTTTTATGTCTTTCCCTACCTAATGTCAGATGGAATTGTTGGAAAATTATTTATACATATATTTGATGTATTTGGTGTTTTTATAAAAGACCAAATATTGCTTTTTCCTCACCTAAAGATAACATAGCCAGATTTAAAATTGTAAGGTCACAGACTTTCTCTCTGAATTCTGTTGCTTATTCTCTAATGACAGTTAGATAAAGATAGGGTCAAGGTGATTTGCTGACGCCTCCATATTTCCTCATTATTCATTTTTTCTGCTTTCCATGGTGTGTTTTCTATTTAGTCTAGTTCCTATTTCATCTGCTATGAATAGAAAATTCTTTTCCATTTTAAACATTCTTAGAGTTACTTCCCCATTTTAATATCCTACCTTGTTTTTTCCTATCTTCGTATCACATCCGAAATTCTACCACCTCTGTAGACCATTTCCCGTTCCCTCTAGCCCAAACAAAATGAATTTCCCCTTCCTTATCACAGTACTAATTTTGTCTGTCATTTGCTTTTGTAGTTTATAATATCCTGGCATTTCATATCTGGAACCGATCCATGAGAGACAATCTAGCTCCCTACCTAATTTTCAGCTAAAAAAAAAATGTGGTCAGTGAGGCCTCTGTGTAACAAAATTGAGGCCCAATCCTTCCTCTGGCATTTTGGGGCTACCCTTGAATACTTTTTAAAAGGCTCTGGAGTATCAGTTCCCTAGAACTTTCAGGAGATCTCCTTTCATATTTCTATGGCTGCCCACATCTAAGTGCTCCCCTAATCTGTAACTCCGACAGGCCTGTTGGCCACCATTGTCTCTTCCAGCATCATGTCCCAGAAATTATAAGTGCCATGGGGCTGAAGGAGAAGACAGTATTTTCCTGAAGACTTGCCCCTCAAATCAAATTTGAGGGGCTGAAAATAGAGTGCAGTAGGTAAGGTCAGCATCGGTTAACCTGGGTTCATTCCCAGCACTGCGTATGGTCCCTCCAGGTCCTGTCAGGAGTAACCCTGAGCAGAGTCAGGAGAAAGCCCTTCGCACAGTTGGGAGTGAGCCCTCATTCAAAAGAAGCCTGAGACTTCACAATGAGCTATGTGACCTGGATGACTGACCCCTTCTAGCACAGATGCCACAAGCCCACAAGCGCAGGCCTAGTTGAATAATGCTGCACTACAGCCCCAAACCCATTTCCCCTCCAGCGGAAGGTCATTGCTCCTTTGTCTGTCTTCCCTCTTAGGACCCCACAAATGATGCTTCCTTATTCAGAGTAATCTAATCTCTGCTCTCTGCTGAGATAGAACCCCAATTTGCATTACCTCTCAGAATACAGCAAGGCATCCATCTAAGACTTGGACATTATGTTTTGCTTCATTGGCAGGGGTGGGGGTGGGGGGCAGGGGGGTTGATTTTATACATTATTATGTCATGAGTTTAGTCCTTATCCACACTGACTCTAGATTTTTGAAAGTGATGACAGGTAAATAGGTAACCAACATATAAAGTTGGTTTGATGAATCTTCATTCTCATTATGCTTTCTGGACAAATGCTCATGGATTCGGTATGGGACGTTCCTTATTCCTTTGTCCCAGACAGCTTTGTTGAACCCGGTGTCACTGAACACATCTGGGGTGCCCATCTCCTTCACATTAGACTTCCATATGTCTTTGAGTGTCTGAGGTGCACGCTTCTTGAAACCCACCCATGGATGTGCTTACGGATGGGATGGTGCTTCCTCGGGTCCTGACCTCATGGATGACGGAGCAGCCCTTCTTCTTGCAGCCCTTCTTGGTGGGAGCTATTCTGCCGGCCCAGGAGAGAAAGACCGGTTCAGTTTCTTTAACTGAAGTACAACGCCCTCCTTCACCAGTCTCTGGAAACAGAAAAGGTTTTGTAAACACTTATTTTCTCCCTGACCAAAGAAAATCCTGAACAGGAGTCATGAGTTTATATTGTCCTTATAAGCTACACGTGAATGAATTCCCAAGGTTTCATCAAAGCACTCAGGGTTTGTCTTAGAGTCCTAAAAGTTTTTCTTATACTATGTACTTATTTCCCCTGGTCCTGATTTTATCCAATTTTATACTTTGCTATTTTCTACTGATTTGGGGGTATGATGTTGTGGGGGGCGTGGGGGACACAGGGGGGTGTTACCAAGCAGTACTAAAGGGCCTGGGTGACTTCAGGGATACTTAGTCAGCAGGGCCCAGATGGTTCTGAGTGAGGGGCTGAGAATACAGGACTGATCTGAGATCTGTGCTAGGGGCTGCACCTGGCGATGCTCTGGGGCCCATGTGGTTCTGAGGATTAAATTGGGGCCCCACACCTGCCCTGATCCCTGGCTGTCTCTCTGACCTTTCTATTGATTTTTCAGTTGTTTCACATATGCAGTTCCTGTTTTTCCAGAAAATGTGTAGCAGTTAGAAAGAAGATATTAATGAGACTGTTAGGGTATCTAACATATATAGCTCTTCAATATTCTTTTATATTAACTTGTGTATTCTTATGTATTATGTGTACCATGCATATACATAATCTCATATGTAGCACTGTAGCACTGTCCTCCCATTGTTCATCGATTTGCTTGAGTGGGCACCAGTAACGTCTCCATTGTGAGACTTGTTACTGTTTTTGGCATATCAAATATGCCATGGGTAGCTTGCCAGGCTCTGCTGTGTGGGTGGGATATTCTCAGTAGCTTGCCAGGCTCTCTGAGAGAGACGGAAGAATTGAACCGGAGTCGGCTGCATGCAAGACAAACACCCTACCTGCTGTGCTATTGCTCCAGCCCAATCTTACATGTATTATATATAATTCTTATGAATTGTAGAGATACAGGGTAATGAAAATCTATTACATGCCAGATGAAAGTGTTTGACAAAAGTGATCTCTGACCTTCTCCTTAATCCTTTGAATTAGGTAATTATATGCCTACTATACAGAAAAGGAAATGGAAATTCAACCTGCTTATGTAACTTATTTGATTGAACATGGAACAGTTGACCCTCAGATTCCAAAGCTCTTCATTCCACCTGCCATACCTTAGAAATTCCAAAGTCACCAAGGTTGAAAATTGTCTGTCAGTGATAATTTTTAAATGAAAATGTATAATGTACTTAGTAAGCAGTGATGATACCTTTTTGTAAATTATATTCTCTTTAGCTTTCAAGGCAGCATTCATTGTTTTATGATTTTTGAAGCTCAACTGTGAATCTGACATTATTCTCTTTACATTGTAGTTTGATCCAATAACAATTGAAATTAAAAAAGCTGCAACTGTAGTGTTAATGCTTAATTCTCCAGAAGAGGAAATTTTGGCTAAAGCATGTGAAGCCATTTATAGATTTGCTTTAAAAGGTTTGGAATTTTTTTCTTTTTATCTTTCTAGTCATTAATTTCTTAACATATATACTACATCATGGGCACTTCTCTCCCTACTCTTTAGTTTACTTGCTGTCAATTCTCTTAGACAATCAGATTGTCATTAATGTACCATCCCCAAGTAATGTATCTGCTCCCCATACGCCTAACTAAATATCTTAAGGAGCAATTTAGTTACTGGGTAGAAGATTTTAGTGTAGTTTTTAAAATTGTCAATGTCATTGGTGATCCCAATAGTCAAAGCTAGAACAAGTTGAGTGACAAAATTAAGTAGCATTGAATTATAACCTAAAGTAGAAGATGAATTATTCATGAGTTTATACTGATACAAATAAAAGCAGGATAAATAAGTGGGAAAGAAAGGACATTTCTGATGCACAAGAATTCCAAATAATTTATATCAGTATACTGCCTTAAGGAGGTGTGATATCATTTCCTATTCTTTTGCTGTGAGCTATGAAGGATTACTTTTTCCTGGATACAGGGAGGAACACCAGAAGGGCCAGGAAAATAGCTCAAATGGCAGAGCATATGTCTAGCATGTGCAAGTCCCTGAGTTCAATCCCTGGTACTTCATGTTCCCCCAGGGACTGCCAGCTATGAACCAGTGGTCCCCACATACCATGGGTCTGAATACTTCTGGTTTTATGGACCAAGCTCTGCTAGGAGTAGAGGTTGTAAACACTTGAATAGCAATATAAATTAATTTAACCTAATTGGTATTTATAGAACACTACAACAACAGCGAGAACATACATTATTTTTCAAGTGCGTATAGAACATTTATCAAAATAGACATCTTCTGGGCAATAAAGCAAGCCTCAATAAATTTAACAGAATTCCAATTACATGAAATATGCTATACCACAATAGAATTAAATGAAAAATCGATACTGCAAAGAACTCTGGAAATCATTAAATAGTTAGAGAGTTAATAATGTACTTCTAAATAACCCATGAGTGAAAGAAGAATTCAAATGGAAAGTCAAAGTTGAAAATGAAAACAGCCTATAAAATACTTGAGGCTGTTATTGAATGAGTTAGAAGGGAATTTATTGCATGTAAATGCCTGTTAGGAAAGAAGGGCTCAAGTCAACGGCCTCTGGTTTCCTTTTCAGAATCTAAAAAAGGAAGAGCAAATTAAAACCTGTTACTAGTAATAGGAATCTAATAGCCATCTGAGTAGAAATCAATGAAATAGAAAACAAAGATCAAATAAAAAGATAAATTAAAATGATACTAAAAAGCAATGGAAGTAATTTCTACCTTTTTAAGATAATCAATAGGAAAGTCAAACTACTAGCCAGACTGATACATAAAAAGGGAGAAAAGAAATTATCAATAGCAATATTGAAGATTATAAGTTACAGAACTTATTAGTATTTATTTCAAGATGCAAACTCCCAAAGTTCGCTACACACACACACACACACACACACACACACACACACACACACACACACACACACACACAATACCTAACCCCTGTACCTATTACCAAAACTGAAATGTGTTATTATAAAGCCACACTGGCATGTTTTCACTGATGAATTTTACTAAAAATTAAAGGAAGCAATGATAACAGTTGAAAGACACTGAGTGTTGTAAATGCTGTCAGACATATGAGCACCAGAATTCACTCATCTCCTTCACTGCTGGTGAAATTCAGGCTTTAGAGCTACTCTAGAAGACAATTTGGTGGTTTCTTAGAAAACGACCATCAACTCAACCTAGGACCCAGCAATGATTCCTTGGTTTTTGCCCTAAGGAGTTGAAAACTTAAATCCACAGAGAAATCCCTTTGTTTTTTAGTAACTTTGTTCCCAATTGCGGAAACCAGAAAACAAGCAACTTGACCTTCAGTAAGTGAATGGACAAACTAAGTATAGGCCATGCATAACAACTTTGTTCTGTGACTTTTAAATTTTTAGCACATTCTTGACAGGTGGTCGATGTAAAGAGGTTGGTTATAAGGGCAATTCTGTGGACTATGGGAGGATTGACTTTTTCTTTGGAGGACCACTTTTCCAGAAGATAAACCATATAACTTGAAGTGCAAAATAATTTTGTGCAATAACTGAGGCAAAAAGAAACTGACCTTATTATAGTCTCAAGTTTGTTTTAAAAGGGAAAGCAAAATATTCATAGCCCAGTGAAATGGAAAAGCTGAAATGAGTCAGAGCCTCATCATTTATTCCAGGCCTTGGAAGATGATAATGCAGTCAGCAAGGAGGAATAGATTGCTTCTGGCCTTCCTTCTTCCACTGCTGAGGATCCCCAGTGACCCCTGGATTGCCTCAATAAGTGTACCCCCACACTGGCTACAGGCCTGCCCATCTTGCACGTGGTAGAGGAGTTCTAACCCCACTGACTGTAAAGTGAGCCCTCTCCCCCCGCACACTCCATCACAGACTTGAAGGCGCAGGGTGGGGAAGATGATGTACTTCATTGATTTTTACAACAACTCATACAATTACACAATCTATCATACTACTACCTGACTGGTAGCACACAAGCACAGGAATTAGAATAGAAGAGAGAAAAGAGAGCATCTCTCTCTTGGGCAGGGGTAGAGGGGAGGAGTGAGGGGAATAAAGTACACAATAGAAAGTGGTTAAGTGGCAGGAAGAAAAGGAGCAGGACAAATAGAGACAAGGAAGACTTGGGTGTCCTGTTAACATGGGTAGGGTGCTCAGAGGTGCAGTGTGAACCAAGAACTAGATGACAAGAGGAAGCCAGTTTTGTCAACATCAGCAGAAAGCTGTGTCCTAAAGTTTATTCATGGGAATATGACCACTAGGCAAATGACCACTAGGAAATCACAATGACCTAAAGAATGGATGACCATGGATGATTTCATTCTTTATTTACTTATTTGAGAGAGAGTGGGCTACATCCCTTGATGCTTAGGGGTAACTCTGGTTCTGTGGTTGGGGTCACTTCCACACAGCGCTGAGGGGACAATATGTGGCATAGGGGACCAAACTGAGGTTGGTTTGTATGCAAGGCAAGTGCCTTAACCCCTGTATTCCTCTCTGGCCCCATGTATAATTTTATTTTACCTGTGTCAGGTGAGGAAAATAAAGCAACCCTTCTTGAACTCGGAGCTGTGGAACCCTTAACTAAACTGCTTACCCATGAAGACAAAATTGTCCGAAGAAATACTACCATGATATTTGGAATTATGGCTTCTAATAGTAAGTATAAACTTGAAAAAGTAATCAGATAATCTCATATAATGCATCATATTTCCTTTAGATTTAATTTTAAAGAATTTTTTTATTCAAAATGACTTTAAGGAAAAGTTAAGTAAGTATATTAAAGCAATGTCTGGTTTTATACTTTAAGGGATATTTTTAAAACATAAAACTGTGCATAAACTGACTGACACAAAAACACTTAAAACTGGTGATGTTATACGTTCCAGTATTACAAATTGGGAGAGCAATTATTGTTTCCTAAAATAGTTTATTTTTGTGTTAGTATATAATTTATCTGCTATATATGTAACTTCTACTTCATATGTATTTTATATAAATAATTCCCAGAATAAAGATCTTTGACATTTTTATAGTTTTGAAGTTACAAGGTGCATTTTGCCAAAAATAAATTCAGACATATTTATCGAACCTTTTGATGCATGATTTTTTGTATAGGTAGTATATAAAAATTAATATATATATAGGTAATATATAAAAGGGAAATTATTTGTTAAAATTTGCTTTTATGGTCAGTAGAATACCAATTTGATCAAAACCAGGCCAATAAAGGCACTCCCCTTTATTATGAGTCTGTGCATATGTGGAGGGATGTGGGGATATGTGTGTACGTGTTTGTGCTGTGTAGATATGGTGTATATAAATATATACATATGTATGTGCCATATATGGAGTATGTGGTGTTTGTGAGGTGTGGTATTTGTGTGGTATTGTATTGAGTATGTGTGTATGATTTGTGTATGTATGTTTGTGATATGAATGAGGTGTACATGTGGTGTGAGTGTACTGCTATGTGTGTGATGTGTGAATGTGTGTGTGTGGTGGGAGCTGGGGAGTTGTAAATCGGACCCCTTGGTGCTGTTATTCCCTTTCTACCCACAACAAATGAGGCACAGAGAAGCCCCAAAGAGAGCAATCACTGGCCCTGTGAAGTCTTTATTAGTTGATCACAAGAATGGCTTAAAATGTATTTATGACCCCACAAGGGGGGGATTTTCAAATGCTCTCTCTCTCTCTCTCTCTCTCTCTCTCTCTCTCTCTCTCGTTCACACACACACACACACACACACACACACACACACGCACGTCTCTCCACACATGCCCCTATTTACATGCATTCACAGAATTTGAGAACTGAAGGTGCTTTGTTTGAAGTGCCTCTTGGGCAAGCTTTTATTTTATTATTTATTTGAGGGAGCAAAGTGTGGGTCCACAGCCAGCATTGCTCAGGGGTATTCCAGGGTCTCTGTTCAGGACCGATCCCTCGAAGTGCTGGGGCAACCAGGGATCAAACGGGCAATCTGTGTGCAAGGTAAGTGCCTTACCTGCCATACTACCTCTCCAGCCCCAAGCCCTCATTCCAAATACAGTAAAGAGCCCTCCCGGGATTCTGTTCCTTGCTCAAAGTCCTGTCAGGTTGTGAGTGAGAGGAAACGATGCTGGCTGGGGTTAGCATTTGCCTCTCAGCGTCACAGTGAATGGTGACATCCTTAATGTTCAGTTCTTTCTATGATTTGGTGGGAGACTGTGTCACATTTGGAAAGGAGAGATACAATTTATTATATCAACTTGTTTCTTCTAACTTAATGTCTAAGGTTACCTAGAACCTTTTCTTGCTTACTTTTGTTCTAAATTTTTATTATTTTATTTAGTAAATATTTGCATGTAAGTATCAATTAAACACATATTACTCTTATTTCCCAATACATGAGGGGTTTATAACCCATGAATGTCTCTAAATGGTTTATAAATTTTTTCTGAGCGGTGTTTAATATAGAGATTCATGAATTTCTAAAATAGCCTGTGGTTCCCAAATTATGAAGAATCACTCTTGCAAGGGCCAAGGGTGTGGCTCAGTGGCAAAGTGCTTATCTGACATGGTAAGCTTCTGAGTTTAAGCCCTGGCACTGCAAGAGGGAAAAGAATAAGAAAGGAAAAATGAAGAAAAGATTTGCTCTTAAATTTGGATGCAAAAGGGCTTTCTGAATGACCCAAGCCAGCAGCAGAATGGACTATGAGTAGTGCCAGGAACAGACCACGCATTCTGGCAAATAGGAGGGCTTTTCTGTGCCTTTATAATCGTCACCAAGCCCTTGGATCTCACACCTGAAGAATGAATTTCAAGAGCTTTCTTTGAATTCCTTGAATTGGGTGGGAGAAAAAAAACTAAAATCATTTTTGGAATGAATGAATGGACTTTCTCTTTGACCTCTCAGATGACACAGATAAAATACTGGCTTCCTCACGTGCTTGCAATATTCCTTTCTGTTAAGGGAGCCAACATATGAGGGCATAGAGGGAGAACAGCAGGTACATCACTCATGTGTCTTGCATGCAGTGAACCCAGGTTCTATCCCTGGCACCACATAGGGTCCCCAGAGCCCCCACCTCAGAAGTGATCCCTAATTGCAGAGCCAGGAGTGAGTCCTGAGCACAGCTGAGTGTGACCCCTAAACCCAAAGGAAAAAGGAAAAAAAGAGCCAACTTGGTAACAAAAATGATTCAAACTTTGATTCCTGCTCCAGAAAGTTGGGATTAAAAAATTAGATAAAGAGCCAGAGAGAGTGTATAGGAGGTAAGGCACTATTAAGTTTAAGATGAAGTTGCTGTGGCCACAATGCTGGTTTGAATCTCTGGTATCAGATATTGTCCACCTCTCCCCCACCCCGCCTCAAAACCAAAACATCATCATCAATTATCCTCCCTCTCATCATCATTATCTAAGTAAAAGCCATGTTTCTGATACAGGGGGCACAAACACATTGCTGCAGGCACATGGCTGAATCATCAGCTTCAGACAGGCATCCTAGAACAGATGTTTCTGCTGACATTCTTATCTTTGTCTGGTTCTTGAGGACTCAGAGTTAACGCTGTATTCAGAATGGATCACCCTTGTGAAAAAATAAATAAATATAGCCGACCGGCATTTAAAAGGAAATTTTTTGGGGAGGGGGGTTGGGTCACACGCGGCGATGCACAGGGGTTACTCCTGGCTCATGCACTCAGGATTTACTCCTGGCGGTGCTCGGGGGACCATATGGGATGCTGAGAATCGAACCCGAGTCGGCCGCGTGCAAGGCAAACGCCCTACCCACTGTGCTATTACTCCAGCCCCCTAACAGGAAATTTTTAATAAAAATTGCAATGAGCATCAACCTTCCCTTTGACAGTTGTGAACGAATTCTTGCTTCTTTCTTCTTTAAATTTTATTACTTTGTATTTAGCCAGAGTGACTGAAGTCTGTAACAAGTCAGACTCAGTCGTGACATTTAAGTTCCTTTTTTAAAATCTTTTTTTTTTTTCTTTTTTTTTTTTTTTGCTTTTTGGGTCACACCCAGCAATGCTCAGGGGTTACTCCTGGCTTTGCACTCAGGAATTACCCCTGGCGGTGCTCAGGGGACCATATGGGATGCCAGGGATCGAACCCGGGGGGTCGGCCGCGTGCAAGGCAAACGCCCTACCCGCTGTGCTATCGCTCCAGCCCCTTTTAAAATCTTTTAAAAAAAAACGGAAGCGGTACTGCTGTCTGTTTTGAGTGCAATTTGTTTGATAAAGTCCTCTGACAGAGGCTTGTTGAATTAAGTCCTCTAAAGAGAATTCATCAGGATTGTTGGGAGAAAAGTAAGTTTTCAAAGCTGAGTCTTACACTGCTTCTGCCATCTGAAGAGTTTGCCTTCCCAAGAAAAGGTTGATGGACATGGAAAGTATCGTGTTGAGTGAAATGAGTCAGAAAGAAAGAGACAGACATAGAAAGATTGCACTCATATGTGGAATATAATATAACTGAGAAGTGCAAGTTTGCAGTGATGCAATTTCTGGCAGATATTTCTCTGGACTTAGTTACTAAAATACTAAAATACAGAAACCCAAAACCGTGAGGCCACTAGGTGCGGTCACTCGACCACATACCTCTTCATTCTCAGCAATGGAAAACAAATTGTCAAATGCTTCCTTTTCAGCAGGTCTGACTTTAGTGGGGAGACTCTCCAAACAATAATAGTGAGTTTTGTTGAAATATTGAATGCAATCACAGTGAAAGTAAAGTGAAATTTATCAGTTACACAGGCAAGTGGGGGGGCCTAGGGGTGTTGGGGGTGCTAGGGGTGTGGGGGGTTAGGGGTGTGGGGGGACGGGGTGGAGATATACTGTGATTCTTGGTGGTGGAATATGTGCACTGGTGAAGGGATGGGTGTTCGAGCATTGTATAACTGAGACTTAAACCTGAAAACTTTGTAACTTTCCACATGGTGACTCAATAAAAAAAATTTAAAAAAAGAAAAGGTTGATGGAAAAGAGTACGTGTGGTCTTGAATAAATTAGATGGTCATTATTATGAAATCAAAGAATTGTGGTTAAGAATGCAATTAGAACAGGTGAAGTCGCATGCTTTGGAGGCAGCCAGCTCAGCTTTAATCCTTGCACCACATGGTCCCCTGAGCATTGAAGGCCCAGCCGTGGTGGTCTCCAAGCACCACTGGGCATGGCTCTGGAGCACTGCCAGTGTGGCCCAGGGTATCACCAGCTCTGCCTGACCTAAGAAGCATGTCCTGGGGCTTTCCCATTGATCTGGGACAACAGCCAGGAGGAGACTCAGGCCTCTGGGTACCCCTTGAGAGACCAATAAAACAGCCTCAGAGTTCATGACAGTCCACCGGAAAGGGAAGGAGCTGGAAGCTGAGCAACAACGACCTACGATTGTAGCTATCACACTGTCCACTAGAACCACAAGTCAGTTTCCATTCAGTTCTCTAAATATCTGTGTGTTTCCTGCTGAGAAAGATGGGCTGAGGTCCATATTACGCTATGGAAGAATAGCAGCTTATCCTTGATTTTTGCTGATTTAACTTCAAAAAAAAGATTCTTTGAACAACCTGGTGAGTAAAAGCAGAATGACAAATTGATGCTGAGCAATTTGTGCCATCAACTTACAGGAATCGGATCCACCATTGTTTTATAAGAAAAGGCCTGAGTGGGAACATGAGAGGTAGTACAGAGGGGAGGGTACTTGCTTTGCGCATGGCTGACCTAGGTTCAATTCCCAGCATCCCATAAGGCCCTCTGAATACCACCAAGAGTAATTCCTGAGTGCATCAGTTCAGAACTAAAAGTAATCCCTGAGCATTGCCAAGTTGTCCCCCCACCAAAAAAAAAAAAGAAAAAGAAAACGAAAAAGAAAAGATCTGAGTCAATGGAGCAGGTTTGTTGTTGAACATAGTGGCCATTTGGGCTAAATTATATTCAGAATTTGTCACAGAGGAGCCTCTGTGAAAACTTTTCACATGTCTGGGTAGACCAAGGCCCAGAGTCACAGAAGAATAAGGCAGGAGGAAGAGGAACTGGGCTCATGGGAGCAGTTGCTGCAGTGAAATGAGAAGTGTCCAGGGGAGGGGCCTCTGGGCCTCGTGGTCAGCACAGTATGTGGAAGACTGTTGGGGATGCTGAGTGAAGGATAGATGTGGATATCCAACAGCTCAGGAACACTTTTGTGACACATGTTAAATAGATGTTGGTTGTGGACTCCACAAATATAAACCAGAGTGCTATACAGATGCACACACGTGACAAGACAATCTCAACACACTCTTCCAGAGTTTGAGCTCCTGGGGATCATCAGCATGCGTGAAAGGAGTGAGTATTAAGTCAAAACGACTCTGGCCTAAGTTATGGAGATAAAACTAGGTAAAACTATATTTTTTAATGAGAGTTCATTGCAAAAATGGTGTTCCCTTTCCCATTCTGTAGACTGTCTTTGTATTTTGGTCACTGTTTCTTTTGAGTTGCAGAAGCTTCTTAGTTTGAGATAGTCCCATTTATTTATCTTTGTTTTCACTTGCTTGGCCAGTGGCGTGTCAGCTTTGAAGATACCTTTGGCTTCAATGTCGTGGAGAGTTTTGCCGACCTTGTCTTCAATGTACCTTAGGGATTCTGGTCTGATGTTGAGGTCTTTAATCCATTTTGATCTGATTTTTGTACATGGTGATAGATGGAGGTCTAAGCCCATTTTTTTGCATGTAGCTGTCCAGTTTTGCCAGCACAATTTGTTAAACATGCTTTCCTTGCTCCACTTCACATTTCTTGCTCCCTTATCAAAGATTAGATGATCATATATTTGGGGGTGTATGTCAGAGTATTCAACCCTGTTCCATTGGTCTGCCGCTCTGCCTTTGTTCCAGTACCATGCTGTTTTAATGACTAACGCTTTGTAGTAGAGTTGGAAGTTGGGGAGGTTGATTCCTCCCATTTTCTTTTCCCCAAGGATTGCTTTAGCTATTCGTGGGGGCTTATTGTTCCATATGAATTTCAGGAGCGCTTGCTCCATTTCTTTGAAGAATGTCAAGGGTATATATGCAGTACCCATCAGATAAAGGGTTGATAACAAGGATATACAATGCACTGGTTGAACTCCACAAGAAGAAAACTGCCAACCCAATCAAAAAATGGGGTGATGAAATGAACAGGAACTTTTCCAAAGAAGAAATCCGAATGGCTGAGAGGCACATGAGAAAATGTTCAACATCACTAATTATCAGGGAGATGCAGATCAAAACAACAATGAGATATCATCTCACACCACAGAGACTGGCCCACATCCCAAAAAACAAAAGCAACCGGTGTTGGCATGGATGTGGGGAGAAAGGGACTCTCCTTCACTGCTGGTGGGAATGCCGACTGGTTCAGCCCTTTTGGAAAACAATATGGACGATTCTCAAAAAGTTAGAAATTGAACTCCCATTTGACCCAGCAATACCACTCCTGGGAATATATCCCGGAGAGGCAAAAAGGTATAGTAGAGATGACATCTGCATTTCCATGTTCATTGCCGCTCTGTTTACAATAGCCACAATATGGAAAAAACCAGAGTGCCCGAAAACAGATGATTGGTTAAAGAAACTCTGGTATATTTACACAATGGACTACTACATAGCTGTCAGAAAACATGAAGTCATGAAATTTGCATATATGTGGATCAACATGGAAAGTATCATGCTGAGTGAAATGAGTCAGAAAGAAAGAGACAGACATAGAAAGATCGCACTCATATGTGGAATATAAGGTAGCTGGAGGTACAAGCTTACAATGTTGCGATTCCTGGCAGACATTTCTCTGGACTTAGTTACTAAAATACAGAAATCCCAAACTATGCTGCTGCTAGTGCGGCCTCCTGACCTCATATCTCTTCATTCTCAGCAATGGAAAACAAATTACCAAATGCTTTCTTTTCAGCAGATCGACTTTAGGGGGTAGAAACTCCAAATCAATAATAGTGAATTTTTTTGTTTAAATATTGAATGTAATCAAAGTAAGGTGAAAGTAAAATGAAATTTACCAGTTACACATGCGGGGTGGGTGGCTGGGGAGGTGGGGGGAAGGGGGGAGGTATATCGTGATTCTTGGTGGTGGAATATGTGCACTGGTGAAGGGATGGGTGTTTGAGCATTGTATAACTGAGACTTTAACCTGAAAGCTTTGTAACTTTCCACATGGTGAATCAATAAAAGAATTAAAAAAAAATGGTGTTCCCTACTCTGGGATGCTACCCTTGCCAGAAGTTTGATTAGTTTGTATTATATTGTAAGTTTATTCATTTACATAGAGCAAGCTGTAGTTTTTGTGGCCCTGATTTACTAGTTTTAAACATAAGCTGAGAGTCTAGAGATTTTGACAGATTGAGGAACATCCCCATCCCTGGATCTTATAGGAAATGGTGTCCAATGAAAGCCAAGTACGTATATCTACTGCTGAATGAGGAAGAATTCATCAAGAAACCATCTGCTTCTGAGGCTGCAAAATGAACTTTTCTAAAGCGCTGGTAATGTTAATCTTGGCTGACATATAAAAAGAATTGACCAGGAAGGAAAACTGCAGAACTAAAGATGCAATTATGCCTTTTTTAAAAAAAGGGGAAGGGGGAGAAAAATTCATGGGGGAAAGGGGAAAGAGTTTAAGGATGGCTAATAGAAGTAGAGGCATACATACATCTAACTTTCAAAGGTTAACAAAAATGATACAAAATGAACTTTAGAATGGCAATAATCTTAGAGTAATTTTGATATTTCCCATCATTAAATGGAAGAGAAATAAGATGCATTAATATAAAATAAAAATGTAACAAAATTCTTATTTGTATTCTGTGCAAATTTTATTAAAATCAAATTAGGGGTCAAAGAGATAGTTCAGAAGGCAAGGTACTTGCTTGCTTATAAGCAACATGGGTTTGGTGTTGGTTCGGCACCCCATATGGTCCCCTGAGAACTGCCAGGAGTGATCCCTGGGTACAGAGCCAGGAGTAAGCCCTGAACAATACTAGGTGTGACCCAACATTTCCCACCCCTTCTCACCTCCCCCCATGACAAATCAATATTTAAAAATATCTCCCCGACAAAACAAAGAAAGAATGATTATTGTATAATTAACTGGTGCAACGGGGCTGGAGCGATAGCACAGCGGGGGAGGGCGTTTGCCTTGCACACGGCCCACCTAGGTTCGATTCCCAGCATCCCATAAGGTTCCTCGAGTACCCACCAGGAGTAATTCCTGAGTGCATGAGCCAGGAGTAACCCCTGTGCATCGCTGGGTGTGACACAAAAGAAAAAATTAACGGGTTCAGTGTTCAGTAACTTGACCTGGCTGAGGGGTTCCTTCCTCATGTTGTAGAGCTCAGTTTAGTTCAGTGGTCTCAAGAAACATACACTGGAGTCTGTTGGGTCAGGCATGTGTGGATGTGAAATCCTGGATCTATCACTTACATTGTGAGCCTCAGTTTCCTTATCTGTAAAATTGGATCATAGCACTTGCTTCATAGATTCATTCAGCAGAAGCTGTTACTGTAATTACTATTATGTGACAAATACTAATATTCAGTGTCTTCTTTTGCAGATGATGTTAAAAAATTGTTAAGGGAATTAGACATCATGAACTCTATCATTGCTCAGCTAGCTCCAGATGGTAAGTTTACAGCCTCTCCCCTCTTAATTATTTGGGACTTGTGGGACCATACCGTGTTGGTGTTTGTGGGCTACTCTCAGCTCAGTGCTGGGGCCCATGAGTGCTTGGAGAACCATGGGATTCTGGGAATCGAACTGGTACCAGCCACCTGCAAGGAAAATGCCTTAACCCTTGCACTGTCTTTCTGGGCACCATCCATTTCAAACATGAGACTGGTTGATTTTTTTCCCAATTGATTCCATTACTTGTGGATGATAGGTTTATGGAAAATATCAGTGGCTATTTGTCATTAAAATCTCTTAGGCCCAAGTGGACTCCAACCAATACAGAACTTGAATAGAGGATTAGTTCTTTAGGCGTGCTTTTGAGCACGGGTTGAAGACGCTTTTGGCATACTTGTGTTATTTATTTTTGATATGCAGAAGAAATCGTTATCCATGAGTTCGCTAGTCTTTGCCTAGCAAACATGTCTGTCGAGTTTACGGGTAAAGTGCAAATATTTGAATGCGGTGGATTAGAGCCACTTATCAGACTCCTGAACAGCCCAGACCCGGACGTGAAGAAGAATTCCATTGAGTGTATTTACAACCTGGTCCAGGTAAGGGCCTTCTGGTGACATTTTGGAATAAGCTAATTATAGAATTAATATTCCCATTAAAAAATAAAATTAAAAGGGCTTTTAAAACTCACCAGCTTTCATTCATTTGTCAGTTCTGGTAAATTTAGGAATTATAGTTAGAGAAGGAATAATTCTATATAGGTGTGTGTTTCCACCTATCCCCTAAGAGTTCTTATTTCTCTATTTTTTTATCAGCTAGAAATGAAAATATGTACTCTACTCTTCCTTGTAAAAGCTGGTTAATAGCGGGGCATTTATTTCTGTGTAACCATTCATCAGTCTGTGTAACAAGTACCACAATCCAGGGGGTGAGGTCAAACAACAGTAATTGATTCCCTTCTAGTCTTGAATGCTAGAAGTTTGCAAACAAAGGGTCAGTAGGGACAAGGCTTCTGTGACACAGAGGAGTCCCCTCTTGACTCTTTAGGGCCTCTGCTGATGACTGCCCTCCCTCTGACATTTGGTAGGCAAAGCTACATAATTGCCATCTTTCCTTTTGTTGTCCCCTTCCCCTCACAAAGACACCCATCTTGCAGGGCAGAATTGAGAGCCTACCTTCTCCTTCATCTCCTGAACTCTTGATACTCCACCATTACCTGGATTCCAAATAATACCATATTTAGAAGTAAATGAAAATACAATTTTCAGGGGGATAGTTATTAGTCTGCAATAAGAGAACAATGTGGTTAGTGGACCAACAGAAATATGTGTGTTTGGAAATAGCAAAAAATTAAAATTTGGAGTACACAGATTAAAACTAAGACGTATAACCTAAAACATGGGGTAGGGACACTGGAGAGATAGCTAATGGGCTGGAGTATGTACTCTGCATGTAGGAGGCCCAGGTTTGATCCCCAGTTCTGCAGTCACCTAGTAACACTGTGAGTGACCTCCAAACACTGTGCTGGGAGTTCCCTGCGCACTGTGGGATGTGTGCCTCCATAAACAAAACACAAAACAAAAAAGGGCAAGTACAATTTTTAAATGAAATATATATCAGAGGGACCCAGGTCAGGGGGTTCGTATAGAGAGCAAGAGAAGGGGAGAAGGTAAAGGAAGAGAAGGGGACAGGTCAGAAAATGGTCTGGTGAAGAGTCACAAGGTGTGGAGGGGTCACACAGTCACCTCCGTCAGTCCTTTCACGCACTGCACTGTCACTGCACTGTCATCCCATTGTTCATCAATTGGCTTGAGCAGGCACCAGTAACGTCTCCATTGTGAGACTTGTTACTATTTTTGGCATATCGACTGCACCACGGGTAGTTTGCCAGGCTCTGCAGTGCGGGTGGGATACTCTTGGTAGCTTGCCGGGCTCTCTGAGAGGGATGGAGGAATCGAACCCAGGTCGGCCACGTGCAAGGCAAACGCCCTACTCGCTGTGCTATCGCTCCAGTCCCCTTTCACGTAGGATATTCAAATTGTTGGCTTCCTTAGATGTCGGTCACCTGGGCCAGTCCTCGGGCAGCTCCAGGTTGAAGACTGGAATAAAGGTTCTTTCTCAGCAGAAGCTTTCCCGTGCCCTATTTTAGTACAACACTAGTTATATTGCTCTTCATGCATGGCAACCATTAGCAAAGAGCAACCTGCAAGGGTGGTGGCTGAAGGAAACAGCGTTGAACTCAGCGAGACGATGCCTAAAGGAGCGCTGGGACAGCAGTCTTTTCTACCTTTCACGCTATTTGACATTGACCACGCTTTGATTGAAAAGGTCATGATTGAATACCATTGGGAGGCTTGGCACGCCTTGGCCTACCATGGCTCACTCCAACCAATCCCTGCCCCCACCACTCACGCAAAGTGACAGGGACACAGTGAAAAACCACTTGTCTCGATCCTGAAGAACCTCCATGGTGAATGTTCTAAATAAAGGTCATATGTCAAAACTAAGCCTGATGGAAACTCACATGCACCAGGCTTGCCAATGGATGACTGTGCATGTAAATATTTCCCAGCTAATCCATTTGAATGAAAATGGCAAGGAATTGGTGCCCTTGTTTCATTTTTATCACATTCTATTTGAAACAGCATATAGAGTAGGAAAAGAATTGTATTATTCATAGATCTTATTGCCATATTTCTCGGCAGAGGAATTTGCTGCATACAAAAACAAAAACCGCCAAAGTCCATAGTTCATGTCTATTTTGTGTCATTGACAGTGTTTGCATAGTTTAAAATGAGCATTTTCATATTGTCTATGAGGGTTTGCTTATTTTTTTTGTTTGTGAGTTAGTTTGGAAGGGAATAGAAGGTAAAAGATGAATAGAGGGTAAATTACAACTTAAATGAAGGTAAAGGGAATATAGGGTAAATTACAACTTAGAGTGTTCTCTTTTAGAAAAGAGGGGTTCTTCATGCTTGAGATGGTATTTTGCTATTTGATGACTTGTATTTCATGGCAGGATTTTCAGTGTCGAACCGCACTTCAAGAACTAAATGCCATTCCTCCTATATTAGAGCTCTTGAAGTCAGAATATCCAGTTATTCAATTGTTGGCTCTCAAAACCTTAAGTCTTATTTCACATGATAAAGAGATACGAACAATGCTAAGAGATAATCAAGGAGTGGATCAGCTTAATAAGATCTTAGAAACTAAGGTACTGTAAAATGTATTCAATCCTCTATGAAGAAATACCACTCTCCTAAAGTGTGAATTGCCTTAAATAAAATTGTGTTATATTTAAGCATGATGCTCTAAGTATAATGAACTAATTGGCTTATTTGGAGTGCAATTTATCTGCATAGCTAAGTAAGGCTAATGATAGAGGTCAGTGAAAAATATTTTTTTAATCTTCTGAAAGTTTCCTTCAGAACTTAAAAATAAGCTCATGGATATGGTTCAGCTGTAGAGAACATATAATATATGTGAAACACTGGGTTCAAACCCTAGTACCACATAAGACATTTTTTTAAAGTTTAAAATGGAGTTCTGGGAGTAGTGCAATGGTCTGGCACATGCTAGACCCATATTTTCATCCTCAGCCCTATATGGCCTCTAAAGTATTACTGAGTGTGGCCTGGTGGGTCCCTAAATACCTTGAATGTGACTGTACAAACCCCAGTATCACAGGGCCCAAGCAAATACCATATCCTCAGGTCCTAGAACTGAACTAGGTCTAATATTGTGGGGAGTGATTGCATAGTATTTACTAAAGCCCAAATATGGAAACTACTCTGTAACTGATGGATGAATGAAGAAAATGTGGTGTATCTACACACACACACACACACACACACACACACACACACACAGAGAGAGAGAGAGAAAGGAATATTATTCAGCCACAAAAAAGGACATTCTTTCATTGCAACAATTTGGATGGCCCTTGAGGGTGTTATGCTAAGGAAAATAAGCTAGCTAGAAGAAGGCAAATACCTATGGACCTCACTTACATGTGTAACAAATAGTTAGGGTATGGGATGTTACTGTTATAAACAGAATAGTTTCCTTGGGTCTCTATCACAACAAAATCAATGACACTCATCAGTATGCATTCCCTCTTCGTCAAGTTTGATCTGTGTAAATTTCTTTTACAACAGGTTTCCAAAGTTGTGTTTGTTTTTATTATTAGGAATGGAATGATCTTCACATAGAGGCACTTGCAGTGGTGGCCAATTGCCTTGAAGACACAGAAACTATGGCGTTGATCCATCAGTCAGGAGGTCTGAAGAAGCTACTAACATTTGCAGAAAACTCTACAATTCCTGAAATTCAGAAGAATGCTGCAAAAGCGATCACCAAAGCCGCTAATGATGGTATTTTTCATTTATATAAACCAAATATCCATATTGCCCTTATGTTTTTTATTGTGGTTAATATTAACACTAAAATATTTGCTTTTAAGGATCATTTCAGAATTGTGCTGTTTATTACTTAATTCCAAAAACCATCTCATGCAAATGGGTTAGAGATCGCTTGGTCAAACATATAATAAACTCTAAATGATTTAATTTTTAAAAGATAATTTATTCCTAAATTAAGTTCTAAACCCTTTGGTCTTGGAAGTATAAAGAAGGTAGGCAGTTTTTGTGATCCTGAAAATATTTCAATAAATACACACTTGGAATATGATATCTGTAGAGTAATTTCAAGTTTCAGCTGGAGTCTAGCAGTGCTTGTTACAGAGATGTGGAAAATAATATGCTCATACTATATATATAAAATACAATTTTCACTTCACTAGAAAGCTGTGTTGACATAAATATGTAAGAGATTAATTATGTCACAAGCACTGAAAATAAAATTATAGTTTTAATTTATGTATACTTGGGGTATTTTGTTTAATAAATGGCATGATTTTATTTTTCCTCTTTCATATAGCTCCTCTTATAAATGATGACAACTTTGACTAGTTTAATGATTCATATTCTAAATATATAGACTTATATCTGTGTATATGTCTCATGTATATGATAGGAAACACTCCCTTTTCAACCTGTACTGGATTCCCTGTAGGCAAAGATTTAATTCAGGAAGCCATATTTCACTGTCCAGTGAATACAGAGTGCCTTGTGAATTACAGTATAAATGCAAGGATAGTTTATGATATTAGATGTTTGGCCCTTTTTAAGACTGATCAGTTCTGTTTTCCATCAAGCCCAGGCCTTCTTAGCTCTCTCAAAAGAGAGAGCCAAGGGAAACATGGACAGGTTCAAACCTAAAGTTTTTTCATCGTTGGTCTAGGATAGCTGTGCCATGTGGAGATTGTTCCACCCTTTGGGGCAGTGAATTTCCAGGCTTTCTTACCCTCATCTGACCCAGTGGTAGAAAGGACCCTGGATCAAATTTCCAGTCTTCCGATGTGTTACTAATTTCACTACACTCACTGAGTTATAGCTTCAGTGGACTAAGCTATTGAGTCATTTATTATTTATGGAGTCTTTCTCCCATAACTCAGCAAGGAAAGAGGCAATCATAATGTAATGTTAAATTGTTCCATGACAGAAGAACAGAAGAACAGCCCCTCTTGGAGGGCCACCTATGGCATATTTATATAAGATAAGTCTTCTTGGGTGATTGATAATTTAGGACCTAGAGGACATCACAGAAATCGGAAGCCCCTGATGAGATCAGGGAAGATCAGCATTGTTCTATCGAGAAGAAAGCGTGTTTAAATACTAGAGGAAGAAAATAATATGGAGTTTTCCAGAACTAAAAGCTTTCAGGAATGGGTCTGTGAGTAGAAGGCAGCCAAAATCTTAAGCAGTAGAAGTAATGATGTACCAAATGCTAGTCTGCATTATCTACCAAGTTGAGGACTTCAGGCTTTATTTTGGTAGCAACAAAGACTCATGGAAATGACTTAGTGACCACTGCAGGTTTTCACCTTTTAAAGAAAGAGCACTCTTTGTAAAGAAAACAAACCGGAAGGAGACAGGACCAGAAACAGAGACAAGGAAGAGAGAGGTTGGCTGCAGTATCTAGGTGAGGTGTCCTGAAATATGACATAGTGCTCAGGACGGACTCCCAGGCAGTTTCAAGGAGAACCAACAGCACAAGACTTGTGAAGGGCCAACATTCTTGAATGCCTGGGGTGGGGAAGAAGATGCTGATATTAAGGACAAGGTCAGGGTTCTAGCTAAGAAAGCTGGGTGCCATTCTCAGAAATGAGAGATGCAAGAAGAGGGACAGGTGTTGAGTTAAGGAATTGAGTTTCCTTATTTAAAATTATCATTAAAAAACTCAATACATATCAAATTTATCATCATACTATTTTATTGACATGAAGTATATTGATATGTACATTTCACCACCACCCATCCATGGCATTCATTTCATCTTGCAAACTGACATCAGTACCCAGGAAACAATAACTTCCTACTTCTCTTAGCCTGCATCCCTGGTAACCACCACCCTTCATTTCCTAAGTACTTGCATAAGTGGAATCACTTAATATTTTATCCTATTGGGACTGACTTATTTCATTTAGCATGATGGCCTCCACGTTTATTAATATAGGAGTATAGGAGCATGTACCAGACTTTTTCTCCCTGTTAAGGCTGAATCATATTATACTGTATATCTATAGCACATTTCATTAATTTATTCATCTGTTGATGAACATTTGGTCTATTTCTATTTTTGGCTGTTATAAACAATGCATTGATATACAAATATCTGAGTACCTACTTTCAATTGTTCTGAGTAAATACCATGAAGTAGAATTGTTAGAACATATGGTAATTCTATGTTTAATATTTGAAAAATTTGCATCATGTCTTTCCATAGCAACTGCACCCTTTTAAATTCCCATCAATTGGACAGAATGCCAAAGTCTCTGCATGCTCGAGCATACTTAATATATTCTTGCATTTGAAAGTAGCTTTCCTACAGTATGTGAAATGGTATCTCTTTGTGTTCAAATTTGTACTTCCATCATTGTTAGTGATGTTTAGCATTGTTTTCCTGTTCTATTGGCTATTTGGTTATCTTCTTTAGAGAAGAATTGGAATAATTTTCCCATTTCTCAATAGAGTAGAATGTTAATGAGTTCTTTATATATTCTAGATATTTTTTCCCCTTTGTTGTTGTGATGAGTGGGGGGGTCACTGTACACACACACACACACACACACACACACACACACGGTTATGGTGCTTGGATACTTGGCTAGTGGTTGCTCAGAGTCACACATTAGCTATGGTGCTTACTAGGAGCCGCACACTTTTATTTTGATAGCACAGCGGGTAAGGCGTTTGCCTTGCACAGAGAGCCTGGCAAGCTACTGAGAGTATCCCGCCCACATGGCAGACCTGGCAAGCCACCCGTGGCATATTCGATATACCAAAAACAGTAACAAGTCTCACCATGGAGACGTTACTGGTGCCCAGCTGAGCAAATTGATGAACAATGGGACAGTGCTAACCGTGCTACTTTCACATGTGGTCACCAGTGGTTACACTCTTAGTTGTGGTGGT
Source organism: Sorex araneus (assembly GCF_027595985.1). Taxonomy (NCBI): domain Eukaryota; kingdom Metazoa; phylum Chordata; class Mammalia; order Eulipotyphla; family Soricidae; genus Sorex; species Sorex araneus. The sequence continues at coordinate 57,570,704 of NC_073310.1, read as the reverse complement.
GTCACACATTCTATTTGTAGTTCTTGCTGGAGCTCACTGTGGTGCTCTCTACATACTGAGTGTCATGCACCTGTTCACAGTGCTCACACATATGTTTCAATTGTGCTTCCTTGGGTTTCTATACTACAGTTGCAGTGCTCACACACACCTGGTTGTGTACTGGAGATGGCATAGCCTGCTGCAGTGTTGGGGTTCTCAAACAGTAGATCTGGGAGCATGTTCTATGCATGTGGAAGTACCAAGAATAAAACCGGAGGCCTCAAGCTTGTCAAGGCAGGTGCATTTTTAGCCCTTGGGCCTGGGCCGTGGGTGTTGACTTCTTATCTAATACATGATTTTACCCATTCCTTAGGTTGCCATTCCACTCATTTGACTGTGTCCTTGAATTACACAGAAGAATTACTCTACGTAACTCAATTTAATCTATTTTGTTGTTATTTGTTGCTTGTTTTGGCATATCAAATACACCACAGATAGCTTGCCAGGCTCTGCCGTGCAGGTGAGATACTCCCGGTAGCTTGCCAGGCTCTCCAAAAGGGGAGGAGGAATCAAACCCAGGTCGCCAAAAACAGTAACAACAAGTCTCACAATGGAGACGTTACTGGTGCCTGCTCGAGCAAATCGATGAGCAACGGGATGACAGTGACAGTGACAGTGATTTGTTGCTTGTACTTTTAATGTCACATTCAAGAAATCATGAACAAATCCAGCATGACGAAGCTTTTCCTCTATGTTTTCTTCTAAAAGCTTTATAATAAGACTTACTTTCTCCATTAGGTCTTTGATCCATTTTGAATTGTTTTTATGCCTGGCATAAGGATCCTGTTTCATTCTTTTGCACATAGATACCTAGTTTTCCCAGCACCATTTGTTGAAATCCATTCTTTATTTGTAACACAAAGAAATTCCACCAGATAGTATTTAAATCCCATCTGTCACTTAATGTTTTATGAATCGACTTCCTTATGTTAGTTATAAAATCACTATATTCAGGTTCCAAATTGTTTCTCCTTGCTTTCTATTTTAGAACCTAACAACTGAATCTGTATTTGTTTCATTTGCAACGTTTTTCATTTTTTATGTTCCCTTCAACCGTCCCTTTTCCAGAAAGAGTCTTGATCTGATTTGGGCTTTCCCCATGTACAGTGTTCTGAGGATATCCTGTAATCAATCTCTTTTAAATTTTTTTCTTTTCTTTTTATAGTGGTAAATGTAATGAATAACATTTAGAAAGCATGTGCATCTTTTATATAATATTTGGATGGGTTATTTTAAGCCTGTTTTTCACTTTAGTCTTAGGAACTAAGTATTTTGGTCAGCCTTTGACCAGATCAGCACATAAGGCCCTGCCATTTGAAAGAAAGGCCAGCAATGAACCCCAGATCCATTTCTCAGTCAGGACCCAGAGTTCAAAGTCTTTTCATTCTAAATTCTAACATTTCTTTAATGTGCATTTTTTAAATTGCAAGTTTTGCTTTGCACTTTTGCCAAAAGTTAGTATATAATCTCTGTATAAGCATTTGTTCTATAAATGCTTGAAAAGATATACTATTTGTTTACTATTTAGCAAATATTAATTATGCGTGTGCTATGTGCAAAGCATCATTCAGAAGATAAGGATAAATAAGAAATGAGATAAATGAATAGATATTTGTTTAACAAACAAAAAAAAGGAATTTTTCCCTGTGGAGTTTGCTATTTATCTTTTAGTTACGCTTTATTACTGATATTATACAAGTCCTTTTTTGTTTTAATTTGTTTTATGTCTACTTTGATTGATCACTGTGGTATGTTGGCGAGTGGTAGAGTAGAAGTTTCCTATGAGGTTATTATCCAACTTTGGTTATTATCCAATATTATCCAGAATTACCCAACTTTGCTTTAATATTATATATATATATTGCTTTTTCGATCACACCTGGGGATGCACAGGGGTTTCTCCTGACTCTGCACTCAGTAATCACTCTTGGCAGTGCTCGGGGGACCATATGGGATGCTGGGAACCCAACCCAGGTTGGCCGCGTGCAAGGCAAATGCCCTACATGCTGTGCTATTGCTCCAGCCCCTAATAGTATAAATTTTAAATATTACTGCTTTTTAACTTCAAATCCAATTTGATATTAAGATTGCCATGAGTCATCAAATATGGTCTTGCTTAAAAACAATTATAATGTACCAGATGGTTTAAATAAAGAAACAAAGTGAAGTGGCTACTTTCAGAAAGCCTAATTAAAGTCAAGGGAATGAACAGGAATGGTGAGGTCCCATAGATTAGTAACACAGGGAAACCTTCATGGCTGTGAATCCAAAGGCAAGGTGATGAAAATAGTTTGATTTTTTAATGGTTATTGCATTTGGCTTTCTTTCTGACATCATGTATTTTATATTTTGCTTTTAATATTTCTATGCTATCTCCTATGTTTTCTTATTTTTCTTTTGTTATGTAGTTTTAAATTTTTTGTATTTTTAAAGGAAAAAGATGTTTGTCAACTTAGCTTCCATATTTCTGGGTTTAGGAACTCTTATTTTATAAATCTTTGTTAGCCTCCCTATTTAAAGAATCACTTCCCCAATTCCAATCACCCAAACATTTATACCATTTAGAGTTAGGCTCCCATCAAATCTGTTTAAGAGTCCATTATAAATTCTCATAATAGAATGTGTCCATTCTTAAGATTTTATTTTCTCAATTAACCAGATGTGCTCTCAGTTAAAAATTTATTTCAGAAACAATCAAGAGTGTTTTGTGTGTATGTGTGTGTAGTTCTTTGTTTGCTTGTTTTGAGAACTTTACCCATGATTGCTGTCAGTTGCCTCTAAGCATAAATGACAGGTTAACTGGGTTGATAATTGCTGCTTCATAACATTTTCTCTCACATATCTGCGGGAGACTGGGGATGTAGTATTTTAGTATAGGCATAGGCACTGCGTAAATGAGGTCCTAGACTTGATTCCCCATCCCTCCCCCCACCTCTCACCTCCTCCTCCTCCCATCTCATCAATGAACCTTGCTATTACAGCATCTGAGTCTAAGGTTAGTTTGACTTCCCCCTTGTTTGTATATAAGTTACTGTATATTGGGTAGAATCTTTATTCTTGGGGTTAAAAAAATTGCTAAAATGGTCTGAGTTTTTCCTCTATCTTCTCTATCTTCTTTCTTTCTCTCTCTCTCTCTCTCTCTCTCTTACTCACTCTCTTTCTCTTCCCCCCTTTTAGATCTCCAGAATATTTTTCCCTTTAAAATAGGACTCATTTTCCAATTATATCTTTGATTTTATATTATTATTTCTATTGATTTTCCCTAGGACTGTAGGATAACATAGCCTCAGTAGTTTAGGTTTATTGGGTTACTCCCGTTACAGTGCTCCTATTCCTCTTTGTTTATTTGTAGCTTCTTTCTTGGTGTTCTGTTGACTTGTAAATAATGTTTTTCTCTTCTCCTTGAGTCCTTTGCATAGTTTATTCAGAGCAAGTCCTTTTTGTATGGACACAGGAAGACTTAACAAATGCTATGCTTTTGTAACCTGGGAGTCATTTGACTCTACTTGATATTTTCCTCCAGGGCATCTGTTCTCTTGACCTAAGCCTCAGCTGCCTAGCACCCCCAAAGCACGGTCCCAACGTGGGACAAGAAGGACCCAGGGCAAGCGGTGAGTTGTGTGCTACCCTGGCATCGAGATGGGCCTGGCCAAAGTGCCTAATGCTTAACTATAAGTTAAGAGCTTGATCATGGACAAATGATGTCATGATCCAAACAGTGATACTAGATTTGGACCCTGCTAGGGTGAGGAATGATTAATCTGGCCTGAGTGCTGTGGTCTGAGCCTGTGGCAAGATGTTGCCAGGAGAGCTGCCTTGCAGGCCTCAATGTATCCCTTGCTATGTCCATACAAAAATAACTAGTATTGAGATGTTAATAAGTTCCTGGACTAAGGAAAAGAAAAAAACCTTAAGAGTGAGGAAGGGCTTTGGAGTGCCCTGCCCTCAGGAAGGGCTTTCTTATGTTGATTTGGCTACCTGGCTGGTTGTAGCCTAGAGGGCAAGGTGGGAAAGACAAGGAGGAGGGAGAGAAGCCAGGGAGAGGCAGAGTTGAGCAGTAGATGCAGAGAGAGGCCGGAGCTGGGAGTGCGGGAGATGAGAAAGATTGAAGATTGAATAAACGGTAACTAATCAGCAACCAGCTTGGTCCTCGTTCTTCCTTCGCCTGTCCTTGACCACCGGCTGTCCCGGTCCAGTCCACACACTGCGGTTCCAGAGCACCGAACGCGGGTGGTGAGACAGAGCCGCCCGGAGAGCCCGCGAGTGTACTCGCCCCCTCGGCGCTCTTTAGTTTTTTACATAGGACTATTTATTATTTTTAGTTACATATCCACTACTATACACTTTCTCATAGTTTTGGCTTTTAGTATTTTATGTACCATGGAATGGGGTGTGCCTGATATAGGCCTGGTTTTTTATAAATATGCAATAATTCTGAGATGCCCTCTGCCTGTTTTCCCAACAAAGGACTTTGTATCCCAATTTTTTTCTAATGTGGCATTGCAACACTTACATGCTAGTGTTTCCTGGTCTCACATGCAGATCCACAATAATCCTAGAACCCTCACTTCCGCTCCACTGATGCCTCCTCTAGACTTGCCGTCTTTCTTAGTCTGCCTGTTTCTCTCAGTTGTAGTATGATTTAAACTTTTGTTTTGCATACTTTATTCTAATAATAAAGATAAAGGTAAACTGTAAAAAAATAATAAAGATGAACCAAGTTATCTCCTAACTTATTTATGGAAAAGTCAATAATCATGAAAAGATGGTAAAAAAATTTTTCAGTTAGGAGATTTCATTTACAAGTGATTTTTAACAGACATCACCATCTGTGTTCATTGACTTTTTTCTCTTTTCATAGTCATCAATAAAATTATTTTTGCCCTAAGCTGGGCAATGCACTATCATTGCCTAGCCAAAAACACAGGCACAACAAACACATCATCCACATTTTTAAAGTTTTGCTTGCCAGGCAAAGTTGTAAGATGCATTTCCTTCACCATGGAAATCCCAAACTAGTGTGCCTTTGACCTGACACCAGAAGGAAGAAGGTGTTAATTACCGTGCTGCCAGGCGGTTTATGAACTGGCATTAACATCTCAGCAGGAGCTAAGGTGGCTTGCAATAGCACTCCCAGACTGGCTGAAGAAAAGCATCATTACGTACAGATTTATTTTCAGTGACAAAGCCGCATGCATTTTATTTTAGTAATACTGAATAAGTGTTCTTTTTAAAGGACATTACTCTTTTAGTTGCACAATTACCTTGCCATCTTTATTATCTGGGTAATTAAAACATAAATACTTCTCAGTACGGTAATTCAGGGAAGGTAGTTGGTTAATATGCTAATTCATCTCTTAAATCTATTATAGCCACTCTGCAGCCAACACGTTTGAGGTTTGGGGAACACAGCTGGATTTTCAGAACACTCCCAGCAGGGTTGAGAACCTAATTGCCTAGAGTTTTTAAATCATTAAAAAAAATCTTTCCAATAATTGCATCTATACTGGTTTTGTTGTTGTTTTTAGTGGGATGATTTTCCTGACAGAATCCACACCCTGACTATTCTGTTTTGGAGAGTTGATTTAGAACCATCCAGAAAGAATTGTGTATCCTAAGCATTTAAGGTCAGAGACTTCAGAAAAGTTTCATATCTTATTTATTCTGGGAAAACTAAAGAGGACACCCTATATTTTCAAATAGTTTTGGAGCCGCATACTTGAGATTTAAGTATGAATCGCAGCATTTTAATGAAACAGTTATGGCCTGCCTGAATTCTAATTTTAAATGAAAGGAGCAAGGGATTAAAATGATAGGATTACAGGACACAGTTCATGATTGGTTTAAGATGAATGAACAGAAGTGCGAGTAACTTGTGCTAGTTATGGCCATATTGTGTGGCAGACATCTGTGTATCCAATGATCAAAGGTCCAAAGTATTTGCAAATACTGAGCCATCTGAATGTGATATTGCTTCTGTGGAAGGGCAATTTTGAAAAGTGCTTGCTGGAAGACAGCAATCAGATGTTAACTTTAAAATAGAAACCTAGTTGCAATCATTTCTAAAAATATTACTGGGGGGAAAGGCAGGTTAATAAAATTATGTTTAAGAGACAGACTGTTTCAGGTTGACATGTACTGTTGTGATCTAAATTAGTGTTAGCCTCTTGGGCAAAGATTTTAATTCTCCAGAGAATCTGTTTAGTTTTTGAAACTGAGTATTTTTCTCTTCAGTGTCATCATCTGAGAGCATCTATTTTTTTCAATCGTAAAATGACTTCATAAAGGTTAACTGATGGAGAATCAAATTTACAACAATTTTTAAGAAACTGTAAATAAATTAACAAAGTTATTTGTAAACTGTTTCTAGTGAGACAAATCTCTGATATATGGCCTTAAAATTAAGTTTGCTTTAACACCTTTTCTATTACTTGCTTTTAATAGATAGTAACATTTAGAATTAGCTATAAAATTTAAGACAAAAAAGCAGGTTTTTATTTAAGTAAATTTTTGCTTGTTTAAGCAATTCCGCTTCAGTATATGTCAACAAAATTATTATTTATTAAAATATCAAATTAAGTCATCTAAAAGCATTTAGAGAATAAGAAGAACATTAAGAATATTTTGGTTTGGAAAAAAAAAGAATATTTTGGTATGGGCTGGAGCAATAGCACAGTGGGTAGGGCATTTGTCTTGCACGTGGCCAACCCAGGTTTGATTCCCAGCATCCCATATGGTCCCCCTGAGCACCACCAGGAGTAATTCCTGAGTGCATGAACCAGGAGTAACTCCTGTGCATCGATAGGTGTGACCAAAAAAGCAAAAACAAAAAAATTTTGGTTTAACCCAAGAACTGTAGAAATAAGTACCAGGAGGTTGACTCCATGGCTTCGAGGCTGGCCTCACGTTCCGGGGAAAGGTCAACTCAGAGAAGCGATCACCAACTACATTGTAGTCGAAGGCCATGTGGGGGAAGGGAGTTGCGGGCTGAATGAGGGCTAGAGACTGAGCACAACGGCCACCCAACACCTTTATTGCAAACCACAACAGCTAATTAGAGAGAGAAAACAGAAGGGAATGCCTTGCCACAGTGGCAGGGTGGGGTGGGGGGGAGATGGGATTGGGGAGGGTGGGAGGGACACTGGGTTTACGGGTGGTGGAGAATGGGCACTGGTGGAGGGATGGGTTCCCAAACTTGGTATGAGAGAAGTATGAGCACAAAAGTGTATAAATCTGTAACTGTACCCTCACGGTGATTCTCTAATTAAAAATAAATAAATTTAATAAAAAAAAATTTTGGTTTAATTTAGCGTTTTTATGAGGTTAAGATGGAATAAACGTCTAGTCATGACTTTGTTTCCCAATAAAGAAAATTATGCCATAATGCAGGTTGAGATTATATTTATAGTAGCTAAGCAGGAAAATGCTTACTTAGATTTTGCTTTGACAACCTACACTGTCACTGAAGATAAAAGATGATCATGATTTCTTTGACATAAGGATTTCTTAAAACAGGGTTAGACCAGATATCACCAACCTTGTTTGATTCTCTCTTCTCTTAAATATCCTGCTCACCACTTTTTACCGTTTTCGATTTCTTTGAATGCTGATGTCTTTAATTAAAAAAAATAGTATAGCAATAAGTTTTGGTGTTGTATATCAAACCTAGGAGACAAAACCCAGGCCTTAAAGCATGGCAGTGCTTTACCACTGAACCATACTCTGGCCCTTAAGTAAATAGGTTTATACGTTTAGTAAGGAGATAACAGGGGTGATTATGTCATCATGTCAAACAAATAACTAGTATTATATAACTTCTTGCTAAACCTGAAACTTGCCTCTGTATAACTAGAAAAATATTTGGCCATGATATTAATATCCTATGAGGAAATAGAAAAGAAATGCAATATTTATGATTCATTTTTGCAGAACTGCTGTTCTTTCTTGGAGAAATAGGTGTCTCTTTTGTTTAATTTGGACTCTGTCACTAACCTAGCAAGTGGTTTGAATTCTTTTTGTATTTGGCTGAAGAATTAGCTATCCTTACATCATTTTAATTTATTATTATTTTTATTTTTGCCATTAAACTCTGATTCTTTTTTCTTTTTATTTGGCAAAAGCTGAAAACAGAAAATTTTTCCATGAGCAAGAGGTTGAAAAATGCCTCGTAACCCTGTTGGGTTCTGAAAATGATGGAACCAAAATTGCTGCCTCCCAAGCTATTTCAGTGATGTGTGAGAATACAAGTAGCAAAGAATCTTTCAATACTCAGGGTAAGCAGATTGCAGAAAATTCTCCGGAGCACTTTCAGGTTACCACATTCTAGTTCATACCTGTGTTTTATGTGGTCATACTTCACCTTTCTTTTCGTTGATAGGGATTCCCCAGTTAATTCAGTTGCTAAAAAGTGACAATGAAAAAGTGAAGGAAGCAGCTGCACTGGCCCTCGCTAACCTGACCACTAACAACCCAGCTAATGCCAAGTAAGTACCCAAGCAGCCACTCAGCACTTACTCTGTTAGGTTTGACCATTCAAGATGTTCTCATTGCTCTCTTTTGACTTTCAAGGCAGTTTATGGATTCTTTCAGCTGGTCTAAGGTTATTCCAGAAAAAAAAAGGCTTATAAAAATAGAATCAGCAGAGAAAACTGTTTCCAAAGATATGAAAACCTCTACTGTTTCTGAGCTTTTTGGGAAAATGTGTGGATCATTTGACTCACAACACAGGCTAATCCTTGTGGAAAGTTCCCATACAAATCACACTGCAGGATTCTGAAACTATCTGAGACAACACTATATAAGCATTTGCTAAATCTTGGGGGAGAAATTTTAATGACCCACTTGAAAAAGAACAAAAATATTACATAGATCTAAAAACATTTCCCAAAGCTAATTCGAATCTATTCTGAATTCTATTATGAAGAGGCATTTGAAAGAAATGCATTCAGTCTTCCAAGTAGTGTAGTATATAATCTATACTCATTTATAATTGTAGTTATCAAGATAATTTGCCAACAAATCAGGAAACTGATACTTTAAAAGACAGCCAAGGGTCTGGAGTGTTAGCACAGCAGGTAGGGCATTTGCCTTGCACAACTTGGGTTTGATCCCCAGCATCTCATATGGTCCCCCGAGAACCGTCAGGAGTAATTCCTCAGTGTATGAGCCAGGAGTAACCCCTGTGCATCGCTGGGTGTGACCTAAAAAGCAAAAAAAAAAGACAGCCAAATTTTCTGGGTTCACAGATTTATTAAAATAGCTGAGATAATGCTAGGGTCATGTCTCAGTGGCAAAGCATTTGCCTTGCATGTATAAGACCCTAGATTAGACTCATGTTTCCCTGGACACCCACTGTTGGGAGCCTGGAGTAGATCCCAAGCACTGCCAGAGATGGCCTCACACTACCAACTCCCTCAAAAATGTTTTAAAAGAATAATAAAATAAAATAACAGAGCTGGTCATTACACCTAGGTCTGTTGGGTTCTCAGATTTGTATTCTTTCCTTGACAGAAAATTGCCTTATTTAAAAAATGATTCCTTTCTGTTGTTTTTGTTGTTTGGGAACCTCATCTGCCTGTACTTGGGGCTTACTCCTGACTCTGTGCTCAAGAATCACTCCCGATATCGCTCAGGGATCATATACAGTCCAGGAATTGAAATGGGGCTTAGCTGAATGCAAGGCAAATGCCTTCCCGGTTATACTATTTTTCTGGTCCTTAAAAAATAAATTTTTGGGGTTGGAGCGATAGCATAACGGGTAGGGCATTTGCCTTGCACGAGACTGACCCGGGCATCCCATATGGTCCCCTGAGCATTGCCAGGGGTGATTCCTGAGTGCAGAGCCAGGAGTAATACCTGTGTATTGCCGGGTGTGACCCAAAAAGCAAAATAAATAAATTAATTAAAAAAATTTTATTGAGTCACCATGTGGAAAATTACAAAGCTTTCAGGCATAAGTCTCAGTTTTACAATGCTCAAACAACCATCCCTTCACCAGTGCACATATTCCACCACCAAAAAAAAAACCCCAGTATACCTCCCACCCTCCCAGCCCCCCAAGCCCCCTGTGTAACTGATAAATTTCACTTTACTTTCTCTTTACTTTGGTTACATCCAATATTTCAACAAAAAATTCACTATTATTGTTTGGAGTTTCACCCCTAGAATCAGACCTGAAGAGATTTGAAGTTGCGCAGCTGCACAGTTTTGGATTTCTATATTTTACTAATTAAGTCCACGGAAATTTGTGACAGAAATTGGACATGGGGCCATGGCTTAGTTCAAAGTCTAGAGACATTTCTGCAAGAAGCTGCCAGTACCAAAAGTAGTTTAGCTGGCCTCTGGGATCATGCTCATGCAGCTTCGGAGAGGCCACACACGTGTAGCACTGGGGTCAATAAATAAATTTTTGAGGGAAACTCTCATAAATAAAATAATTATCCTTTCAATATTTCATGTAAGTATTAGGATTTTCTAGAGAAAGAGAATCAATAAGATAATGTTACAATAACAAATTTCTAGGGCAGAGTATCTAGCTTGAGGGTAAGATACATCCTTGTCTAGAGAGTTTGTGGATTTTGTCCCTCACACACACAAAACAAACAAACAAACAAACCCAAGGGGGGAAAATCTCTGAGTAAATTATAGAGATCAGATTGGCTTTATTCAATGACTCAGGAATCAGGTAGCACCCAGTTCAAGACCTTTACAGGCAGAAGGAAATGGAACAAGGAAGTTGTACTAGCAAGAAGCAGATTGGTAATGATCTGACCACGTTCACCCGGTGATTCCTGGTTGACCGGTTTAAGAATTGTATTGTTGGGAGAGGTTGAAACTGGAATTAACTTCTCAGTATAGTGTTGCGGGGTTTAGCATAAACAGCTGCATTTGGGGGACACATTGTCTTGTTTCAAACAAGATTGAGATAGATACTAGGAATTAGCTCATGTAATCTTAGAGGCTGAGAACTTCCCAGCTCCGTGGGTTATGCCCTCCCACAGTGAGGCCACCTCATCTACCAATTAAAACACCAATATCATCCGGAAACACCAGCACAAACATACACAAAAACTATGTTTTACCAACTCTGGTTATTTGGAGATAACAAAAGCCAAGTCATATTGCTTCATATGAACTGGAGTGATAGGGCAGTTGCCTTGCATGTGGCCAACCTGGGTTTGATTCCTGGTATCACATATGGTCTTCTGCACCCTGACAGAGTGATCCCTGAACTCAGATTCAGGAATCAGCACTGCCAGATCCAAAACACAGTTGACACATGTGATGAACTGCCCATACATTGTTAACTTTCACCTGCTTCTGGCTAAACTTTCATGGTCTTGTGGCTAAAATGGTTCTTTTCTCATCAAAAGATAACTTTTTGCCACCACCATCACTTAACATGTTTATTAGTCACTATTTTTTTCTCTTCTCCCACATAAATATTTTTATGTCATTTCTTAAAGGGATGATTTAAGGATCTAACATGTGGAATAAAAACAAAGCTGAAATGGTTAAACATCAAAACAAAATTGTATTCCTTTAATAATGCCATTGTTGACAGTGTAATTTCCTAAATTCTGGGTAATTGTCATCTTTATAAAAACACACACACTTTAGAATATTGTGTCATAGTAAGTAGTAATTTGAAAACAGCATATGCAGTAATCCCCACCCTGCATGGTGTGAAATTTTAACAGCAACCCTAAACACTTCTATTTCCAGGGCACTTAGATTTATGCTTTATCCAGAATACTGTAATAGGCCCCTAGAGTGTGAGGATGCATTGATTTGATGTAAGCTTGCTTAGATTTTATCAGTTCACAGTTTCATAGAAAATCACAGAATAAGAGGATGGTAAGTAGTTCTGAAAGAGGCTCCCTTCAGATTTCCTTACAATTTAATGATCTAGTTCACAGATACATGTCATCTGGTACTGTTTTAGTCTCATTTTATCAATACAAAGAGCTTAATTCAGATGAAATGATGCCTAAATTTTCCTCTATAATAATCAGCTTTAGTTTCGCAATTTCACTTTACTTTTCTAAAATTTTCATTGCTTTAACCTATTGTGTACTATTTGCTGTTTTTTCCTCCAGCTTGTATTTAGTAAGGAAAATAGGGTATAATGAAAGTGCTTTCATGAATGCCTTTGGTGACTATAATTTTTACTTCATATTTTTATGCTAAAAAGTGTTTTTGAAGAGGATATGGAATTTTAATTGACATGTTGTGCTATACATTGAAGATGAGTTGGAAAAGATTCCATAATCAATCCAAAGGAATAAGAACAAATAAACTAGATCATTAGTCATTCTAGAAGACCTCATAAAAGTATTCATTACTAAAGCTAACAAAGAGACAAGGAAGGTGGCTGGTTGGTTATTTTCCTTTAAAAACAATAATTTTGTGGGGCTGGAGTGATAGCATAGTGGGGAGGGTGTTTGCCTTACACACGGCCAACCTGGGTTCGATTCCCAGCACCCCATGTGGTCCCCCAAACACTGCCAGGGGTAATTCCTGAGTACATGAGTCAGTAGTAATCCCTATGCATTGCCGGGTATAACCCAATAAAAAGCAAAAAAAAACACATAGGTTTATAATATCATATAAGATTCATATGCCTAGCATTTGACTTGACATCTGTATAAACTACATATATCATGATCACCACCAAAGGACTAGTTTCCATGAATCACCCATGAGTCCCTTTATTCATTTTACCCAGCCTCCAGCACCCCACCTTCCTTTCCCCACCACTCCACCCTCCCCCTGCCACCCCACTGGAAACCAGATTAGTCAATAGAAAGTATATTTATTTAGATGGTTTTTGAAAGATTATTAGCTCACACCGGGTGTTTTCAGCATCACCTTCCTTGGCAATGTTGCCCCAGCTTGAGCTTGAGTCCCAGCACTGCCAGGAGCCCAGTGGAGCTGGCAGGTTTCAGAAGTGCAAGAGCCTTTCATCCTCTTGAAGGCAAGAAGGCCCCAGAGAAAATGTCTGCCAGGTGCGTTTGACAGCTGTTTGGCTACCTGGTAGTTGCTGACCGATAATGCAGGTAAGGATTACAGACACTTACACTTTTGTGTATGGACTCACGCCGCCTTCTCCCACGCTCTGTGTCTCTAAAATTTCTAACACAAATTCTCAGGGTACTTCCCTGGAATTTGTTTAATGAAGTCAGTGATCAGGAAAAAAAAAGAATCAACCATAGGTTATAACAACTCTTTTTGGAAAAACTAATGTGACCTTTTAAAAGTATTTTATGATCTAAAAATGTAAGTATAACACACAAAGATAAATATACTATCTGAAATACCCGAATTCTGATGTTTATGGGTCTTACTCTTTCACAAAACACACACACATTTAAGTATACATCTATATAATTAAATGGCAAGATGATGTATTATTTTGATAACAGTAATAAATAACCAGACCATATCTACCCCTTCATGAAAGATTTTCAACTTAAATGATAAATCTTCCTTAGTTGGGAGATTGTTTACTACTGAAGATTCTTTGTGAAAAGGGCTTTCTAAACACTCAAGGTTTCTAGATATATAAATGTTTACTTCTTCATCAACGAAGCGAACTAAAATCAAAGAAAAGTTTGAATTAAAATATTAAATCAAAAATCCTGTCCCTCTTCCCCCCGCCCCCGTCCTTGCCAACCTTCTGAGACTGGCCATACAGTTGCTAAACTTAGGGGTCAAGGGTTATCCTTTGGCCTGTGAGCAGCTGTGGAGAGTCTGGGCCCCTTTGGGAAGGCTGTCAGTCGGCTTCCTGGGCGAGGCTTCGCCCAGCGGGGCGAAAGGCCTTTCATTCTGAGAAACGTTTCATTCAGAGAAGCAAGAAACTGGGGGCGGGGGAGAATGCGGATATGTTCTGGGACAATGTCAGTGGACCCTTGACTCATTAGATGGCTATCTTAGAGCGAAGCCTATACCCCTGGGTAGCGCGACCTACCGCCCTTAGAGCCTCAGGACAGATCTGTCACTTTTGCAAGGTCCTGCCAAGACACCAGTGTTTGCAGTTGCACCCCACACCCCCATTCTCCATGCTCCTTCCCTTTCATTCTTGCTTTGTTTGGGGAGGCATGCCTGGAGGTGCTCAGGGCTTACTTCTGGCTCTGTGCTCCAGGAAGGGCTCTAGGAATCATAGGGGCCCAGGGATCAAACCTGGGTTGGCCACATGCAAAGCAAGTGCCTGTCCCCTGTACTCTATCCTCCAGCCTCCTGCTGCCCTTTCTTTATCCGTAGTGCCTGCAATGTTCCAACTCACTGTGTGACCTACTTCTTGTGTTTATTACTATTTTCCATCCCCTGTCCTCTCACCTGCACCCCACAAAGGGATCCTCTTCATTCAACCAACCCCAAGCATCTTGTGTAGTGCCTCTGCAGGTATGCATTTGGGGGAAACAAAGATTATACCGCAAACAGTAAAGAAAGTCTATGTGACATTAGCCAATGTTGAGCAAATGCGTTGTGTTTTTAGATCATAGAAACCGCAGCAGTCACATCTTAGAAAAGAAAACTTCTCTAAGTAGTTTTCCCTCTACCATATACAGAAGAAAGGTCATTTAAAGTATATTTTAAAATGTGAAAAGGCAGTGAATAAGACCAAAATCAACTACTCGAAGGTATGAGAGAAGAATAGAGCTACTTCTTTAAAGTGCTAGACAGTAGAAGAAAAATTATTTTTAAGTGAATGAATTAAAAAATGAGGTGGCTAAAACCACCTCCATATATATATATATAAATAGTTAAAAATGGAAACCCAGAAGACTAAATATTATATTAAAATTCCATTCACTTAATTTGAACTCCATGGTCCTTTCTTGTTTCACTACTAATATATATATGATCATATGTATGTATGCATGTATATATATATATATAAAATCATCCTCCATTTGTAGTACTCTCTTGGAAAGGAGAAAGTGGTTAATTTTTTAAAGTTTTTTAATAGGAACTATTGTTTCACCTAAATTGAATGCTATATTCAACTTGTATTCTATCCAATTAGTCATATTAAAGTTTTACATTATTTATTCCCAGTTCTGGGAGAATTTTTCTAAGAAGAGATTCTTCTTGGGTGCTAAGCCTTTTATTACACTATTTTAACCTATTCATTTATGCCATCACTGCCATCTGTTGGATTTAATGAGAATTAGAGTTTCCAGCTTAACCTAAGAATTATAGTTCAATGCACTTCATACCCCTTCTTCAACACAAACTAAATTTGAGCTTTTGTTAAGTTATGATAATATTAGAAAGCAGTATGATAGTAAATTGGATGTTTTCAAATACATCATTAGTATGGTTAAAAAAATGAATAAAGTAAGAGCATAGAAAGTAAGATAGTACAGTGGGTAGGGCATTTGCCTTGCATTGGTCGACCCGGGTTCGATTCCTCTGTCCCTCTCAGAGAACCTGGCAAGCTACGGAGAGTATCCCACTCACACTGCAGAGCCTGGCAAGCTACCCTGGCGTATCCGATATGCCAAAAACAGTAACAACAAATCTCACAATGGACACGTTACTGGTGCCC
Organism: Sorex araneus; assembly: GCF_027595985.1. Classification (NCBI taxonomy): domain Eukaryota; kingdom Metazoa; phylum Chordata; class Mammalia; order Eulipotyphla; family Soricidae; genus Sorex; species Sorex araneus. Next base: position 57,555,112 of record NC_073310.1, on the reverse strand, counting down.
GCTCAAGCAAATTGATGAACAACGGATGACAGTGCTACAGTGCTACTTATACCCTACTTTTTTTTTTTTTTTTTTTTTTTTTTTTCTTTTTGGGTCACACCCGGCGATGCACAGGGGTCACTCCTGGCTCATGCACTCAGGAATCACCCCTGGCGGTGCTCAGGGGACCATATGGGATGCTGGGATTCGAACCCGGGTCGGCCGCGCGCAAGGCAAACGCCCTACCCGCTGTGCTATCGCTCCAGCCCCCACTTATACCCTACTTAACCTGTTGTTTTGCTGCTTGGAATACATAAGCACGTCTGGAGTTCCCTCTTCAATCATACTCTGATCTTTCACAATAACTGCTTGCGGCATTGGATTCTTTGCCTGGAGCTTGGAGGCCTTTTATTTTTCTCCATCACTTTGTTTTTAATTTTTAACTTTTTATATCTCTTCATGGCTTCCTAAATCATCAGTCAGTCAAGAAGTTCTACACAGCGGATAAATGGTAGTTGGTTTAAAAAATTATTTTGAGGAGGTGCAGGTTGGGGCCATATCTGGTGGTGCTTAAGAGGTACTCTTGGCTCTGTGCTCAGGAGCTATTCCTGGCTCTGTGCTCTGTAGTGACTCCTGACAGTGCTGGGGGAACCGTATGCAGTGCCAGGAATCAAACCAGGATTGCGGTCCAAGTGGCCTGATGTAAGGCAAATATCTTCCCCCTGGACTACCTATCTGGACCTAAAAATAGTTGCTTTTGTATGAATGATTGTAGGCCCTTCTCGCCGCCACACTACCTGAGTGAAAGTCATCATTTCCAGGGATTGTCCTGCTGCTATACTATGTGACTTTAAATCAGAATCACAACAAAGAAATTGAGGACAAGACTGAGCATACCCCCAGAAGAGATTCCATAAAGAAATAATGACCCCAAACTTATGGGACCTTTGAATATCATTATATACAAATGATCCTTCATTTTGTATTCTAAGTAGTGGTATTTTCCTGCAGGAACATAGAAAGAAAAAAAAACAACCGTGAGTTGAATCAATGTAATACCTAGTAGAATATTTTATGGAGTACCATGCTTGAGAATAGCATGAAAAATGGAGAAGCTATTTAAAAATTATGCTGCATTCAGGCATTCATATTGTTCTTCAAGAAAAGGCAACACTTCATTTATTCATAGCTTTTCACTTATTTCACTATTGGCAGTGAAGGAAGGGCCTGGCTTCAAGGGATTGCTTAGACCGTTCAATCAATCTAGTCTGTACAGAAAGAATTTTTAAATCTCCCTCCACCCCCACCCCCTAAGTCCCATTCACACCCTATTAAACTGAGTTGTGGATGGAGGCAATATATTTGTATACTTACTTTTATTATATCTTTTATTCTATATATTTTAGTATAGACTAATGCTATATTCCTTAGAATTTTTAAGATGTATGAGTGTGTGTGTATGTGTGTATGCGCACGCGCTTGTGCACGCGTGCACTTAAAACTGTAGTTCTGTGAATGATAGTCATATTTAAGGAGGAGAAAAGAAAACCTTCAGAGTTGGCAAAAATACTGCAGGTTGCACTTGCTCCCTTTCCTTCGATGGGAAGAGAGAGTCGTGTGCCTTTGAGATGCTAGAGGTGTGCTTTCATCCTTTGAAAATAAATTTCAGCGTTCGCTTTAGAACCAATAAGCACAAATTCACTTAGAAGTAACCTGGTCGCCTGAAATACTATATTAAACATTGACCAAATGCCAGCTCCTGAAAAATGCAAACTTGTGTTCTAGACTGGATGCATCGGTTGGATTTAATAACGCCAGACTTGTGCAGTTATTGTCTTTGTTGTTAAAGGGGTTTTTCCACGGGGAGATCGTTGTGTTTTGTTTTTTTCCCCCTTGAGTTCATTTTCCCTTTGATCAGTAAGAGGAACTGCGTTTTCATACTGCCCCCTAGTGGCCTTTCAGAAGGAAATTGGGGGAGGGGCAAAAAAGGTGAAGAAAGAATTGCTCTGAATTCTAGTGAAAAACAAATTAGATTGGAAATATTCTGCAGTGTATCTAAAATAGCGATTTAAAAGCATTAATAAAGCAATACTATCCAGAAGCTATTCTATGATGCGTTTAAAGCGAAGACTCTATTGCTAAGTGAATGTTATTAGTTGCTTGGTTTGTCTTTGTCTCTTATTCCCTTCCTGACTCCTTCCTCTTATTGTTGTCATTGTCTTGTCATCGTCATCATCGTCATCATCCTCATCATTGTCATCATCATCCTAACACATGTATCTTTCTGTGGTGTTCATACATTTTTATCAGGAAGGCTTACCAAGGGTCATACACCAGGTTATAGAAGAGTCTGTATGGGTCAACTAAAGAATATTACTGCGTTTTTTCAGTGAATACTTTTAATTTCTACCCCTTAGAATCTAAATTCCTTCTGCACTTGATAGAATGTCCTTGCAAACATGAATTTTACTGGGTTGGGGAAACCCAGGTTGGATTTGAATAAACAGGTTTTTACCCCATCTCTATTTTGTGTGTGGAAACATAATCCACCTTCAAGAAAAGTTTAAATTTCATTAGTTACTAGGTTTATGGGGCCAGGCGAACCCCTCGAAGTTTTTGGTTAGAATATTTTACCTGCCACTTTTTAAACCCAAGAACCAGGACCCACCCTGCAGAATCTTAAAATTTTAAGTTATCAGGATCTCCTTCAGGTCTAATTTCCAGTGTATCCAGGTATCATTTTGATACCTTTATACTTGTATGAATTCTCTCTCAATTCACTTGACTTTTTATATCCTTTTCAGTGGATTTTCTTCCCTCTGGAAAACACCCTTTTATACTCACTGATTAGTACTGACTGGAAAGACTTGTGTGAATGCCTGAGGAGATGTTGGAAGATGGCTGACCAGCTGGGAGGCTGAAACTGAAAACTGGGTACATGCACGCAAATTCGCAAACAGTATATTTTCCCCATGACCCAAGAACTTGAGACAGGAAAATCTCTTTGAGTAAGAGGGAGAGATGGAGGAGAAAGAGAATTTAGTCTATAAGGATTTGGCATGTGTAGTGAATAAGTTTGTCATCTCCATTCCACAGACCATGAGACATAGTCCTTGCTCCAGGTCACAAAAGTGAGGTACACACACACATACACACACCAGGATGGTAAGGTGTAGACCAGAACACTTTAATGTATGGGAATATAGTCCACGACCTTCCGACCTTCCATGCATACCTGAAGCCAAGCATGTATCAAACAACAGACTATAGTTTCTCTTTTACCTGCCCCGGATTCTATTTTCTGTGTAAGCTAGACACAGGAAGAGCTAATAGCCATTACCATCAGATAGTGTAATAAAAGGCTTGTGACTGTGGTCTCTCACAACATCAGTTAGGAGATATGTTGGGGCCATGGTTGATCTCCGCAAATGAAACTACAGAAAGCGAAGCCACGCGTACATCCCTGGGGAAACTGGCTGGAGAGAGAGCTCCCAGCCTCCCACCTTGCATCTTTTCTTTTTTCTTTTTTAAAAGAAGTCTATTAGAGTAGAGCTGACTTATTACCAGATGAGAGAGGAGACATTTTATTTAATTAATTTATTATTATTATTATTTTTATTATTTTGCTTTTTGGGTCACACCTGGCTCTGCACAGGGGTTACTCCTGGCTCTGCACTCAGGAATAACCCCTGGTGGTGCTCAGGGGACCATATGGAATGCTGGGAATCGAACCCGGGTCGGCTGTGTGCAAAGTAAACACCCTACCTGCTCTGCTATTGCTCCAGCCCCCTGCATTGCATCTTTTCTTGGTCTCTTGCTCAGTGCCTCCCCGACGCTGAACTTCCCCCAAACTGACTAACCAAAACTTTCCCCTTATCTTTTCTGATAAGAGCTTTTCTGAGCTCTCCTCACCTCCAGTCTAGACTGGCACTGGGTACCTTTGAAAGGTTGAGCTTTTATATTTCCTTCCCCTTCCTTTTCCCCTCCCCTCTCCTTCCTACCCCCTTCCCATATTTTCCCTGGGTGTTTTATTTCCCTCTCCCATAGAAAGAATAAGAAAATGGGGAGATATATCCCACTGTGATAAGAATTTCCTGCTAGGCTGGAAGTCTGATTGGTCCCTCCATTCATTCCCTGAGGAATGATGCAATGTTAAACAGGCTGGCTTAGTTGTCTTTTGTTCTTTAATGTTTACTAGAATAAACTGCTTTCTTAAGCTCAAGAGACAGAGTTGTAAAAAGGTAATGGACTAAGAGAAACTACAGTTTCAATCCCATGTTGGTGGATATGTTTTGTGTACAGGTTTTAGCTTCTCTTCATTTCCTCATTCTACCTCTAAAGAAGGAGTAAATCTATCTTAGATGTTCTCTTTGGAGGAAGGGTCCTCTAAGGGATTTCTTATGTCCAGCCTTCTAGGGAGCCTGAAACACTATTTTCACTTAGGGTTCAGATGGACCAGTCTGAACCAGTTTGATCATTTCATGCCCAAGTTTTAATCATTTATTCCTATGGATCTAGGTTGAGCGGGTCATTATTTCGCTCTAGTGTTCTTCCTATGCCAAGCACAACGCTGCTCTAAGGCTCTATGGCTGTGATAAGATGAAGATTCACCCAAAAACTACTTTCCTGAAACTTAGCGCAAGAGGGAGACAACACATGAGTGACTCTAGAAAGGTGGTTTCAGAAATGATTAGAGTGCAGGCTAAGTATAAGACGCAATGTGTGGGGAAAGGGGGGTGCAACCCCCTGAGAGCTCACGAAACTGTCGAGTGCTGGAGAGGGGCCTGGCAGGAGGACTTGACTTCTCTCACCCCAGAACATACATCAGTCTCATCGTCGGGGCTGAGAAAAGTCAGCAACATGCTATTTCTTGTCCCATTTGGGGATCATCTATAGATAGATAAATGGACATTTTCAGTGACATGGAAACATTGGACAACAGTGAAAGCCACTCACTGATGAAGACTGGAACACCAAGCCCATCATGCCTACTTTATCAGGAGACAAGTCAGCCATGTGAAAATAGAGAAACTTCTCTCATAATGGCAGCTCATTCGTGACAGACCTGTGTCCTTCCACTATGGATACAGAAAGTGTGACATGGGCCAAAGTGGCACCCTCCTGAACAAGGTCCCTTCAGAAATGGCTGGAACAGGGCTCTGGAATCTTAAAACCTTGTTTGTGGCATCTGAACTCTGGCGGGGGCAACCTAGTGGCTTGTTCATCCGTCCACGCCTTTGCACCTGCAAAGGTCACAGGGCGCTGGCAAGGTGTAGGGGCGTCAGCCTGACCACTTCCAGGGTGTCTGCGCCAGCATCCTCCTGGTGGCAAAGCTCTCTGAGACAGATGAAAAGTCATGCGGGTGGGAACGGCTGTAATCACTGTTAACAAACAAGGTTCTCATTGCCAACATCACCATCTGTTCCACGGAGTCCCACATATTACCCAGGATGTGGGCTCTGTTAAACAGATTTTTGTACAGCCCAAGGTCACCCTTGATGCATGTAACCAGCCTTTGCAGATGTGCGCCATGGGAACCTGCAGACTGCAGCAAGGTCCACACTCTGAAAGGGGCTTCCCGGGATTCTCCGATGACAGAGGTAAGCCCGGTCAACAACAGCGGCAAAGGAGCGAGAGACACAGTTTCAAGGGCAGGAGCACATGCCCGTTGCGCAGAGGAACCAGGTTTGATTCCTGACACTGACCGTCCCTATCCCCGACCCTCGACCCCAGCACAACCAGATGGCCCTTGACCCCCAGCACTGCTGGGCTTGAACAGTCCCAGGCTGAGTTATGCCAGGACACTCTCTGGCACTGCTTGGACAACCACTACAAAATACCCAACTGATAACTGCAAAAATAATTATACATAAACACATAAACATACACAGAGTCCTCTCTTGACAAGGAAAAAAGGATATATCTTCCAAAAGTTGTCTAAAAGTGCAGGCTTTAACATATTAAACTCCATACAAAATTTATTTCACTGCAGAATTCCAGAGAATTATTGCATGTATACAGGGGACAAACTGATTTCTGAGCATCCATATTATGTGACAACGTGGACATCTCATTTTTGTTGAGACCTACCCCTTGTAGATTCAAATCAAGCTGGCTACTCATTCCTCCCTCCTTCTCCATCATGAAGGCACTTTCTTTGTCACTTGCCTTGTTGACTCAATCCAAATAAAATACAGTTGATCCTAGAACCGTTTAAGAAGGGAATTGGCTTCCCCCAAATCTTAACTGCTGCCTCTGCTGGGGAGCCAGCCGGTAACTAGAGCAGCTCAGGGCACAGATCTTGTCTTTGCTGCTCTTTAAGGGAAAGTGGATCATCACTAAGGGCTCCAACCTCATACCCCGACCCCCATCCTCATGTTGAGTGGGCTGTGATGAGACAGGTGAGGAGGTTGCTCTCACTGTCTCAGGGTGTAGAAGTAAAGGAAGCAGAAGGGAGGCAGACAGACGAGCATTCCTCGGAGTAGTGGTACAGACATGCAACTTCTGACTGTCGCCTTTTCATTTCTCTAACAGATTTCTTGGAATTTCCAAGCCTCCTTGCATCATTTGTTTTAGTCTGAGTGCCCCATCACAGAAGGCCCCTGTCATGGAAGAAGTCAAAAACTGACTCGAGCCACTGGAATCCTCACACTGACTCATGTCAGTTGTTTTTTTAGGCCCTGCTGCACCCTGGCCCTCTTCCTCCTCCTGGGCTCTGGTCTTGTGGGTATATAGCTATTTCCTCATCATCTGCCCATGCCTCAGAGGTGGCGGCTGCCGTGTGGAAGTGGCTCCACACAGCTCAACCTGCCTCTGAGGGGGTTCAAGGTGCAGACACAGCCCCGAGACTGAATGATGAGCAGGCGGAGGGCGGTGATGGCCATCATCACCAAGGAGAGGAAGCAACAGGAGAGCAGGGTCTGAAGAGCGGAGGTGAGGGTGAGGTGTGAGGTGGGGGAAGGCTGTTTGCATCAAAAGGAACAGGAACGCTACAACATCTGCCACACAAAGGTGTAGTATTTTCTGTGAGCTGTGAGTATACATTGTGTGACTGGGTTTCTTCATGTTCTTCTCATTCATGTTCTAAGTGCCGCTTCATTGTGGAATGTGGAAACGTATAAAAAATGTTGCGCCAAATATTTTTTCATACAAGTGTTATAAAATAATACTGTGTCCCTGTTTGTGAATAATTAAGTTCAATTTTAATTGTTGTGGTAGTTTTGGTTTGGGAGTCACCGCCGTTAGTGCTCAGGGCCTACCCCTGGGCTGGTCTCATGCCTAAGTGGACCATATGGGCAGCCAAGGATTGAACCAGGGTTATCTGGGTACATGGTAGGCACTTTAATCCCTGTGCTATATCTCTAGATCCCAAACCAGTACTTTTTTAAACAAAAAGGAACATGTGTGTTTTGCAAACAAATGTTCTGAGCTCATGTTTAAAAGAGACCTAGTTTGGGATCGAGCTAGTCTTCCTTAAGGGGGAGAAAGTTGTGTCCAGGCTTAAAAGATGCAATAGGGACTTTCCCAGGAGAAGGGAGCATCAGAAAGTGGAAGCAGGGGCAAGGAGACCCCGAGGGGAGTTGATCTTCCTTATTGCAGAACAGCAGAGAACCCTGGAGTCCAGAGAAGCAGGAAGGAGGTGATAAGGATCCTGGTGGGAAGAGAAAGTCACTTCTCACAGGAGCCTGGAGACCGGGTGAAGAACCCGGGACTTCATTCCAAGCTATGAGAAATGGCGAGAATTTTAAGCAGGGAAGAAATACAATTCCACTTATTTTTAAAGTTTTTTTAATCTGTCAGACGGGAAAAGACTTGGAAGGGGAGAAGAGAGACCTGTTAGGAGAGCATATCAATCCTCGGGAGACAATATTGCGGTGGCTTTGGTGGGAGAGAAGGAGAAAAAAGAGATCTGAGGAATACGGAGGAGGAAAATATAAATTGGACACATATGACATGTCAAACTTGACTTCAATTTACATATATCAAATGCTATAAGCAGATGTTTTAGTTCGTTGCCTTTGAAATTTACATATTAAACTCTTACTTGATTTAACTCCAACTGGATGGAGGCTAATGAGAGTAAATATCAGAAAATATTTTCAGATTACTGTGATGACATATGGCCCTCTAATTCTGAATTTTGTAACAAAGCCGTTTGACTGCTGTCCCATTCATTTGGATAATACTATACGATCTAGGAAGTGGATGTGTTTAAAAATATGACAGGTTTCAGCTTGTGTACATCTAAGACAGGGGGAAAAAAACCAAAACAGAATGTCTTGGGTTTGAAAGACATGAAATTAATGCAATTTTTAAAGGAAAAGTACAAATTCTACACTCTACTTCTGTAATTGAAATTAGGTTTTTAAGGTAAGAATAAATATTTTTTCACCATCATAATTCGACCTGCTTGTGCTTTGTACATGTAAACAGAGCTGTGCAGAAGAACTGCAGGCAGACATGTTGTCATGCAATTACAGTGCAATCTCGGCTTTGCCTGCCTGATTTGTCCTCATGCTGGTTTCTGGAAACCTATTTTCCAGGACTGGGTAGCATAGAGGAGTAAGGTGCTGGCCTTGCACAGGGCTGACCTAGATTTTGTTGCGCCACACATAGTCCCCTAAGCCCCACCAGGAGTGACCCCTAAGCACAGAGCCCTGAGCACCACTGGGCGTGGCTCAAGAACAAAGAAAGCAAGCTATATCCCACTGTGTGTCTGGAATTACTATTATTTTTCTAAAGAGCCAGGTTCTCCTGTATTCCATACTCTCCCACAAAAGAGCAAAGAGAAGAGCAGAGGTAAAAGCGTGTGTGAACTCAGACCCGGATCGCCTCGGTGAAGGAGAAAGGAGAGGAAAACCCAGCAAAGAGGCTGCGAGCAGGAGCAAATGCAGTGAAATCCCGACATCTCCTAGAGCCAGTGCTTTGTTTTTGTTTACAGTAAAGAGAAGCTAAATGATGGAGTGTGGTGCTCTGTACTCTTTATTAAAAAAATCTTTCTCTGAAAACAAAACAAAACAAGCTCCGTTAGTACACAGAAATACCAAGGCTTTGAGAATCAGCAGGTTTGCAGCTGCCTGAGATGCTCTGGCTTCTGACATCCCCCGTTGACACGCTGCTGTTGCTGCTATTTCTTTGTACCCAACGACAGTGCTGGAATGAACCGTGCAGGGCCAGAGAGACAGTCCGATGGCCAGGGTGCTTGCCTGGCACACAGCTGACCTGGGTTCCATCTCCAGCACTCCATGCTGTCCAGGAGCAATCCTGGACCACAGAGCCAAGGGGGAGGCCTGAACACTGCTGTGTGTGACCCCTATGAAGAGGAAGTCATTCAAAAGAGAATGCGGTCGGAGAAAAACCAAGAGGAGACAAAGGAATTGTGCATTTTAGCCAATGTTTATAAAGATTAAGATCTAAGTATTTGGTTTAAGGGGTCTGTGCCATTAAGTTTCTAATAAGTCAGAGGGGGGAGGGGGAAATGGCTTTGGAAAAGGTTTGAGGCTTCAAATTCTTGCTGGCGGTTACAGAAATTCAATTGTTTCTACTCCCAAGTAAAAAACCGAGATGACGTTGATATTAGAAGATTTTCTTTTTGCCACATTCACAAAATCAAATGGACACCATGTCAATTTATAATGAAGAATAGAATTAAAAGTGAAACTGCTGGGACCAGCGAGGAAGCTCAAAGAGTTTCTTTGAGCTTTTTTTTCACTATCTGGCAAGTTCCATCCCTAGAACCCCCAGGTCAGGCTCTTGTCACTAGTAGCACAGATGTTCCTGGTTGAGAATCCTCCCAAGCTTTTCTTCCCCAGTACACTGGAGCAATTGCACAGCGGGTAGGGTGTTTGCCTTGCATGCGGTCAACCCGGGCTTGATTCCTCCATTCCTCTCGGAGAGCCCAGCAAGCTACCAAGAGTTTCCCACCCACACAGCAAGCTACCTGTGGCATATTCGATATGCCAAAAACAGTAACAAGTCTCACAATGGAGTCGTTACTGGTGCCCACTTGAGCAAATTGATGAACAACGGAATGACAGTGCCACAGTGCTACAAATAAGTATACAATTTTATTTGGCATCCACCCAAATTTTAGTTTTGAGGGTTTCTTTCCCAGAGTTACAAATGGAAGAAGCCGACAAGAAGAGTTGGCGTGCAGCAGGGACTGGAACTGGAGGACAGGCCAGGTGGGACTGGGCGTCTACTCTGCCTGGTTCAGTACCCTGGGAATTCCGGATGGATTTCCTAAGCCAGTGTTGGGAGGTGCTGCCAAGGTTAGCAGCAGCTGAGCCCTTACTTGGGAGGCGCCCCTCTAGTCTGAGCTCCCTGCACCTCAGACCATCACATTGTCCTTTCTCCTGGAGCTACTAATCCCCTGCTAGAGGTTTTGTTTGCTCCCCACGCTCCGATACTCTGATGGGCCAACGTGATAACTTCTGCTCTTGCGATTGTCAGTTTTCCTGCACAATCAGCAAATTGAAGTGACAGTACCCAGTTCAATCGAATTCACCCAAGTCCACAGAGATGAGCTAAATCAGATAGCCCGATGGCTGCTTTCACTTCGGGTTATTAATACGATCCTAAATAAAAAGAGATGGAAATATTGATACTGTTGGAGTAGCGGTTCTTTTGTTTCTGTTTTTTGTCTCATTACCTAGGTTACCATGATAGATGTAAATGGATTTATATTTGTGGTTTTCCTTTAAAACCAGGGTATTCTATTTATCTTATTGCTTAAGGCATCTCTTACTTGAAGCAGTTCCTAAGGCAGCTCCATTACAAAGCATAATTAAATCATCTTGCACGTGGTAAAGTGAGCTTTGAAAATGTTTTTTGCTGTTTTAACTTTTTAAGTGATTACAAAGCAAGAGTTTTAGGACACATGGTACTCTTAAAAGATTAGACACTCTAAGAGACAAGAATGTTAATATGCTAGTGGATAACTATTCTTTTTATAGTAGAAATTTAACAACTGAGTATGTCTACAGTACTACATTATGATGTCAATACCGTAGCCTTAGTCCTGAATGTTTAATTTGTCAAAGCAACATTCACCGACAGAACAATTTGCTGACTTCAAACAAGCTCACGTCTGCCTGCAGTTAGCAACCTAACTTGAAAAAAGAGGAAGATGAGCTAAATATTTTTAACTTATATTAGGGATTCATAATTTTTCTTCTTGCTCAAACTTTTGTTTTCCTACTGGTTAGGGATATTTTAACAGAAATTCTTGTTTGTTTGTTTTTGTGCTATATCTTACAATGCTTAGAGCTCACTCACCTGGCTCTGCACTCAAGAATTACTCCTGGTGGTGCTCAGGGGACCATATGGGGTACCAGGGATGGAACCTGGGTCAGCGGTGTGCAAGACAAGTGTTCTACCCTCTGTACCAGTCCTTAGCAGAATTTCTTGAATAATATGCCCTGGTCTTAGAAATATTCCTTATTTTCAAAATGGAAACTTGTACAAGGGTTTCTAAGAAGTAGTCACACATATTTTTCCCTAAAAATTAATTGACCAGGGAATTTGGTGCAAAAAATAAAATAAGATATTTTTAGAGTGACCAAAAGCTGTTGATGGACGTCAGAAAGGATGTTAAAAATGTATTTCTATAGATCATCTTCCCAGATTCCATCAGAATCCTAGCGGCTCAACTTCATTGAGTTCGTTGCCTTGTAAATTACTTCTAAAATTGTCTTTAGGTCCTCAGCCAGCCCCCAGGCTCCCCAGATCACCCCTAGAATTCAGACACATGACATTCGTCTCTTCTCTACACCTAGCGCTGCCGCGGAAGCCGACGGCATCGATCCCCTAATAAACACCCTGCGGAGTAAGCGAGACGGGGCCATCGCCAACGCCGCCACGGTCCTCACGAACATGGCCTTGCAGGAGCCGCTGCGCGCCAGCATCCAGAGCTGCGGCATCATGCTGGCCCTGCTGCAGCCGCTGCGCTCCGCCAACACCGAGGTGCAGAGCAAGGCGGCGCTCACCGTGGCCGCCACCGCCTGCGACTACGACGCCCGCACGGAGGTGAGGAGGGTCTTTTTTTTTTTTCCTGTATGATCTAAACCTCTGGAGACACACTATTATTTGTCCAGTTAAGAGAAGGGGTGAAGAAATTGGGATCAAGTCTTAAAACGGAATTGCACAGTAGTAAAAATGAACTTGGGCTGCAGACAGCAGCTCCCGCCCGCACCACCCTTGCCCACTCACACACTTAGGACTTCGTGTTTTTAGCATTTAGAAATATGCAAAGCTAAGTTGTTGTTTAGACAGCTCTAATAGAAGGGTTGTTTCTGGAGGTCACTCTCAATCTGTGCATTGCGTTCAAATTTTTGTTCTAGTTAAGGCAGTGGAAAACGTTTCTCCAGGGTCTGTTTGACCCCGTTTGACCTTATCTCCAACTAATCCACGTGCCAAGCTGCCGCTTCCCGGGGCACCTTCCCTCATAACTATACTGTAATCCTTCTGGCAACCAGTAGAAAACCGCGATCCTTTCTGTAAGGCTTTGCCGTTGATTTATTTCTCTCTGAAGTTCACAAAACTTATTCTGGACACATCCCTTAATGTTTCTTGACCTGGTTTAAATAAACCCGTTAGCAACCAAACAATGAGATACTCTTTTTCCCCAAAAGGCATAGCACTGTAGCACTGTCCTCCCATTGTTCATCGATTTGCTCCATCGGGCACCAGTAACATCTCCATTGTGAGACTTGTTGTTACTGTTTTGGGCATATCAAATACGCCATGGGGAGCTTGCCAGGCTCTGCCGTGGGGGCGAGATACTCTCAGTAGCTTGACTGGCTCTCCTAGAGGGACAGAGGAATTGAACCCAGGTCGGCCGCATGCAAGGCAAATGCCCTATCCGCTGTGCTGTCACCCCAAGAGGCATAAATGTTTTCTATTCTCTACCCTCAATGCATGAAATGTGGTTGTCTGTTCCAGCTGAAAAACTCCGGGGGGCTGGAGCCCCTCGTGGAGCTCCTGCACTCCAAGAATGACGAGGTCCGGAGGAACGCCAGCTGGGCCATCATGGTCTGCGCCAGCGATGAGTCAATGAGCACGGAATTGTACAGATTAGGGTTAGTGGCTGCTGCTCCGGGCTTCTGGCTCAGGAGAAGATAAGGAAGCCCGAGGAAAGGCAAGGGTGGTCTGTTTCCTTAAGACTGCAGGCAGGCTTGGATTCCTCTCAGACGGGGCTGCCTGGACCCCCTCGACCCCCCATCCCAAAGATCTCAACCCACCTTCACTAAATCCTTCTCAATGCTTCTGTCTCTATCCTTCCCTCTTTAAATGCGTGGTTTAGCCAGTGTTCTAGTCCAGAGGACCCACTATGCAGATCCTAATTGTTTTCTAATCAATTTAACCAACTCATCAATTCAGCAGCAAGTGAAATGCAGTTTTAACATGAATATTGGTGGCTTCAAAAAAAGTATCTTAGGTGCCAAGGAGAGATTTCAGCAGGTTGAAGCACATCTTTCACCTGTGCAGGCCCTTGGTTGGGTCCCAGGCACTGCCTGGTCCCCTGAGCACTGCCGGGGTGGTCCTGGAGGTCTCCAGTGCTACTGGGCCTGAGCAGCACTGCACCATCTGGTGAGCTCAGAACAGTGCAGACCATCTAGCCAGGCTAAGAATCTTGGTGTGGTCTCTGAGTCCTCTGCGCCCTGCCTGGGGTCCCCTTCCAAAAACGTATTTTATTCTTATGACTGAATTTTTATTGATAAAATTTTCATTGAAATAACTGCTGTGTCACTTTCTATTGATGTCGGGTATACAGCACTAGAATTCAACATTATACATAGTACATTGCAATCACCACCACATTACCAGTTTCATCTGCTGCCATACACTTGATCCCTTTTGTTTTGTTTTGAATCTTTTTTGTGTTTTGCTGGGGAGGGCCACACCCGGCACTGCTCAGGGCTTATTCTTGGTTCTGCACTTAAGTATCACTCTGGCAGTGTAAGGGGACCACATGGAGTGCTGGGGATTGAACCCACATCGGCTACATACAAGGCAAGCATCTTCCCCTCTGTCCTATCTCTTTGGCCCTTGCTTTTTATTTGGGGGCCACTCTAAGTGGTACTCTGGGGCTATTCCCCTATGTGCTGAGGATGGAAGGTCACTTGCAAGGCAAGAGCCATAACCTCTGTGCTGTCTCTCCAGCCGACATTTGATACTTTTCACTTGACCAACTCTCCATCTTTCTGTTTTGTTAAGTGCTTCTCAGTCCCTTTCCTCTGCTATTGGTAAGTACAACCCTATTTTCTTTAAACCCTCAGTGTCAAGCCAGGACTTGCCTCTCCATTCCCTATTTTTAATGATTCTCATCAGATGCCTTCTCCTTCCCAGCACCTGATGAGTTTGTTGCTTCTAGTCAATCAGCAACAGGGTTTGACTATCACCTGCTTAGCTGTTAAATTTGGAGTCCAAAACCAAGTCTAATTTAAATGAACAGCTTCTCAGCTAGTTGACAGGGTGTTCATACAGCTATATATGTGCTCTCCTGAAGACCTGCTTTGTCTTTTTTTTTTTTTGCTTTTTGGGTCACACCCGGTGATGCACAGGGGTTACACCTGGCTCTGCACTCAGGAATTACCCCTGGCGGTGCTCAGAGGACCATACGGGATGCTGGGAATCGAACCCAGGTCTGCTGCGTGCAAGACAAATGCCCTACCTGCTGTGCTATTGCTCCAGCCCCGACCTGCTTTGTCTTTATAATTCTGTGAGCAGCATCTCATCTATAAGAGCTACAGGTGGCTTTAAGTTTTCCTTCCCAGTCTTCATTCTGGAAGTTAGCTTGGCACGTTATTGGGAACTTAATATTGGATTGCTTGTATGAAGCAAGTAATACCTACTGCTTTTATTGATAGGGCTTTGGAGATACTTGAAGAAATCAATCAATCAGTAAGGCGGAAAAATAAATTCAGTGAGCTAGCTTATAACAAATTACTCAACTATAATCTATCTCTGAAATATAGCCTGCTCTGCTATTTGTCATCAAGTAACATAATTACTGATGGATTCTATGACTATGGTCGGGTAAGTGGCAACATTAAATCACACTTTAGTACGTATGATAATGATTTCAGGTTTAGTCATGATTCCATTCTGTTGCAATTGTAAAACTACCTAAGTTAAATATTTTTTATAGACTGGAATTTGGGATCAGGACTTCTTTCACTTTATCTGACTGTAGCATTTTGTGTTGTGTTCAATGTTAATAAAAACTTAAATCAGTTTGCTAATGCCAGTCTTAATGTCTTAGATATAGAAGAAAAACATTTTTAATTTCTAGGTTCTATTACTTCTAGGAGTCAGGGTTATTGATAAAGTATGCATATTTTTATTATGATCTAATTGGACTGGACCAAATTTTACTACTGAACCTTGGAAGAAAGAGGGATATAATTCTAATGTAACAGAAAAAAAAACCTTGCTAATGTCATCTAACCCTGTTCCCTGGGCTGGTAAGATCTAAGCACATGACTTTGCCAATCCTATTTTCACGTATTATTATAACATTTTTAGTTGTTTGTTTAGTTAGTAATTACAATCACAGACAATAAGTTATCTCATATATAAAGATGGACTTTCAAATTCAAATGTAGTGAGAAACTAGGAATATCTTCTGTCCAAAGGCGAGGGGACAAGGAAAAGGCTCCCATTTCACATATGTGTGTGTGAAATTAGACACCTCAAAAGTTGAATGTATTAATGATATTAATTTTTAATGTGCTTATGCAGATATTACTTTTCAGTCTTTTAATTGTTTGCAGATAAATCCTGGCACTAAGCTTCCACCATTGAAGGATCTCTGGTCACAAGAGCTAAATGATCATCGTCCTGTGCTCTCAATTAACAGTAAATGTTCTGATGTGTGCGTTTGGGTGGGGAAGAGGGATGCAATGACTCATGGGATTTTTTAATTTTTCCATCATGACTACAGACTATCATTTTTATCCCCCCTGGATGTAACACCACCATGAAAATAAGCTGCACTCCGTAAATCTATTGCCTGTTGTAGTAGAAGCCTCTGAATAACCACCATTATGATCTTCCCCGTGCCTGTTAACAATCAATTCCATATGTCCTATTTCTGCCAGGACTCCCTTACTCTCTGGAAAGTTGAAGAAAATATCAGTAGATTAGTCAAATCAAGTTGAACCATGTTTACTAAGCTCCAGAATTACATGCAGGTGTACAACTACTGCCCATTCATCTATATACATCTATATGCATCTAGATGTATATATACACATGTATTTGTATATATGTATATATGCATGCATGTGTATAAATATATATATATATATATATATATATACAAATAACCCCTGTGCATCACTGGGTGTGACCAAAAAAGCAAAAAAAAAAAAAAAAAGGAAAATTAGTTCCTATCCTTTTCATATTCTTCCAAAACATTGAGGAGGGTGGAATTCTTCCAAACTTATTTTACAAAGCCATTTTTACCCTGATATAAAATTAAGAAATTATAAAAGTCATTTTCACTTTCAGTATTTTTAGTTACTTCACTAGCTTCACATATGGCAGAGCCTGGCAAACGACCCGTGGCGTATTCAATATACCAAAAACAGTAACAAAAAGTCTCACAATGGAGACGTTACTGGCGCCCACTCAAGCAAATCAATGAACAATGGGATGACAGTGATACAGTGATACACATATATGAAAGTATATGTATATATAAATAATGCAGCTAAAATTTTTGTCTTACCTTAGATCTTTCCTCTATACTTTTAAAATAACATGTAGAACTCATAAAGAAATGTTTTGTAAGACGAAGCCAACATTAGCAAATAAGTTGTTTTAATTTAAACCTAATTTCAAATATGCAAAATTTTAGCGTTTCACCTCAACCGACAGAAGATAAACCACTGGATACAGCTTATGGACGAAGTGTTTCTACTGCATCTTCATTAAGGAAAGGAAGTAAAGAAAAGATCACGTAAGTGATGCTTTGTCTATACTCACCTAACTCTCCCCTAAGTCTGGGAGTAAAAAAATGGTACATTTGGGCAACTTCATATTTATTCTTCTTATGTTACTATAATTTCCTCTGCTTTTTAAAAAATGTTGAAATGGGTTAGAAAGTCCCACAGGGACTCTCTTTTGTCTCTTATTTATTCATTACTATATGAAATTATAGGATGTCAAGAATGTAACTTAACCTCCTCTATGTGTCGGGGAGTCACACACCCAGAGCCAAATTCCAGTACCATCCCGTCACCAAAAACTCAGATCTATTCATTTCCTTTTCCCTCCACTGTAGCACCGTAGCACCATCATCCCTTTGTTCATTGATTTGCTTGATGGGGCACCAGTAACATCTCCATTATGAGACTTGTTGTTACTGCTTTTGGCATATGAAATATGCCACGGGTAGCTTGTCAGGTTCTGCCATGCGGGCGGGATACTCTTGATAGCTTGCTGAGCTCTCCGAGAGGGACGGAGGAATCGAACCCGGGTCCGAGGCATGCAAGGCAAATGCCCTACCCGCTGTGCTATCACTCCAATCCTCTCCACTAATCATCATAAATTTGCATAAGTATGCTCAGTGGAGGAAGACAGGAAGTGAAAGAGACAATGACCGGATGGTTTCTCTCATAAGTAGAATGTAAATAACTAAGGCAAATGAACTAGCAGGAAGGAAAAACTCATTAACGCTGCTTAAAATGGCTGTGGAAAAGGTGTCTGACAAAAGAGCCAGGAAGCCTGGTTCTGTGAGCTTGGGTGACTATTGGTGTCCCTGTGAAAAGGAGACCAGGGTCTATTCCTTGGGACCATACTTCCCCTCCTCAGTTGAGCCTGGCACTCTGTTTTTTGCCAATGGTGATAGTAACATGGGAGAGCAAACGCCTTATAAATTATATGAGGTGCTATGTGGTTCTTGACCGCTGCTTGAGATCAGCTTGCTTCAAATATCAAAACCAAAAACTCTACTCTTCCTTTTTAGTATTGGGTTTGCCTCTCCCACAGAAGAGAAATCAGAATCGACGTCTGGGAGAAATACTGCTATTAGCAAAAGTGGCTCTAGAGATAGAGGACCAAGGTAGGAAATGTAGTTTTCTCATTGTGATCATGTCCATTTTTCATTGCTACCCAATCACGCTGGTGAAAGGGTGAGGGGTGGGGGGTGGGGGAGGTTTTACATAGGAAATGTTTCAGATGCGAACCATATGTTGTCCTAGGCAGGACTCACAAGGTATAATTTACAAGTTATTTTAATTCCAAACTGACACTTTTTATAGACCCAAAAGACCCAATCATTTGGATCCCCCAGTACCTGTGGCCTCTGGGTATTACTACATGTAGTTCTGGGGGTCACAAACACTACCAGAGCACTGAAATGCTGTTCTGCTTGCTTAAATATCTCTGGGATTAGGCCCCAGAGCCCCAACAAATGCTTGGGAGGCAGTCCCTCACCCGACTTCCCCCCAAAAAAAGTTCAGCTACTTGGACATTTTGCCCTGTGTCAGCAGCACTGAGCCCCACCGTGGATGGCAGCCACCCCATCCCCATCTGACTTTCTGACACTTTAAAAAGGCATCCAGAGGGACAAAGGAGAATAGGGTCAAGTCCTTCCTGGTTAGGAGCACTTGTGGCAGATGAAACTGGTGACGTGCAGTGGAATACTATGCAGCTGTTAGAAAAATGAAATCATGAAATTTGCATATAAGTGGATCAACATGGAGAGTATCATGATAGGTGAAATGAGTCAGAAAGAGAGGGACAGAACAGAATGACTGCACTCATTGGTGGAATGTAAAATAATATTATAGGAGACTAACACCTAAGGATAGTAGAAATCAGGGTCAGGCGGGTTACCCCATGGCGATTTCATGTGCTGGGGGAAAAGATGGCTGGGATGGAGAAAGGAGCACTAAGTAAATGATGGTTGGAGGGCTCGCTTGAGATAGTAGATGCGTGCTGAAAGTAGACTATGGACCAAACACAATTACCACTTGATACCTGTATTGCAGACCATAACACCCAAAAGGACAGAGAGAGTAAGAGGGAATGTGCCTGCCACAGAGAAAGGGGTTGGGAAGGGGTGGGAATTGGGGGAGAGATACTAGGAACATTGGTGGTGGAGAATGGGCACTGGTGGAGGGAAGGGTACTTGAACATTGTTTGACTGAAACGCAATCAAGAAAATTTGTAAGTCTGAAAAAAAAATTAAAGAAACTGGTGATGTGGTGGAGACCAAAATAACACTCAGTAAGACCTGAACACTGCCAGGTATGGTCCAAAATAAAAAATAAATAAATAGAAAGGAAGGAAGGAAGGAAGGAAGGAAGGAAGGAAGGAAGGAAGGAAGGAAGGAAGGAAGGAAGGAAGGAAGGAAGGAAGGAAGGGAAAGAAAGTAAGAAAGAAAGAAAGAAAGAAAGAAAGAAAGAAGGAAGGAAGGAAGGAAGGAAGGAAGGAAGGAAGGAAGGAAGGAAGGAAGGAAAGAAAGAAAGAAAGAAAGAAAGAAAGAAAGAAAGAAAGAAAGAAAGAAAGAAAGAAAGAAAGAAAGAAAGAAAGAAAGAAAGAAAGAAAGAAATGCTTAATGTTAACAAAAAGACAAAAGAAATTCTGACCAAGAGTAATAAAACATTTATGCCATCAATTTGCCAATTTTTTTAAAAAGGGGAATGGAGAGAAGATGTGGGAAGCAAGTGAGTCAATTATGTATGACATGGCGTCTGTGAACAAGGAAAGCAAAGAATGTTACTCTCTTTTTCCTAAGCATTATTAGCATGTACCATGTAAATTGAGATTCCTAAGTGAGAGATTCTCATCCAGTGACCAACAACCATATTAATTTTATGTCTGGAGATTTGGGTTCAAGACAAATTACTCCTAGGAGAGGTGTTGGATACATTATTTTTAATTTGTGCGGTTCCCTTTCTGCTTCTTCATAGGCTTCACTACTACCGGTGCCTCTCATGTGCCCTCTCCAACACTCTTCTAGAGTCACCGTTCTCTTCAGAAGAAACATTTTCTATACCAATTTGTGAAGTGTGTTATATGTTCTATCTGTATATGTTCTTTTATTTTGTTTTATTTTGGGGATATACCCAGTAATTCTCTAGGGTCATTTCTGGCTTAGCATTTGGGAAACACTCCTGGAGGGCTCGGTAGACAATATGGGATACTGGGGATCAAACTTTGTACACTTGGTCACGTGCAAGTGCCCTACTTGCTGTACTATTGCTCTGGACCCAGCTATCTGTATATGCTCTCTATGTACTGACTTTTCATTCGTTTTGGTAAATATTAGGCTGATTACATTGAATTCATTATATACATTTAAACACCTATTGTTTTCTGTCTCCTATTTCATATTCTTCCAATCTGCTTGTTTCTGGCTATTTTTATGTGTTTAAAGCATATGTCTTATTTCCACTGCTCAAATAATCTTGATCTCTACCACAGTGATTTCCTAAAACATTTTTGTTTTTAAAACAAACCCTCAAGTCCTCTTATTGTTATTTGTCGTTCTGGGTTGTTGCTTTTATTCTTTCACCATATCTTGGTTAAATGCAAAAATCTTTCAGAAATAGGTATTGTCTCTTAGTTATTTTTTTAAAAAAATTGAGATAGCATTAGTTTGCATAATGGTGTGTGATTTTGCTTTGGGTTTTTGTTTCATTTTTCTCTTTGTTATTGTGGTTCTTGTGGTGCCTACGGGTGACACACTTTTATGGTGTTAGGGATCACAATGACAGTGCCACTAGGGTTGCATTCAGTAATGTGGAGAGGTGCTGGAGATCAGATTCATATTCTCACATGTTTGAGGCATTATACATTCTACCACTAAGCCACAAACCCCAGACCCACAACTGTATGTATTTTAGGGGCACAATTTCAAGCTTCTTTAGAGCATATATTACTACACCACACCCACCAGCCCTTCACCCCAGTCCCTGGAACCCCTCTCACCTTTAATTCCCACTTCATTTCTGGTAACCTCAGTTCCATGGTCGAAGCCCACATATTTATTTACATTGGTTTCTTTTCTGTTCCTATACTTTGCTTCTTTGTATACCAGGTCCACATGTGATCGTCTGGAATTGTCTTTCTCCTTCTGTTTTACAACCCATCCAATTTCATACATGTAGTCTCAAAGAGCAAGATTGTGCTATTTCTTTTTTTTAAGTAGATAAATAACTTTATTTGAATTCTAGTCTATTTTTGATATTTTCTTAAATATTAGGCTTCGAGAATTACAAAAGAAATATGAGATTGTTTTAACATATCAGTTTCACTAGGAAGAATTTGGATCTCAAATAATCAAGAAACTATTTATTTTTATTTATTGAATCACCGTGAGGACAGTTACAAAGCTTTCAAGTTTGTCTCGGTCATACAATGATCAAACACCCATCCCTTTACCAGTGCACATTATCCACCACCAAAACCCCCAGTATACCCCCCAGCCCACTCCTCCCCCTGCCTGTGTGGCAAATAATTTCCACTTCACTATCTCTCTACTTTGATTACATTCAATATTTCGACAAGAGACCCACCATTATTATTTGGAATTTTCACCAACAATTAGACTTGCTGAAAAGGCATCAGTATATACTTTGTTTTCTATTGCTGATTATAAAGAGTATATGATGTCGCATGGCTGCAATAGTGGCTGCACAATTTTGGATTTCTGATATTTTAGTAAGTCGGGAGCCGTTTGTGGGCAGCAACTTGGGCCTCGTTGTGGCACGGAGAAGGGTCGATTCCACCCACCCATCCCGTGAGGCCCCTGTGTCTGGTCATTGCATCTCATACCTGGTTGTCATCTGGACTGTGCATTAAACTATGGCGCCATGCCACCCCGGGTGGGGAAAGGTGTTTATCCCTTCTACCCTTCCCCCCACTCCAGCAGTGCAGTGGCTGCCATCTTTTAGAGCCTGTTGGACAGTCAGATTTTATTATTTCTTATACCTGAACAGTAGGATTCTATTGTGTATGTTGACAATAATTTCTTTACCCACTTTCTGTCATTGAATATTCGGTTGTCCTAGATCTTGTGGGATACCTGAAGATACCCTCCCACCTTCCTGAATTTATTCACCTTTCAAAAAGTAATGTGCACCTACTAGAGACCAGAAATAATTGTTTTGGTGTTGAAGATAAAGAAGTAAACAAAATAACCCTCTGTCTTCAAATAACTTACTAGTGGGGAGATAGAAAACAAACCAAACACACCACACACACACACACACACACACACACACACGTGTTTACACACTGTGTTCTTCTAAGCTCAGAATAATTCCTATCCTGATTTGTACAACAATCCCTCCTCATCCTTTTAGAATAAATCAGGTAGAAGAGAATACCCAATGGGAATAGATTTTTTCCAATACAGAATTCTATCCATTTTTTCTTCATCACTAATGTGGAACTTATCAAATATTTCCTAGTATTATAATTACTTTTCACAAACCCAAATCTAAACAGAAATACCAAGAGGGCCGGGTTTATGATTTATGTTTCTCCCATCAGGTTTACCCTATAACTTCTAACTATTTAAGTAGTTGATGGTATCAAAAAAGAAGCAGGATAATATTACACTTTGAAAATGTCAGCACACAATTTGAAGCCATATAAATTCCTCTATCTGCTCACCCACTCAGCCCATCTAGATGCATAGAAAATATCCATATTGATTTGGGTCTCCACCATACATCTGTTTTCTGAGCTGGTTTTGTTAAAGTCCCTCAAGAAAGGAAAACAGTTCTGCTCTTTAATCACATACTGAGGTTCTTCCTGAGGATTAATTTTGCAGGAGTTAATTTTACCACTTCCGAGCTCTTGTTTCCCTATTTAAAAATGAAAGTCCTTATTAACACAACTTGGCAACCTTCATGGGAAAGAAGTCCAAATAAAACAGTTCTATTTACAGCAGCAGGAGACTACATTGAGGAGTTTCAGTCAATTATCTCTTTTTAATCAGCTTGATGCATTTATCCCAGTGCACTGGATAGCATCTTCCAGAGGCCAAATGACTCTCCTTACTTCAGACAACACTTTCAATGGAAAATACAGCTGCTTTATTTTGTAGATGGGTCTGTCTAATCACAGTTCTCCAATCTTATGAAGCTATCTCTAATTTTAGCTAATCTATGCTTCCCACTATTTTACTTGACCTTTCTAATATTGGTTCGTAATTCACCCAAGTTTTAGTATTTATGGGAAGCTGTTCAATTTCTTTATGATATGAGATAGGAAATAGGCATTATTGTTTAAATATTTTTATCACTATAGATCCATTTAAATATATTATTTGAGTCTATTTAACTAAAGTAAATGTAATATTGAGTTATAAAATATAAAGCATTTAATATTTGTGGTACATATAGTTTTGTGTAATTCTCCAGTAGCTACTGATAGAATGGTTTTTCTATATTTTTCCTCTCAAAATGCAGAAAAAGCTCAAATGGACTTCAGTCATTTCCCCTTCCATCTTATGCTTCAAGTAATATTGAGAGATAATTCTCAGACCAGGGAATGGATCAAAGTGCTAGAGCATATGGTCTGCATGTATGAAGCCTGAATTCAACCCCAAAACACTACATGGTCCCCAAAATATTACTGGGAGTAGCTCCTGAGCACTGCCAATTTGACTCCCTCAAAAAATTAAGATAGTTCTTACCCTATATTGCTGCGAGACAGAATATGGAACAGTATTCTGCATTCTTGTGAATCCATAACTTAGGAGAGAGAGAGATGCCTGTCATAGAGGAGGCAGACTGAGTTGGGGACAGTAGCAGGAGGGAAACTGGGGACATTGGTGATGGGAAATATGCAGAGGCTGAGTGAAGGGTGTTGGAACACTGCATGACTGAAACCCAATCATTAACAGCTTTGTAACTGTGTATTTCATGTTGTTTCAATTTAAAAAAATTTTTTCAACCACTGAGGAAGGAAATCCAAGAATCACCAAATAAGTCAAGAGATGTTCACTTATGTTCAGAAATTAGAAAACTTAACATGAAAAAAGACCATTTTTACTCAAGTAATCTATAGAGTTTATAAGATTCCATTAAAATTCCAGTTAAAATTTCTATTAATATAGACATGCTCTTATGAAAAGATAAATAAATGATGGTATACAAAAGATTCTCTAAAAGAATACAATTGACCCCATGGTGATTCACTAATAAAAATTTAAAAAAAATAAGAATACAATTGAAAGAATTACTCAACTTTGGAGCCAGAGAGATAGTACAGTGGATAGGGCACTAGCTTTGCACACAACTGACTAATGTTTGATCCCCAGCACCCCATACAGTCCCCAAAGCTTAGCAGGAGTGATCCCTGAACTCAGGCCAGAAGTGAGCCCTGAGGGCTGCTGGGTGTGGCCTCAAAACCAGAAGAGGAGAGGAAGAGAGGAAGGAAGAGGAGGAGGTGGAGAAAAAGAACTACTTGATCTGATTTTATGACTTATTTATAAAGTTGCAATAGTGAATATAGTACAGTACTTCTTTAAAAGAATAGAAAGGTTTATTGGAAAGTAGAAGCGAAGGGAAAAAAAACCAGCTGGGGAGGAACTGTAGGACTAAATATAGTACAGTATTTATGGATGATAAACAGACATATTAATAAACAGAATAGAGTCCAATATTAAATTATGTTTAATTTATGCACATGGAATTTTAATTAAAAATTATCTGGAATCATTATAGATTCAATAGTTGTTCTAACAATATAGAGAATCCATGTACCCATAGTCTAGTTTCCCCCAGTGGTTGTGTGTTGAAAACTATAGTATGATCACAAAAGGAATACAATTTTATTTATGTTTCCTCAGTTTTTATGTTTGTGAATTTAATTCCATACAATATTATCACACATGTACATTTGTGTACATATGATTATATGTAGGGTGATAAGGAGTTATGTCTCAAGTATCATTGATGTCTAACTGATCCAGCATCATTTGGTCGAATTGCTTTTGCCCATTTGTGAAAAACTCAGTTAAGCTTAGTTTTGTAAACCTATTTCTAAATCTTCTGTTCTCTTACATTAATTCGAATATCTCCATAACTAACATACCAGTCACTCTAGATTACCATAGCTGTTATATAGTGAGTCTTTGTACCAAGAAACATGCTACTTCTTATTTGATCCTTTGTTAAAATTTATTTAGATAGGGGCGGAGCGATAGCACAGCGGGTAGGGTGTTTGCCTTGCATGCGGCCGACCCAGGTTCGATCCCCGGCATCCCATATGGTCCCCCAAGCACCGCCAGGAGTAATTCCTGAGGAGTGCAAAGCCAGGAGTAACCCCTGAGCATCGCTGGGTGTGACCCAAAAAGAAAAAAAAATTTATTTAGATAATTCCGGGATCATACTCTCCCCACATAACACATGTCTACAGAAACCTTTGCTCAGGTTTCAATAGGAATTGCATTAAGTAAACATATGATTTGAGCAAGAATTGGCATCTTTAGTATGTAGCATCTTTAAATATTGGAAACAGTACCTCATTGTTTATTTAGGGTCTTCCTTGACTGCTTTAAACAGCATTTTTTAATATTCAGTACTCAGAAATTCAGAAATCTTATACATGTTTTAAAAGATTTTTTTTCTTTTTGGGTCACACCCAGCGATGCACAGGGCTTACTCCTGGCTCTGCACTCAGGAATTACCCCTGGCGGTGCTCAGGGGACCATATGGGGTGCTGGGAATCGAACCTGGGTCGGCCGAATGCAAGGCAAACACCCTACCTGCTGTGCTATTGTTCCAGCCCCTGTTTTGCAAAGTTTTTAGGATTTCATTTTCTTTGGAACAATTGTAAGTATTCTGTTTTGAAATTATTTTCTTTATTTTTCACTTGTTCATTGTTACTTGGAGAAACATAACTGATTTCTGTGTTGAGCTTATATAATTGAGATCTTGATGAACACACTTTTTACATTGAGGATTTTTGCTCTTGTTTTATTTCTTGGGATATCCTTCATGAACAACTGTGTATAGGTGTTGTCTTTAACTTTCAATCTTTTATTTTTGCTGTATTTGGGAATGAATTTCTTTGATTTACTTTGCTTTGTAAAATTCTTCACTGTGTAGACCAACATTGACCAAAGTGATTGATATTACTTGTGGGGGACAGACACTGGAAATACCCATGGAGGCAGCAATAGCTGGATGCAATTTGAAGTGGAGGTTACTATCTGTTTTAAAAAGGGAGATTGGGGGCACTAAGTAGTTTTGTTTTTGAAAAGGGGGTATTAGGTCAAATAAATCTGGGAATCTTTACTCTGTGTCTTTAACCATTTGAGAAAGCCAGTTGAACTCTAATTCATTCAATATTTTACTTCATCCCGTATCTCTTCTAGGTTTTTGATGACATGAATATTAGATCTCTCTTGCAGTACTATAGATGCTTGAATATTCTCCAGTGGCCCATTCAATGTTTTGTTCTCTGTGTTACTTGGATTTGGACAATTTTGGGGGTACTTTTCTCCATTATCTCCATTATGCTAGTAATTTGAGGAATTATGAGGGCTTTAAATTATTTTTAACTATTGTGTTTCTCAGCTTGAAATTTGGTTTCTTATCTTCTATATCTAAAGCTTCCTAACTTCCTATTCATAGCTGGAGCATTTGACCTTATAGCACTTTATACAAGTTATCTTGGCTTCACTGTGAATTGAGTGTCTTTTTCCCCTGAACTGAGATTTCCTTAGCATATGATTTTCTTCATATGCTAAATAGATTGTAATACTAAATCATGAATCCTACAGGCCTTATTTACAGACTGTGTAGACATTCTAAGAATGTTTCTATTTTTTGACCCAGTTGGTATCAGTTTTCAAATTCCAACGTGTGTTCTTGGGTTGGAATTTAAAAATTCCGCTGTCCACTTTGCAGTGCTTTTGTGGATCATTTCTGCACATGTGTCCACATCTGTCCAATTTGAAACTTGATGGTCTGTCTCAAGTTCTCACAATCTTGGACATAGTATTTGCAGTCAGAACTATGAATGTGTGGCCTAGGAGAAAGTGTAGGAACTCATAAACAAGTTTGCAGGGCTGCTTTCCTGGGATCCCCTCTCTCCAGGCTGCCCTTATTTTTTCCGGTTCCTTGAGCTTTTGACTCCCAGGACAGACAACTTTATTCAGCATGCCCTTCCCTGCTCTTGCCTGGACCTATACCCTCGTGTACAGGCAAAAGCTAGAGTAGTTTTTTGTAGAGTATGCAACAGTTTTAGGTTCCTTTGGGAATCCAATGTCACCAGAGCTCTCACAGGATTCCTCAGAGGCTGTATCACTAGAGAATGGAGAAACACAACTCAGAACAAAACAAAACTTCCTCCATATTTCCTCTTTGCTGTCTCTCAAGGGGCTTCTTTGTTAGTTCTCTGTGCTAAAGCCCACTTGTAGGTTTTGGACTAGGTTTTAGTTCAGCATTGCATATAGGGGGAAAAAATAGCACGTAAACTCATCTTCAGTTGAGTAGCAGTTCAAATCAGTCTTTATAGAACTTCTGGCTATTTACTTTCCAGAATCTTCAAGTCCCTTTTGCATATACCTTGTTCAGGTTTTAGGACTCCCTTTCTTTATTCCTTCCTTCCTTCCTTCCTTCCTTCCTTCCTTCCTTCCTTCCTTCCTTCCTTCCTTCCTTCCTTCCTTCCTTCCTTCCTTCCTTCCTTCCTTCCTTCCTTCCTTCCTTCCTTCCTTTCCTCCCTCCCTCCCTCCCTCCCTCCCTCCCTCCCTCCCTCCCTCCCTCCCTCCTTCCTTCCTTCCTTCCTTCCTTCCTTCCTTCCTTCCTTCCTTCCTTCCTTCCTTCCTTCCTTCCTTCCTTCCTTCCTTCCTTCCTTCCTTCCTTTTGCTTTTTGGGTCACACCCCAGCGATGCTCAGGGGCTACTCCTCGCTCTGCACTCAGGGATTACTCCTGGCAGTGCTTAGGAAACCACATGGGATGCTGGGGAATGAACCCCGGTTGGCCGCATGCAAGGCAAATTCCCTACCCGATGTAGTATTACTCTGGCCCTTTTTAGGACTTTCTTTGATAACAGGACCAATATGCTTGCTTGGTGCTACCTGGAATGTGAATCCAGGTTCTTGTTTTTATTCAATTCATTAATTCAGGAAGGATTCAGTGAAATATTAATACTGGTTCAAAGAACATTTGAGGAGCAAGGAAGTTATATCCAATTTAAACCAGGAACTTAGAAAAAGATTGCTGATTTACTTAAAAGCACTGGTAAATATTCTACAGGATAATAAACTGTAATTTGGGGGAATATCTTTTCCATTTTAACGTTGAAGACTTGCTTCTATACCAGACACCAATCTTTGCTAACTGCAACTATCCTACTTCTGGAATTTTTAATAATAATACCTCCTATTTAAGCAATATTTTTTATAATTTAGTAAGTACATAACATTTCCCCTAAGTAGAGAACTAAGTTTATTTGAATATATAAACTTCAGATGTCCTGAAAAAGTAAGAATAATGTACCATCTATATTTGTTGCCATGCTTTGAGTAAATCTTCTTTTTGGTTGTTGCTATTTTTGTACCACATCTGCCAATGGCTCTGCTGTCAGAGGTCACTCCTGTTAGGCTCAGAAAAACATATGTAGTGCAGGGATTTAACTCCAGTTGGCCACATGCAAGACAAACACCCTAACCACTATACTATCACTCTGCCCCAGTTTGGGTTAAATATTTTTAATGTAATGATAGAACTAAATACCCAAACCACAGAGTTAACAACACTGAAATCATGAGACAGGAACTTAAACCACCAAACTAAAAGAGGCGCCGACAAGCAAGCAGGCTGGGGGTGGGAGGGCAGGCAAAGGGACCCTGGTAGAGGGAAGTCGACAACGGCTGCTGAATCAGTGCTGAAACATTGTATGTCTAAAATCCAACTATGAATAACTTTGTAAATCATGGTGCTTTAATAAAACAAAGAAAAATGTTTTCAATTACACCTGAGCAAATATGGGTTACAAAGGTGTCCATGTAAAGCCTACAAAATCACTAACAAAACTGCTTCATGCACCCAATTTCCCTTTTTCAAACAGATAGCAGTCCCCACCCCCAAAAAACTGTGGTTTTGTGAACCACAGTGTCAAAATCCCTCCACCGGGGTCCTTATGTCACCTCTAGTCTACCTCTTCCTTTTCCATCCATCCCCAATAACCTCCTTCCCTTAGTCAAAATCCAAGGGCGTTATATTAGACTATTAAATTATATTACATTATTTTTTATTTTATCTATTGCCTTTTTCTGTTTCTTTAGATACCATACATGAGAGAAGCCATCGGGCATTTTTATTTCTTCTTTTGACTTATTTTACTTAATATTATTCTCGTCTAGTTTTACACTGTAGCAAAAGATCAGATTCCATCTTTTCTTATAACTGTGTAAGATTTCATTCTGTATTCATAGCACAACCTCTTTGGCAATTTTTCTTTTAAAAAAAAAAGGAAGAAGAAAGAAAGATCTAAATCCAGTTGTCTCAACTGAAACCAGAGATTACATAAGACTGGCACAGGCCCTGGAATGGGGTGGGGACAACCTTTGTTTTTTTTTCAATTCAAAAAATATTGTAAAGTCATACCCTCGACCCACCCTCAGCATCCTGCCATAACAGCAGTGAAGAATTTGGGCCGCTCCAGCAGGCACTGCCGGCTGGAGATTGCTCCGGAACCCAGACCAGGCCAACAACACCAGGGGACCAGACGGAGAAGGTACAGCTGGCACGCTTTCTCCTGATGGAGCCCCGGCGACACTGAGCAGCTACTAACACAGCTCCGGTGTGTGGGAATGGGACACCTCCAAACCGCGCAGCTGCTTATGCGGCCGCGCCACCTTTCCTGATAAACAAAATATATGCTCAGGAATGGTGCTGCCACCCCTGGGTGTCCATTATCCTAGAGGCACAGAAACCAATCTCAGAACGCAGCGGCTGCTGGCAATTATAATCCTTTTGGTACCAGCAGCTCCTTGCAGAATATCTCCAGACTGAGAACTAAGGCACGGCCCCATGTCTGCCCTGGAGGGGAAAGGTTTTTCTCTCTTGCCTTTTCCTGGCTGGGGGGGGAAGGGCGTGGCGACCGCCATATTATGAGGACTACTAATGAGAGATACAAGCTCACAATGATCCAATTTTTGGAAGAAATTTCCCTGGACTTAGTTGCTAAAATACAGAAATCCAAAACCACGCAGCCACAATCGTGGCCTCATATCTCTCCACAGCAGGTCTGTCTCTAGTGGGGAACTCCTAATGATAATAATGAATTTTTTGTTGAAATATTGAATGTAACCAAAGTAAAGAGAAAGTAAAGTGAAATTTATCAGATACACAGGTTGGTCAGGGGAGGGATGGGAGGTATACTGGGGTTTTTTTGGTGGTGGAATTTGTGTTTCAGCATTGTATAACTGAGACTTAAGCCTGAAAGCATTGTAATTTTCCACATGGTGATTCAATAATAAAATTTTTTTAAAAAAATATTGTATTACATACTACTCTATGCCAGCAATTGTGAAGCCCTATTTTTATTACATTTTTTTTAAAACTGTGAGCAGTTAAATAATTTTAGCTTTAGAACTGCTTTACTGATGCTAGAGTGATAATACAATGGGTAGGGCGTTTGCCTTGCACATGACCAACTTGGGTTTGATCCCCAACACCCTGTATGGTCCCCTGAGCCCACAAGGAGTGATCTCTGAGTTCAGAGCCAAGAGTAACTCCTGAGCACATCCAAATGTGACCCAAAGATAAAGAACAAACAAAACCTGCTCTCTCGCACAGTTTAGAAATCCTCAAACTCAAACACTGTGAGTGAAAGACTGAAAACTTTAGGTGGTATGGTTGTTGAGGCACAAAATGCTGACTTTTTGTCTTGCTGTTCTGATGAACTCAAGAGTAGACAGTGCTTTTTCATTTCTGATTTTTATGGTGGTTGTTTTACTCTCGAAGGAAAGGCAGGGGGAAAAAAGAAGAGGAAAAAGTGAAGGAGGAGGAAGAGGTCCCGGCAACACCAAAGTCAAATGAAGGAACAGCAGAGCGAGAATGGCATTTGCCCCCTGACCCTGACTTCTGCATTTACGTGTATGAAGTCACAAAATCCATACTCCCCATCATCAATATTAAGGACCAGATTGTGAGTCTTGCAAAGTAAGTTTACTATACGCATACAGCTATTTCTACATGTACACAAACTTTTTTGGTTGGGTGGGAGGGGGTGCATTAGTTTTAGACAAGCATTTATTATGATAAAAGAACTTTTTAACATACATTATCTCTGAGCAGAAAGGCAATGAATTCAAAAACATCCCCAGTTTCTATTTTCAGTCATTTTTGTGCCAGGAATCAGGACTAGTAGCTCGGACTTGTTTATTAAAGAACAATGCCAACCCATCCAGAAGCTGCGTGGTCAGCCCGACACCGATCCTTTGACTTCCACAGGCAAGTTCTATGTGCTGCAGCTGCAAATCTCACCTTTTGGCCTCTGCCTTCTGTTTCGGGCTGGCTGGCCAAACCTTTTTAAGTTCTCAGAAGTCTGAGGTAAAGAAGACAGTCAATCAAAGTAATCTGAAGTTGTGATTGGCTCTATAATAATCCCAGGACATAGAGATTAACTCATGCATAAAGTTATTATTAAGATATTTCCTATTAAGACTTTGACTGAGTACCAGAGAATGGACTGCCAAGGACCCATATGACTTTCTTTTAATGGTTATTTTGACCAGTATGCCATTGTTTCTAGCAAGTGCAGTCCTGGAAAAGAAGAAACAAAAATGGATATATATATATATATATGTATATACACATACATACATATATATGCACACACACATAGCATACACACATATATATGCATATATGTGTGTATATATACACACATCATACTGCCCTCGGTGATGTGTAATCCCATCAATGGCCAACATCTAGAGACTATAAAACCAAACTCCCGGAAGAGAGCGACGAAGAGTCTCTTGCCCCTGTACCTGGCTGTCTTCACCGGGGCTCCTCGGAGAGGGTGGGTTGCATTTCCCTCCGAGTCCCGAGCAGAGCCTCGACAGTTGAAGACCTCTGGAACCCACCCACAGTCATGCTCAAGGCCACTCTCCACACACTCAGATAAGCCTCATGCATGAAGGTACTGGCAGAGGAACCCAGGTGTACAGGGCGCGGGGCTGAGATCTCCAAGGCCGCTCAGATTGGATTGGACTTCTTCCACCCAGACCCCCATTTTCCAGTAGCTAGGCAGTCACACCCACAAACTGTCTCCACAGACCTGTAATCCCATCAATGGCCAACATCCAGAGACTATAAAACCAAATTCTGAACATCTAACAGCCTAGTTCTCTCTCTTGGAGAACCTAACAAGCTACTGAAGGCTTATTGCCTGCACGGGAGAGCCTGGAAAGCTTCCCGTGGTGTACTCATATCCCAAATACAGTGACAGATATATACATACCTCTCAGAGAGCCCGGCAAGCTACCAAGAGTATCCCACCCACACGGCAGAGCCTGGCAAGCTACCTGTGGTGTATTCGACGTGCCAAAAACAGTAACAATAGGTCTCATTCCCCTGACCTTGAAAGAGCCTCCAATCATTGTGAAAGACGAGTAAGGAGAGGCTGCTAAAATCTCAGGGCCGAGTGTAATAGAGACGTTATTGGTGCCTGCTCGAGTAAATCGACAAACAACTGGATGACATGATACAGTGATACACACATCATACACATAGATAGATAGATAGATAGATAGATAGATAGATAGATAGATAGATAGATAGATAGATAGATAGAGTAAAAGCTAAGTGTCTAAAAAATGGCTGGAAAAAATTAACATACTCTACAACCAGAAAAAAATCTTTTGGAAAATTATGCAGTTTGGGAAGGATCCACTAAGATTTCTTATCTGGATTTTATGATGCTGTAAGTGAAGTATGAACATATGGAAGAAATCATGTTCATTTTGACCTCATGCTATAGCAACTGTTAGGCTTCCTGTAGAGGTCTGTTGAGAGTCATTGTAAATATACATTTAGTTATGCTACGTTTTCTTCATAACTGGTTTAGTCATCTGCCATTTTGTAGTTTATGTACTAGCATGAAAATATCAGTGGAGAAAAATGACTTTGATTGTGAACAACTTTTAAATAATGGCTTTGTTGTGGGCTCTTGGACAAAAGAAATTAAGAATGTGAAAAATCAAAACTGATCTCATATGTGAACACATAAAGCATACAGCATAAAAAGATACAATATGTCAGTTATAGTTCTCTCATTTTGCTGGTTTCTTGGAGTAGAATAATTTCTATTTTCCTCAAAGCAAAAAGTATTAATAAATGAGTGCTTCTATTTTCTGATTTTTTCTAATTTTAGCCTTTGAGATGCTAGTAATTATCACATATCAGATATGAGAAAAAATTTAAATCTAGTTTTATAAAGGATTCTCTTATCTTGGTCATGTAGAATACCATCTACTGGGTATAATAATTTTTGTAGTTACAAATACTGCCGCCTTCTTAGATATAACTTGAGTGAAGTGATATATCTTGACCATGTGGATGCCATCTGCTGGATATAATAATTTTTGTACCTACAAACACTGCCTTTTCTTAGATGTGAACACTTGCCTTAAAGGTTTGACCACAACACAGTGAAAATTAAATTTTTGGCAAAAAAATATACTAAGCCTGTTAAGTACCTTGGAACTAGTTTTATCTCATTTGTATCAGAAGTAGTTAAAGTATCTTACCAGATTATTAGATCATTTGCTGACTGAATAATACAGCTATTACTTGACCTTTGTCCCTTTCCTTGTAACTCATGTGTTAGTGATGTCCTTTACTTTTTTTTTTATCAAACAGGTTAATGGAGTAAAAAAGATTAAATATATATTTATTTTAAGGAATATTTAAGGAATTACAGTTTGGTCATTAATTAATTAATTACCAAATTTTGAAAAAAATTGTGTAGAGCAATAGTTGGGTAGAAAGCTAAATGAAATGAGTTATCATTGGAAATAAAGAGATAAAATATATTTGCTTCAGTTAAGCAAGTATGTAACCTTTTTACAATTAAACATTTTTACATATGTCTGGTCTAATTTTATTGATGTCAATACGTAATAATCATTTATTCATGTTGTTATCAATCTTATTACGAATTTTAAATTATGAAACTTTGCCCAACAACTTTGATTTGATTTTATTTTTTTTTTTTGGGTCACACCCGACGATGCACAGGGGTTATTCCTGGCTCTTCACTCAGGAATTATCCCTGGCGGTGCTCAGGGGACCATATGGGATGCTGGGATTAGAACCCGGGTCGGCCGCGTGCAAGGCAAACGCCCTACCCGCTGTGCTATCGCTCCAGCCCCCACAACTTTGATTTTAAAATGAAACTAGGTACTGAAATAAAATTGACATTTCTAATATATATATATATATATATATATATATATATATATGTGTGTGTGTGTGTGTACATATATGCCTGTGCTGTTTCTCAACTAAAACATTAGAACCTTCAGTATAATCCTGAAGATGTTGTAAATGAATAAAAAGTTTGGAATTTAAATGATTCCTGCTGTAGATTGGGTCCTTAGAATTTTAAGCTTTCTATTGTGAGCTCATTGTAAACTCACAAGTTATTTCAAATTAATAAAACAAATCACTTTCCCCTGTTTTAATGTTCTAGGTCTGACATATCGTGGCTTGCTTTGCTAAAAAGTTGGAGCTGCTAACCATTCTAAGAGATGGTTATTTGGACAGACTCAGCACTCTCTAAGCCAGTGAAGTTGTCTTAATTAGAGCATTTAATCCGATTCCACTAAGAGAAGTTGGGGACTTGATAGTTTAAGGGATTAGGAATCACTAGAAATGGATTGTGATTCTTGCCTTCGTGATTGACATTAAGCAGTAAGTGAGCTACTGGATGGTGGAACAGCTGCGGTCTCTGTGGGAGCTTGGACCTACTCCAATAAAAGGGAGTTGCAGTCGTCAAACCTGGAGGTGACAACTGCAAGAAACACAGCCGCCAGATCATTGAAATCTTGTCAACCAGAACTGAAAGAAAACATTTCTGGCTACTGAAGTTTTCCTTGATGTCCTTGAGAAATGATGAGTCAGGCAGAATGCTGATTCAGCCTCATTGCATCATCTGTCAAGTTTCCTCATGCTTTGTCCCTATAAGAAATACTTTTTATAAGCAGCTCAGATAGAGAAGGGACCACCAAGTAAAGGGTGCTAGGAGGGCTGGTTCAGGATGGGAGATGTGGGCTGAAAGTAGACTATAACATGATGGCCACTTAATATCTCTACTGCAAACCACACACCCAAAAGGAGAGAGAGAGAACAAAAGGGAATGCCTTGCTGCAGAGACGGGATGGGGTGGGGGGAAGACGGGGTGTGGGTGGTGGGAGGGTTGCTCGGACCATTGGTGGTGGAAAATGGGCACTAGTGGAGGGGTGGGCACTCACCATTGTATGACTGAAACGCAAGCACAAAAGTTTGTGGGGGCTGGAGTGATAGAACAGAGGGTAGGGTGTTTGCCTTGCATGAGGCCAACTTGGGTTCGATTCCCAGCATCCCATATGATCCCCCAGCACCACCAAGAGTAATTTCTGAGTGCAGAGCCAGGAGTAACCCCTGTGCATCTCTGGGTGTGACCGCCCCCCAAAAAAGAAAGTTTGTAAGTCTGTAACTGTACCTCACAGTGATTCACTAATAAGAAAAAAATTTTAAAAAGAAATACTTTTTATGATTACCATTAATATTTTTCTAACTTGAGCTCACATCAGGCTAGAGATGTATTCCATGCCTTTGGTTCCTGAGCTTTTATTACAGTATACCCAGCTGGGTGAAACCATAGGTTGGTCCATCTACCAACCTCAAAAGATGAAAATCTCATCTTTCTAGCTTGACTTCGCAGCTCAAGATCTTAGAAGAGGACCAGCAAAAGGAACCCAAACCAGATCAAAGGAAATAAATAATAAAACTTAGAGCAAAAGTTAATGAAATGGAAACCCGAAAAACAATCCGAAAGATCAATGAAACAAAGAGCTGGTTCTTCGAGAAAATAATTAAGATTGATAAACCTCTAACAAGACTCACAGAGAAAGAGAGAGAGAAAACCCCAATAAACCGAATCAGAAATGAAAAGGGGGACATCACAACAGAAACCAAGGAGATTCAAAAGATCATCAGAGACTACTTTGAAAGTCTGTATGCCACAAAACAAGAGAACCTAAAAGAAATGGACGAATTCCTTGATTCCTACAATCTCCCAAGACTGAACCAAGAAGACTTGAAATACCTGAATAGGCCCATAAATATCAAGGAAATTGAAACTGTAATCAAAAGTCTTCCCAAAAACAAAAGCCCAGGTCCAGATGGATTCACTGGCAAATTCTTCCAAACATTTAAAGACTTGCTGCCAGTTCTCCTCAAGCTTTTCCAGGAAATTGAAAAGACAGGAACCCTCCTGAACAGTTTCTATGAGGCACATATCTCCCTAATACCAAAAGCAAATAAAGACACCACTAACAAAGAAAACTATAGACCAATATCCCTGATGAACACCGATGCGAAGATCCTCAACAAAATACTAGCAAATAGAATCCAACAACTCATCAAAAAGATCATACACCATGACCAAGTGGGATTCATCCCAGGGATGCAAGGATGGTTTAACATTCAGAAATCAATAAACATAATCCATCATATCAACAAAAATAAAGATAAAAATCATATGATCATATCAATAGATGCAGAGAAAGCATTTGACAAGATCCAAGATCCATTCATGATAAAAACTCTCACCAAAATGGGTTTTGGAGGAACTTTCCTCAAGATAGTCAAAGCCATCTACCACGAACCTATGGCAAGCATTATCATCAATGGGGAAAAACTAAGGGCCTTTCCTCTAAGATTACGCACAAGACCAGGATGCCCACTCTCACCACTTCTCTTTAATATAGTACTGGAAGTACTAGCAATAGCCATTAGGCAAGAAAAATATATTAAGAGGATTCAGATAGGAAAGGAAGAAATCAAGCTCTCACTATTCGCAGATGATATGATACTATATCTAGAGAAGCCTAAAAGCTCTAGTAAGAAACTCTTAGAAACAATTGACCTGTACAGTAAAGTCGCAGGCTATAAAATCAACACCCAAAAATCTATGGCCTTCCTATAATGCAAACAATGAGACAGAGGAAAGGGACATGAAAAAAGCAATCCCATTCACAATCATGTCCCAGAAAATCAAATAACTTGGGATCAGCTTAACTAAAGAAGTAAAGAACCTCTACAAAGAAAACTATAAAACACTACTCCATGAAATAAAAGAGGACATGAGGAAATGGAAACATATCCCCTGCTCATAGATAGGGAGAATGAACATCGTCAAAATGGCAATACTCCCCAAAGCATTATACAGATTTAACGCAATCCCTATAAGGATACCCATGACATTCTTCAAAAAAAATGGATCAAGCAATCCTGAAATTCATATGGAACAATAAACGCCCACAGGTAGCTAAAACAATTCTTGGGAAAAAGATGATGGGAAGCATCACCCTCCCCAACCTTAAAACTTTACTACAAATCGGTAACAATTAAAACAGCATGGTACTGGAACAAAGGCAGAGCCGCAGACCAATGGAACAGAGCGGAATATCTCTACACACAACCCCAAATGTATGATCATCTAATCTTTAATAAGGGGGCAAGAAATGTGAAGTGGAGCAAGGAAAGT
The DNA here is from genome assembly GCF_027595985.1 of Sorex araneus. Taxonomy (NCBI): domain Eukaryota; kingdom Metazoa; phylum Chordata; class Mammalia; order Eulipotyphla; family Soricidae; genus Sorex; species Sorex araneus. The sequence goes on along the minus strand of NC_073310.1, from coordinate 57,517,386 downwards.
CTCTTCAACAAATGGTGCTGGCATAACTGGACAACAACATGCAAAAGAATGGACTTAGACCTTGACCTGACACCATGCACAAAAATCAGATCAAAATGGATAAAAACCTCAACATCAGACCACAATCCATAAGGTACATCAAAGACAAGGTCAGCAAAACCCTTAACGATATTGAAGCTAAAGGTATCTTCAAATATGACACAGAACTAAGCAATCAAGTAGAAACAGAGATAAACAAATGGTACTATATTAAACTAAAAAGCTTCTGCACCGCAAAAGACACAGTGACCAGAATTCAAAGGCAATCTACAGAATGAAAAAGGATATTCACCCAATACCCATCTGATAAAGGGTTGATATCAAGGGTATATAAAGCACTGGTTGAACTCTACAAGAAGAAAACATCCAACCCCATCAGAAAATGGGCCAAAGAAATGAACAGAAACTTTCCCAAGGAAGAGATACAAATGGCCAAAAGGCACATCAAAAAATGCTCTGCATCACTAATCATCAGGGAGATGCATATCAAAACAACCATGAGATACCACCTCACACCACAGAGAATGGCACACATCCATAAGAACAAAAGCAACCGCTGTTGGAGAGGATGTGGGGAGAAGGGGACTCTTCTCCACTGCTGGTGGGAATGCTGACTGGTCCAGCCCTTTTGGAAAACAATATGGACGATTCTCAAAAAAGTAGAAATTGAGCTTCCATTTGATCCAGCAATACCACTTCTGGGAATATATCCTGGAGAAACAAAAAAGTATAGTCAAAATGACATCTGCACTTATATGTTCATCGCAGCACTGTTTACAATAGCCAGAAACTGGAAAAAAACCCGAGTGCCTGAGAACAGATGACTGGTTAAAGAAACTTTGGTACATCTATACAATGGAATACTATGCAGCAGTTAGAAAGGATGGAGTCATGAACTTTGCATATAAGTGGATCAACATGGAAAGTATCATGCTAAGTGAAATTAGCCAGAAAGAGAGGGACAGACATAGAAAGCTTGCACTCATCTGTGGAATATAGAACAACAGAGTAGGAGACTAATACCCAAGAATAGTAGTATATAATACCAGGAGGTTGGCTCCATAGCTTGGAAGCTGGCCTCACACACTGGGGGAAATTCATCCCGGATAGAGAGGGGAACACCAAGTAATATGTGATTGGAGATCCTGTGTGGGAAGGAGATGCATGCTGAAAGTAGACTAGAGACTGAACAAGATGACCACTCAATACCCCTATTTGGAACCACAACACCCAAAAGGAAAGAGAGATATCAAATTGGAATGCCCTGCCACAGAGGCGGGGTGGGGTGGGGGGATAGGACTGGGAGGGTGGGAGGGATACTGGTTTCATGGGTGGTGGAGAATGGACACTGGTGGAGGGATGGGCTCTTAAACATTGCATGAGGGAAAAACAAGCACTAAAATGTGTGAATCTGTAACTGTACCCGCACTGTGACTCACTAATTTAAAAAAAATAAATTAAAAAAAAAGAAAATCTCATCTTTTGCTTTGTTCTGTATACAACACAAAGAAATTCCTTCCCAGCAATGTGCACTGTGAGTCTTCAAGAGTGCTATGGCCTTACTTGACAAAGGATCCTTGCAAGTGTGTTTGCTATCTTCCTGAGAACAAAAAACCTGGGAGCAATTTTCAAGCATACAACCCATCCAACCTGATTCTTATACTGATTTTTCCTGTTTTCCTCTCTTTTTGAATTACAGCATTACCCAAGTACAGTTTATTTGTCTACACAAAATATACTATTGAAATACTATTGAAAAATAATATTTATGATTATTATATTAAAAATCTTTGCAAATACATGCACAGTATTTCCAAAAATATGCATTCATACCTATAAGATCTAGGAAGCATGAGTGCACACAGTATTGAAAAATAAATGCCGAGAGTATCCCGCCCGCACGAGCAAAGCCTGGCAAGCTACCCATGGTGTATTTGATATGCCAAAAACAGTAACGATAGGTCTCATTCCTCTGACCCTGAAAGACCCACCAATCGTTGGGAAAGACGAGTAAAGAGAGGCTGCTAAAATCTCAGGGCTGGGAGGAATAGAGACATTACTGGTGCCCGATAGAGTAAATCAACGAGAATGGGATGACAGTGATATAGTGGTACACAAAATATAAGACTAACAAAATTTAGGGGGCTGGAGCGATAGCACAGCGGGTAGGGTGTTTGCCTTGCACGCGGCCAACCCGAGTTCGAATCCCAGCATCCCATATGGTCCCCTGAGCACCGCCAGGGGTAATTCCTGAGTGCAGAGCCAGGAGTAACCCCTGTGCATCGCTAGGTGTGACCCAAAAAGAAAAAAAAAAGACTAACAAAATTTAAATAAAAGGCTTAAACTTGAAACTATTTGTAAGTTTAATGGGAAATTTTCTTTATGGTTATCTTTTCTCTTGAATTTAAACTCCTTAAAAGAAGGATCATATGAGAGTACAATATCTTGGACTTCAGATTAAAACTGTAAAAATACTTTTCTAGATAAACATTAAATTTTGAAACCGCATTGGTGTAAATTTAGTGTCATGTTGATATGTTTGTTTTTGGAAATATTGGGAAAATTAAAATTCATTTATTTTATGTCTTAAATGGAACTGTTATAATTTCATTTTATACCTGGTAGTTTAAATGCAGTAAGCATGTTAATTGAAATATAGTGAGTATATTTTTAAAATTAAAGCAAGTAGTATAAAAGGAAGAACAAAAGCAACTTAACAACACTTAAAGCTTCCAAACTGAAATGTGAAACTTGATTTGATCTTAATGTAATTGACACAGGTATGTGGCAGAAAAAATGGGTGGTAAAATTCCAAAAGAGAAGCTACAAGATTTCAGCTGGGAACTGCATATAAGTGAACTAAAATATCAGCTTAAATCCAACGTAGTCCCAATTGGACTGGTCAAGAAAGGATTCTTTTACCACCGAGCTTTGCTTTTTAAGGTATGTAAGCTGAATTTTGCCACTAGGAAAAGACGGTTTATCTGTATCATAATGGAGTGGATCAGTGGCTAGTGTTTAACTGGATAGTATTAAAGGTATACTAAATATATTTAAGTTTTGCATATATGTGTAGATACCTATATACTACATATATATTCATATCTATTAATCAGACTGCTAAACTCTATCCACTCAATGATTTTCTCATGTCTGCTATAGGCACGAGCTTCTTCTAGGATCTGGGAGTATAGATACTAAAGTTAATAGTCCCTTAATGCCAGGGGCACATAAACTAGATTTGTAGGCTATAAGGTGATGTCAGGGAAAGTTTTAGGGAAGCAAGTAAGAGCTTGTAGCATGAATATTGAAAGTTATATGGAATTTCAGCAGGTAAAGAAGGAAGACAATGACTGAAATGACAGTACAGCCAGTAGGGAGCTTGCCTTGCATTTGCCTGACCCATTCCCTAATATCACATGTAATCCCCATGAGTAACTCATAATACCACCATGTGTGTAACCCACCCAACTCCCCAAAAGAAGGAAGGCAAAAGGATTCTAGGCAAAGCAAGAACTATGTACAAAACAGCAGGTAAAGGAGTTAATGATGCTTCTGGAGAGATGTGGAGGTATTTGTTGGATATGAAGGGTTGCATTATGCTAAAGGCCCAGATCAGAAAGCATCTCATTGGCACTTACACCTCAAATCTGGGAGTAGGAAATGCAAGTCATTAGTGGAAGGCAATCACAAGCTTTTGAAGGACCATTCGGACAGCAGATCAGGGAATGAATTAGACCAGGGGCAAGACTGGAGACGGGAGGACTAATTGGAAGGTAACTGGAGTAAGATAATCCAGCCACAGTTACAAGACTGGGAAGGAGGGGATGAATTGAGCAGGGGTTATTACATATAGTTATAACATTTTATGTAGTTATATGTAACACATATAATTGAAAAAAGTTGGTGACTGGTCAGATGCAGTGTGAGAGATTGCATAAGAAGAACAAAATGATATCCGATCACTGTGGGTTGGGCAGCTGGGAACAAAGGCCCATTACTCACTGAGACATGGGAAGCTCTAGAGAAAGATCCAGTTTATGAGTGGTTTGATTTTTTGTTGTTGTTGTTGTTGGTGGTGGTGGTGGTGCTCCATTGCACCCAGTACCTGATGTGGAGTGTGCCCTGTGATCTATAGACTGAATGTACAAAATTCTTACTGTCTCCCAAACACTTATAAATATTACATCTACATGTCTCATGCCTTAGTTCTACATGAGTTCTATTTAAGTCCAGTGCCATTCTTTCCTCATATTTCTTGCTTTATCAATTTTTCCTTCTTCCTAAGTATATACTTAAGTATAGATCTATCTCCTTCCCTTTCATTCCTGTTACCATCATCACCATCTTTTAGCCTATGTTCTGGGCTATGACTGGTTAGTATAATTGTAGAGTTTCAGAAATACTAAAAGTTTAATGACAAAAAAGTCTGATACTTAGAGGACGAATTTATCCTATCTGAATTAAAAAGCTACTCTATCTTTCCTCCCATAGATACATATTTCTGATCAAAATGTTCGATCTTCTCAGCTGCTTGGCACACCGTCACTTCCCACTGGCATTTGCTCACTCTCAATAAGAATCACAGTGCCCGTTGCAAACTCAGTTTGTCACCTGTGTTTCTGACAGCACAGCTCTAAACAGGGGATTCCCATGAGCTTCCCTCTGCCTCAGATTGATTACATTGCCAAAGTGGCCCACAAAAACATTTATACTTATTATATTACATATTTATTCCAAAGGCTAGAACTCAGCAGAGCCAGATAGTATAAGTGCAAGGGCCAGGTATAGGGCAAAGGCACGGAGCTGTGATGTCTTCTCTGAGCAAGCCGTTCTCCCCAAATCTCTGCTTGCTCACCAACCCAGAAACTCTCCAGGGCCTCTTCTGTTCTTCTTTATAGCGACCTCTTACATGGCATGATTGGTTAAATCCCTGACTACTGGTGACTGTATTTAATATCCAGCCCCTCTCCCTTTCTGTAGGGCTAAAAGTTTTAGCCTCCCTCCAGTCACATGACTCATCCCCATTTTGTGACACCCTCTCAGACAGTCACATCACAAATAGAACAAAAGATACTTCTGTGGCACTTGTTGATTCAGAACACCCACGGGTTGTTTTTTTTTTTTTAATTTTATTGAGTCACCGTGAGAAAGTTACAAGCTTATAGACATGGAGAGTAACACCCACTGGTTTAAGAAGCTCGGGTGAAAAATGGGGATGAAGACTCAGAACATATTTTTTTTCTTTTTGGGCCACACCTGGCGGTGCACGGGGGTTACTCCTAGCTCATGCACTCAGGAATTACTCCTGGCGGTGCTCAGGGGACCATATGGGATGCTGGGAATCAACCCTGGTCAGCCTCATGCAAGGCAAATGCCCTACCCGCTGTGCTATTGCTCCAGCCCCTCAGAACATTTACATTTATATTATATGTGTATATTATATGTGTATTTATATTAAATACACATTTAATATAAATTTATATGTGTATTTATATTAAATGTGTATTTAATATAAATCACAATCTCACAGAATTCTGTACATTCATCTGTTGTGGTTCTATAGTTGGCTGTTGCAGGCACACTCAGACTAGACAGAAGAGAAGGCTTTACAATGCCAACCATGTCTCAAAGACCTTGGCCTACTGGCTCCTTGGTGCATTCGTTCCTTATTACAAGTCAGCAAGTTATACTCAAATATAAACCATTACAGACCATCACAACCACACCATTTTACCACATTTTTAGAGTACTTTGCTCTGCCCGAACTCCCAGCTCTAAGTACTTGACACCTATTAACCCCCTGCACCCTGGGACTAAGGTGGTTGTACTGTCATCACCTCATTTCACAGCAGAAGTAAAGGAAACACAGAGACTGAGTCACTTACTGGAGATGACAGCGTGTAGGAAGCAGCTGAGTCAAAATGCAAACCCAGGCAGACCGAGCTGGTTCTTATCCACCATAGTGTGGCTAAAATCTTTTCAGGTTATTTTGGAAAGGGGCTTTTTTCTTACCTTAAAAGCAGGACTCACTGGGGAGTCAGCTTGCAATGAACGTTTAAGTAAGCCTGGTGCATGTGGCTGCAGGCAGCCAAGAACACCCACTCAAAATTCTGCTCCATTGCCCCTGCCTACATCACACAGAATAAATCAGCCGAAAGTGGGGCCCCACCACTCAGCTCCCCTGCATATCACAACCCCCAGCAGCCGGAGCAGCCTGGGAAGATTGATAGGTACACCAGTGCCGCAAGCCTGTGGAGTAGCTTTGCTGCAATGTCCTTATCAATCTTGTGCTGATACAATGAGGAGGAATTGCCTGGAAAATGTCACTTCCCAGCAGGATCTACACAAAGATTCTGAGTAACACAGAATCTGGAGGAATGAGGGGCATTTTGTTGGCGTCTCTCACAAAGTGCCACATTCCACCCTCAACCCACAAGCTCCTTTCTGAGCACTTCTTTGCAAGACTTGCTTACTTCACCTCTGACCAAGGAAGGGTTTTACAGCTCAGCAGTTTTCTCCGCCCCTCTGGCTTCTTACTCTTGGTTGATCATGCCAATTTCCCCTCCCCCCGCCCCCAACAGGCTCTGGCAGATAGAATCGCTGTCGGCTGCTCTCTGGTTCGAGGGGAGTATGGCAGAGCTTGGAATGAAGTTAAGTTGATGAATGAATCGAGTAAGGGGAAGATCGGGGGTTTCCTGCCCCCTCACGAATACATAGTTGACCTAATGTTCTCTCCGGGAACACTGTTGAAGCTAAGAAGCAAAGAGGCAGATCTGTACAGGTATCTCTAAATTACCAAGCAAGAACAAGACAGCCTCAAACAAGCCGTCCGGACATGTGCATCCTGTGAATTTCCCCCATTGTTTTAATCTCTTTAAATAAAAAATATCAGAAAAGCACTCTCTGTCTAGAAATGGCTTAAACTCAGACATGTTTCCATTTTAGGTTTTTGGCAAGAGGTCGATCCATTTGCTAACTTTATGTCCCTCATGTAAAACTTATTACTGTCAGCATTAACTCACCCTACTGTGCCCACAGTGGCATCTTTGCCCTCAAGAAATCAGGTGTCAGGGTGCCAGTTGCTATGCCCAGGAAAGTTCACTGGCCTCAGGACCATCAATATTTATGTCCAGCATGTTTCAGGAAGTCTTGCCCAGACAAAGTTCCTTTTTCAGAAAGTGCCTCGGCCACCTAAGTCTCACTTTCAAAAAGTACGGTTACTGATAAATTTGAATGTTTATATATCTATTTTTAGGAGTGCAAATGCTTTCTGAAATTTTCCTAATATACTTGCCCGAGATAAAAATATTTCTAGCAAGTTTGTTCATAAGTTGTATTTGTCTTTGTCTTCTCTCTGTTGACTTAGAAATACATCTTCAGTTCCAAAACAATTTTGATTTACTTTGACAAATTTCATGCTGGGTCACAAAAGAAATATTTAAATTCCCATCACTTCAAGTCTTGTGGGGGAAAACCTGAAATACAGAAACAGAGAAAATCATTGCTGAGGTATTGTGTTTTCAGCCCTGGACATGAAATGGTGAACACATTTCAAATGGTCACAAGATAAGTAGTATGAGCATGTTGCATAAAATAGGTGTTTCTTGGCCAGACTTTATTTTCAAGTTTACGTGTATAATTAGTTGACTATAAGCTTTTCAGAAACGAGTTTGAATTTAGAAATTAGTTCTGAGATTTGTATTCTGTATGAACCAGTTCTTAATTTCAAGAACATAGCATTTTAAATTTCAGAATAAAGGTTTTTACAGCAAGTGGTGTGGCAATGATCTTTATCGTGCAATTTTCTGATCTAGGGTATGGATTATAAAATACAAACCAATCCATGTTTTCAAGTCTGTTTTGATCCAGAAAGCATTTAAAGTGGATTACAAACACACATTAAGAAATACTAAGAGAGAAAAAACAAATGACAAACAGGCATGAGTGTTGTAAAAAAAAGTTCTGCAGAGCCAGGAATAAGAAGCTTGAAATGCAAATGCCTCCCTGCAAGCTTGATGCATTTGTTAGAGGAGAGTGAAAATTTGACTCTAAGCTTCCTAGCAGCCACCGCAGAGGGAAATGCTATCAGGTTCATGATTTATAACAGGGTCCTCTGGCTTAAAGAGGAAAAGCAGTTTCTCAGGAGAAACAAAGACCAGGGGAATTCCTCTTTGGGAGTTTCATATAAATGACAAATGTAATATAGAAAATAACATCCTTGAAAAACAACCTCCTAGTAAATTCTGAAGAGTTTTCATAAACCAATAGTCTAATATCAAAACGACAAAAGTGCCCCATGCAGCCACTGCCAAATGGTTCAGTAGACACCACATTATTTTCCATCTTATGGATGCCCAAGACACATTTTGCTGTTTTACTACACTTTTTAAACAATTAGATATACTCTCAACTAGCTCCTAGATAATTATTCAATAGGAGAGTTTATTTTCAGACAGGTCTTGATTTTTATCTATTTTGTATTACCAAATTAAGTGTAGAAGCATAAAATTTAATAATAAGCCAATCTATTTATTTTAAAACACATCTACAATGACAACAAAAATTATAAAATGCATAGCAATAGATGTACCAAATATACAAGAAAAACTATGACATCTTAGTGAGATGTGAATAAATGAAGATACATATGATTTTCTTTAATGGAAAATTCAGCAATCTGAAGATTTTAGTGTCCCCCATATTTATCTGTGCTGTTAATATCATTTTAACTGGAATACAAATGTATTTTCTCTTCTGTAAATTTAATTTCTCTAGAAGAATGAATGCATATGAGTATCAATATTATTTTTGAAATAGAAATAAATGTGCACCATATCCATCATATATAATAATATAAATATAAATCAATAATAAGTATAATTAGTATGGCACAGGCATAAAAATATTATAAGTCCAGTTATATAACTACATATACAGGTAGGGATTTAGTTGATAAAAGTAGCTTTTCTGCCCCTAGGGGGAAATAAATGCCAGTGGCAAAATTGCAATCTTGGAAATTTTTAACAAAAAAACTAAAATTCATAGAATTATAAGCCTGGCTACAGAAAACTTTTAAATTCCTATTTGAAGGGCCAGGGCCTTATCTCAGTTGTAGAATCCTTGCCTTATATGACACCCTGGATTCAATTTCCCATACTGTCCTCCAAGCCCTCCAAAACTATCGACTAGTTCTCAATCAGAAAAGTATAGTATAAGCAAAAATGTTTATCTTTAGCAAACCAAAGCATAAACAAAATTATAAACAGGAAGAAAAATTTGTAACAGTATAACAGGCATTTGTAACAGACAAAAATTGTCATTTCTCTAATAAAATGCATATGTGACAGATACAATTTTCATATCTCTAATAAACAGAATGCTTCTATAAACCAGTGAGGAAAAGACAATCTACTTGGATACGGTAAAGGCACCCGTATGTGAGTGGGCCATCTCTAGTGCCAACAATCTCCAGACCTCACATTGTGTCTTCTTTCACATTACATGGCTTACACTAAGATCTCCTATAGGAATTATAGGTTTTGCTGGAATCACATGTTCTTTGGTCAGAATAAACCTGGGTGGGATGGAACATGTCTGCAACCAAGGAGATCTGTGTTAGAATCTTCAAAACTCGGGAAATTTTGGCAAACGTTGTGGCTGTCAGATTTTAAAATATTTTTTTTACAAAGCAACTATTACCCTATCAGGATCACAAGCTCCAGTTCTCTTCTGAAGATCAAACCATTTCACTAAAAGTAATATCTAACTCTCATAAACATCACGGATCAAATAAAGAAGTAAACGGTCTAGTAAAATCCTCTTGCCAGGTTTTCCGCCTTTGAGCAAGTTTACATAGCAACGATGCAAGTTTGTGCTGCATTTTTTTGCTAAGTACACATCAAATTTCAAACGTATTATTTCCTGGTCAAAGAATCTTCAGTCATCTATGAAAGCCACATTTTCTAGCAGACCTAAAGGGTATGCAAAATCAAATGAATACTGATTTTTATTTTGATTGGCACGGAATTTTTACAATAGTGGTTTATTTTCCAGCAGGATATTGCCCTACAGCTACTCTACCTAAAGCAATCATCTGAGATTAGCTGTGGTGAGTTTCAGGAGATGTGATTCACAGACTGTCATCTATATCGTGATGGCAGTTGTTTTTATCTCAACTAAATGCTAACAGTAGGATTGACTATGGGAAATATCACGACTTTCAGTTTTTTGTTTGTTTGGGGGGAACAAAATAGCATCAAATCATTTAGAGTATTTAAAAGTAATTTTCTCTAAAGTTAACTTAATACTATTATTTGCTCTATTTTAAAAACCAGAAAAATATGATCATTTTAGTAATAAAACTGGATGCAATTTTACAGCCTATCTCCAGAGTCAAGAATATGTTAATATAGTGAATTTAAGTAAGATTCTTGGAGAACTCACATCATACAATAACCTATAGAGTTTGCAAATAAAGAAAGATATATTTAGTGGCCGGAGTGATAGTACAGCTGGTAAGGCACTTGTCTTGCATGCCTTGCATGAACCTGACCCAGGTTCAATCCCTGGTACCGCGTGTGGTCCCCTGAGCACCACCAAGAGTGTTGTCTAAATTTAGAGCCAGGAGTAAGCCCTGAGCATAGCCGGTTTAGTCCATGAACAAAACAAGTGAGAATAAAGAAATAGCATGGTGGCTATTTTACTTATAAACCCAATAATGGAAGATATTGAGAGGCAATATAATAGCAATATTCATTTTTTTGAAAGCCCAGATTTGGGTTCATAGGTGAGATTAAATTTTTTTTAATTTTCATAAAGTTGTTCACAATAATGGATTACAATTCAATATTTCAACACCAGTCCCACCACCACTCCACCTTCGCATCACCATTATTTTGAGTTTTCCCGCCACCATTCAAACCTGCCGAAAAGGCAGATGCTAGATAACTTTTTTTTTTGTATTGCTTGTTATGAATAGTATAAGCTTGTGGCCACGTGCTCCTGGAATTCTAAAATTTTAGATAATTAGGGTCTGGAGAAATTTCTGCATTGAGCTGCTTGTTCCAAGATTCTTTTGTATGTCTCTGGATTATGGCCATTAAGGAGCTTAAATAGCAGCCCGAGGCAGTTCATGGGCATGACCTCCGGGGACCCATAGGGACAGGGAGATGGGGAAGACGGGCATATCCCCTGTCCCTTGAGCTCTGGTGTTTGCTGATCCCGTGTACCTGGGCTTGGCGAGATTAAGTTCTAATTCTACCTTTTTCTTCCTGACAAAACTACTGAATCTTTCTGTCCTGTACTATCCTGGAAAACAGAGACTCACAACAACAAATATTTGTATGTTTGCTACATATCCGAGACTATTGATTTAATCCTTTACTTAATCCTTCCAGCAACCCTCTGAGTTTCAGGTCCCATCACATTTGGCAAGTGAAAAAACTGACATACAGAGAAGTTAAGTAATTTATCCCAGGTTCATTCAGCTAATAAGTGACTGTTTTACATTTGAGCCTAGTTTGCCTCCAGAGGTCATGAGCCCAATTTATATGCCTAGTAAAGCTGCAAAGAATGAAACAGAGCCATGCATGCAAATGACAGATGTATATGTGCATCTAACAGGAAGGTATATATTTATGTGTTTGCATTTATAATTCTTAATTCTCTGTGTATACAATGTTGTGGTCATACGTTTATGTCCTACATGTTTTAAGGAAATTTTTAAGACCAATTACTATAATTCATATTAAATTTAAAAATGCAATTAAGTTTTAGGTGTTTATCATTGTCAACCAACATCTATACATAGTACATCAAGTTCACCACTGATTGTCCAGTTCTAGCATTCACAATACAACTGACCCCTTTTGTTCCATTTAACATCCTCTCTTCTTTCTCCCTTTCTGATAACCACCAATTTAATTTTATAGTCTAAGCATATATTTCTTAGTTCATTTATGTGGTTTCTTTATAAACCCCAGACAAGTGAAATCATACAATGTTTACCCTTCTCCATCTGATTTATTTCCCTAAGCATTTGTTTCCGTCACATTTTCTAGGACAATCTAGGTTGTTGCAAATGGCAGAATTTTATCTTTTCTTGTGGCTGAGTGATAGTAGTTCATTGTTTGTCTAAACCACCTCTTCTTTATCCATTCCACCTGTTGTAGGGCACTTAAAGTGTTGGAGGGAATTCTCTATTCTTCCCTTATTTGTTTCTGCATTTAGATTATGGTCAACAAATATTTTCCTTAAAGGGCCAGAAGTATGTGAGACTTGGCTGACTATTCAGTCTCTGATGCAACCACTCCAACTCTCCTGTGTAGCACAAATGTGGCCATAGATAAGATTTTTTTAAATAATGTTTCTGGCCAAAGCAAGAGTATAACAGGCAGGGTGCTTGCTCTGCATGCAGCTGACCCAGGTTTGATTCTCCAGCATCTGATATGGTACCCAAGCCCTCCAGGAGTGATTGCTGAGCACAGAGCGAAGCATAAGCCCTGAGCACTGTCAGGTGTGACCAACACAACAACAACAAATAATAATAACACTTCATCAATATTTAAGAAGTGTTGCCAGGTTTGGTTTACAGGCTGTTTTTTCAATCCCTCCTTCTGAGGATGAGCATTTTTTAAAGTACAGACCTGGGAGGGACTGTGCTTTCCTTAACTGTGTCCCTAGGTATCTGGACTAAGTTTTCAAAAACTGTCACCCTGGAAATTTTGTCTTCCTTGATTTCTCCAGGCTCCAAACCAGATCTACTTGGTATTCATCACATTCTCTGAATGCCAGAGCTGATACCTTATTTTTCCAACAAGGATGAGAATAAAGTTGACCTATGTGAAAAAAAAGTAAAGAAATTCTCCAGTCTTCTGAAGTGTGAAGGGTCTGAGGCTTTGTGGTCATTAGAAGGTCAGTTTCATAATTGCAGTTAGAAAACATAAGGTTCCCTGGGTCAAATACAAAGGGCTTTATTACTCAGGGCAGCGCAAACCTCAGTGAGACAGCAGACTGGCCGATTCTCTTTGCTTCCAAGTCTCTTGTGAACAAGGTGGACAGACCCAGATGCATGCTGGCTAGTGCAGTAATTTCTGTATGGGAGAAAAACCCAGAGCATAAAAAATTCAATCCTTTATAATAAGCATGCCTGCTTTTTTCACCAGAGAGATATTGCATCTCCCCTAGCAGCCTTGAAAAGATAATCTGGGATAAAAGGTGGTCAGAAAACCTCTGTAAGACATAAAGATATGAGAGAGACTCATGAAAAATTGTCTTCCAGTAGCTTTACCAAGTCTTGTAGTATACATGGCTTTATGGAGTTTCTTGACTTAAAAACAAAAAATAGCTCTGTGAACTGACTTTAACCAGTATCCCCTATAATTATATACACATTTATGTTAAAGTTTATAAAAGCTGACATATGTAAAAGTTTATCCTATAATTACATATATACACAATTATAGTTGCTTGAGAAAGGTCATAATAGTTGAACTCAGTGACTCATGAGGCCATTTTTTTCTTTCTCAGGCAGTGCCAAAGGAGTGTTGGTGAGAAAATATGGTCATAATTTCCTATATCAAGCTAAATCCAAATCCTGATTAAGCCTCTCCTCCTTCCCTAATCTTCTCAGATGGCTTTTGTTCTACTGATGAACTTCTAAGACACCCTCATTAACTTTCATCTAGGCATTTTCCCATGTGCTTACTACCTGGCACTACTTATAAAATATTTTCCCTAAAGCATGTGTATAACAGGTAGGAGTTAAGGGAAAAGCCTGGTTCTTAAAGTCAGAGAGAATTGAGTTTAAATCCTGTCTCTACTATTTTTTTTCTTTTCGAGTCATGCTCAGCAATGCTCAGGGGTTACTCCGGGCTCTGAACTCAGGAATTACTCCTGGCAGTGTTTGGGGGACCATACAGAATGCCAGGGATCGAACCCAGGTTGGCAGAGTGCAAGGCAAACGCCCTACCCACTGTACTATCACTCCGGCCCCATGTTTCTACTATTCTTAACTGTGGGATACTGAGCAAATATCTTGGCTTCCTTACCTTAATATGATTTTTAATAAATATAATGACCTAAAAATTGTTGCTCTGATGAATAAGATAGTGCAAATACAGTTGCTCAGAATAATGCTAAACATAGTAAGCAATTGACAGCTGTTAGCTGCTATGCCTTGACCTCATCCAGTGGGATGGAAAGCTTGCTTCAGGGCTGGCAAATTTACTCACAAAATGACTGGCATGAGATGGCAGGAGTAGTATTTGCTGACTATCTTTATACTTTAAATTTTACAGACTTAGTGGGACTTTTGCTACTTTTCGCCTTCATATTGATACTTTTGGTAGTAAATAAAGAAAATTACATCTCTGAGTAGGATGTCCTCATGCATTTTGGCGTAGTGGACACATGATCGCATACAGTACTCTTGGACTTGTGCGGGAGGAAGTTAAAATACAGGCATGCTCACTGTCTTTGGGACTTTATCTGAGTTCCTTCCCCATATGTGTGTGTGTGTAGCTGTGCACTGTTGCTTCCTGAGGAAAGCACACCACATTATTGCCACAGTTTCATGGTTTCACATTGGGACTTGGCCTAGCTGGTTGGTGATTCACACCTCAACACACCTATTCATGTTTTTTAAAGTACCATTAGTTTGTGTAGTTAAAACTACAGGTCCACGTTGACTTGCTAATAATGTACAGGGCTCCACATTTACTCACTGTCTTCAATGAACCAGAACCTGCAAAGGGGCGGGCCCCGGTTTTCAAGAGTCCCTAGAAATGAGGGACAGCTTAGAGTATATTTCAGTCATGAGTCTCTGGGTCTGACCTCAGGGTCCTGAGCTAAGAGCATTCATTTCCCTTTTCAGATCATAGGTATCAGCCCCCAAATCCTGCAGACAGTCGGACTCTGATTATCTTGAGAAAGTCCCAGTTTGTTTTACACAAGAACAGCTGGCATACAAATGGAATCAAGCACTTTTAAGTAGTCATTAATCATACTGATGAGAACAGCTGAAACAAACAGTGTTCTCTCTAAGTACTTACATATCTGACATACAAATCAAGTGATAGTCCAATTAGTTTATTTATAGGCTCCTTTCTTTGAAAAATCTGAGTTAGTGTCTAGCTTTCCTTTTGATTTCAGAGTCTTTATTTTTAGGCAAAAAAGGAAAACTTTGAAAAACTCAGATAAATGCATTTAGATCAGTATTATCAAGTCATTTATCTGCCACATCATTGATAGTCATTATCCTGCAGACACAGTTTTCTAGCTGTGTGATTTCATTTATCTGGCTCTCCAGAAAAAAACATAATTTCATTTTATTAATACAAATAAGAGCACATAAGGAAAAAGATAAATATACTGATTCCTTAGACTCTTACAAGATAGAAAGCTTGGCTGATATCCCTTATAGGCGATTATTTACTCCTCGGAGAATTATGATGAGAGAAGAAAATTAACTGTTGGATGAAATTTCCTTATGTTGTTATTTTCCCTAGCTCAATAAGACTCAGATGAAATGAAAATAAAAAATAGAGAGAGCTAAGAATCAGCAGCAGTGAACTTCAGAGCCCCACTAGGAAAAAATAATAATAGGGAACTTGTTCTCGGTGGCTTCTGGGAACAGCATCAAACTCAGTACAAGCCCTCCCCACGCTGGGTGTCCTGGTTGCTAGGGACAAACATTACCAGTGTGCTCAATCAACTGGGAGGAGAACACAAAGATGCCCCACTCTAACACTCATCATTGCTGGTTTATAGCAGCTACAACCTTCCTGAGAACAGGCTCATAAACATGAAATCCCACAGAAGGGAAATTTGAAACAATAATAATAAGGAAAGCCTTGGTAAACTTCTTAGTGCCAACTGTCTGGTTCCTTGTAATCTTACCATTAGGTTCCATGTCATGGGGAGTGGCAGGGCACTGAAGGCCTGGGCTGGACAGCAGAGGCTGACTGTGTCTGGCTGGAACCCCTACCTAGTTGGAGAGAAACTGCATTGTACCCCCAGCCTGTCACTGACAGAGCCATCAAGCCCTAGGGGAGAGCTGGTCCCCTTAGCATGGTTCTCTTTTTATTTTTCATGTTCACCTGCATCACTGGCAAAGGTGCCATATAGAAAGGACTCAAGGTCCTGGGCAAAGTGCAATGGCTAGTGTGCTGGCCTAGCATGTGCCAACCTGAGTTCAATCCCTGGGTCCACATATGATCCCCCAAGCACCGCCAGGAGTGATCCCTGACCACAAAACCAGGAATAAGCCCTGAGCACTGTCTAATGTGGCAAAGAAAAAAGAGAGAAAGAAAGAGAGAAAGGAAGGAAGGAAGGAAGGAAGGAAGGAAGGAAGGAAGGAAGGAAGGAAGGAAGGAAGGAAGGAAGGAAGGAAGGAAGGAAGGAAGGAAGGAAGGAAGGAAGGAAGGAAGGAAGGAAGGAAGGAAGGAAGGAAGGAAGGAGAAAGGGAAAAACTTAAAAAGAAAAGAAAAGACTCAAAATTCCATAGGAACCAGAAACTTTTTCCACGTAGGTCAGAGTCAAGAGTTGGTAAGTGCTCCAAAGCATCCCCTGAGCCCGGCTTTCCATGTCTAAGTGTGGCCATCAAACATTAATCCAAGCAGAGACTCACAAGTTACAATTCTTCAATCTTTTTTTTTCTTTTTTTTTTTTTTTGCTTTTTGGGTCACACCCAGCGATGCTCAGGGGTTACTCCTGGCTTTGCACTCAGGAATTACTCCTGGCAGTGTTTGGGGGACCATATGGGATGCCGGGGATCGGACCTGGGTCGGCCGCGTGCAAGGCAAACGCCCTACCCGCTGTGCTATCGCTCCAGCCCCCATCAATCTTTTTTTTTTGAATTGGAACCAAACCTTTTTTCAAACAGTGTACTCATTTCTAAACAAAATTTTAAATAACATGAACTAAATTATCTTGGAGATAAGGGAGATTTCAAGTTTGGTTATTCTGGTTTTGTTGTATGCTGCTGCCAGGGAGGAAAGATTGAAAAAAAAACCAACTACTTCGAACCTGGTGCGTAGAACTAGAGGCTGTTTTTTAATCGAAGG
This sequence comes from Sorex araneus, assembly GCF_027595985.1. NCBI lineage: Eukaryota > Metazoa > Chordata > Mammalia > Eulipotyphla > Soricidae > Sorex > Sorex araneus. The sequence continues at coordinate 57,500,281 of NC_073310.1, read as the reverse complement.
AGTTGGGAAAGAGAAGGCAATCTCCTCCACTTCCTGTGTCGCCCTTAAAGGAGGTCCTGAGAACCGCCTGCTCCAAAGACAGAGATTGAGAAGCCCTGAAAAGCATCCAGACAAACCCAGGCTCCCCTTTCCTTTAACTCATCCCCTTTTTCCCCATCATGTTTCCCCCAACTTTCTTTTTTTTTTTTTTTTTTGATTTATTTATTTTTTTTTTATTGAATCACCAAGTGGAGGGTTACAAAGTTCTCAGGATTATGTCAGTTATACAATATTCAAATACCCCTTCCTTCACCAGTGCCCATCTTACATTCCCAACCCCCCCAGTCTATCTGCCGCCCCCTCCCACCTCCCTAGTCCCCACCCTTATACGTGATAGGTTTCACTTCATTTGCGCTTATCTCGATTACATTCCATGTTTCAACACACAACTCACTACCGTTGCTGGGGTTTCCCCCCAAAAAGAAAAAGACAGTCCTATTGCCAATGAGGCATTTGATAATTCTCCATTACTAAGCATATAGAGATATTAAGTCCTGCTGTTTGTTACATAACTTTTCTTTTTCCCCCTTGCCCCGCGCCACCGAGTTCACGCCTGTTTAGTAATCGCCACGCTGTCTGACAAAGGGAAAAAAAACCGAAGAGGATGGTTATTTCCCGTCATCAGCCGGCGTGGGGCTCTGGCTTAGTTGATAGTCTAGAGTGTCTGGAAGCAGTTTCTGGAACCAAAGCTCTTGCGCTGATATCGGCTCCGACTCGAGATACCACCAGCGTCCCGCTGGTCCATGTACCTAATTTTTCCCCTTATTTCCCATTCCCATGCCACCAGGTCTGTTTGCTTAATGGACATCACACTATGTTTGACACCACGCCACGTTTCTTCCCGAGAAAGAAGGATATTTCTTCTCAGCCAGCGTGGGGATATAGCTTAGTTCAGTCTAGAGAGATGGCTACCATTTTGATTGCCTTCAATATTTCAACAAAATACTTACTATTCTTGTTAGGATCACCCACAAAAGTCCGACCCATTAAGAAGGAACCATTACATACTGCTGATACTAAGATGACATTAAGTCGCGCGGCCGCGCGGTTTTGGGTTTCTGTCTAAAGTCCAGGGAGAAAGTTGAAGGAGAGAGAGAGAGAGATTTCCGCACGGGGGACCTGGCGGAAACTCTCAAGTCACATACTGCAGGTTGCTGGTGGGCTGCCGGTGTCCCAAGCAGCTCCGTCCTCTTCGTCAGTCATTCTGGGGGTGCGGGCGCGGAGAAATGGGCTCCCCCAACTTTCTACTCCACAGCAAATCTAATAGAAAAATGCTTTTTTCAGGCTGGAGAGAGAGCACCAGGGACGCAGTTCAACCTCCATACAGTCCTGCATCACTCCTGATCACAGAGCCAGAGTAACCCCTGAATGCTGCTGAGTTTAGCCCAACCCTCCCTTCCAAAGGCTTTGCTTTTATTGGGTGCGGAGGTTGGGGGTGGGGGTTTCTTATTGCTTTACAAATTTTCCCAGGCCACAAACAAAGTTGTTAGCTTTTCTCTTGTTTATCTGAGTGTGTGTGTGGGGGGGGAGGGTTGGGGGGGAGGAAGGAGGAGGGGAGGAGGGGCTGGAATCAGTTTAAGCTATAGGGCCAAGTCAGAAAACCTCAGGGTGTCAAAAACAGACTTCCTCCCCTATGCCCACATCACCCGTGCCCCAGAGTATAGGGAGGAGAAGGAAAGAAATGGATGGAGAGGAATAGGAAAAAGAGACAGATGAGAAGGAACCACGGCAGGGGTCATGGGAACCAAGTCAGGTACAAAGGTGATGTTAAGGAATGATCAAGCTAAATACCCAAACCACAGAGTAAGCGATACTCTGAAGTCATGAGGCCAAACTTGAACAACTCAACTTTTTTTGTTTTGTTTTTTTGGGTCACACCTGGCAATGCACAGGGGTTACTCTGGCTCTGCACTCAAGAGCTACCCCTGGCGGGGCTCAGGGGACCATATGGGATGCTGGGAATCAAACCCGGGTCAACCGCGTGCAAGGCAAACGCCCTACCCGCTGTGCTATTGCTCCAGCCCCTGAACAACTCAACTTAAGATGGTGCCTGTCAAGAAGGCAGGCTGGCGTTGGAGTATAGGGGGCAACCAGGGGACCCCTGTGGAAGGAAGTTGACACAAGTGGTGGGTTCAGTGCTGGAACACTGTATGTCTAAAACTCAACTATGAATAACTTTGTACGCCATGGTGCTTTAATAAAATGGTCTTTTAAATTTTAATTTTTTTTTTTTTGCTTTTTGGGTCACACCTAGCGATGCACAGGGGTTACTCCTGGCTCATGCACTCAGGAATCACTCCTGGCGGTGCTCAGGGGACCATGTGGGATGCTGGGAATCGAACCCGGGTCGACCGCATGCAAGGCAAACGCCCTACCTGCTATGCTATCGCTCTAGCCCCAAGGGTCTTTTAAAATTTTAATTAAAAAAAAACTTTCTCCTCCCTTTCCCTCCCTACCCCCCCCCGCCCCCCCCCCACCCCTGCACTAAAGCTCACTGACTCCATCCTTGTCCTGAAAGATTCACTGGAATATCTCATCAGGAAAATTCTGGGACCTTGAAAGTGTCTCCAGAAAGGCCTCCCCTGCCTGATGGCTCTCAGTCCTTGCTGCTGCGCTATTTTCATTCTTGACACTGCTGTGTGGTTTCTACCTCGAGGAACACACGCGCCCTCCCTCTTCAAGCAATGGAACCGCTCACTCCCCCGTTTCCTAATTATGGATGTAAATTGTTAGCTCATTATAATTAGCATAATGGCTGGAAAGGTATTTCATTATAATTACTTCTTAAAACAGATGTAAGCGAATTTGAAATGACCATCCATGGACACTGTGAGGTGGGGGAGGTGGCAACTAGAGATGCAGCACACACTGTGTGTGTGTGTGTGTGTGTGTGTTTAGCAGCTGCAGGCTGGTATGAGACATGGGGTTGAGATCTGACCCCGCTCTCCAAGAGAGCATCATGGTGAGGTGAAATGAATGAATAAGCATCCGGCAGTTCAACAGTGCCTGCTACAGGCGCACCAACGAATGCTTCCTGCTTGACCTAAAGGCAAGAGATCATCAAAGCAAAACCATGAATATGAATTCTCTCTCTCTCTCTCTCTCTCTCTCTCTATCTATCTATCTATCTATCTATCTATCTATCATTTCTGTCTTCTGTCTGTCTATCTCACTCTGTCTCTCTCTGTCTCTGTCTGTCTGTCTCTGCATTTGGATTGAGGACAAGCTTGCCCTCTCACTTTGACATCATCAAAAATCAAGACAGGGAAAACCTGCCCAAGTGGATTCTGGCAGCCTTAGGAGTATGACCAAGAGCTTCTTTTTTTCTTTAAAAAAAATTGCTTTTCATGTACCACTCAGTGTCGGAAGCTGGGACTTTCCATTGTGAAATAGCCTGGAGACTCAGAAACAAGGACTCCTTCTCCCCACCTGTGCTGGAGGGCAAGGCCTCTGGAAGTCAAGAGCAGGAGCGGGTCCAGAAGTCCCTCTATCCTGATCTCTAGGGCCCTGGAGAAAAGCTGGGCTCTCTGGGGATTCAGTTATGCCACGGGGAAGTGAGTGAGGAGGTTTGAGAAGAAAACTGTCAGTTTTGTGCTTGACCTTCCCTGAGTGCCAGGTCACCAACTTGCCTCCTTGGTGAACCCCATCTTCTACCCTATACTCTCAGCACCCCCTGTCCATCTGCCCCCCACACCCTCAGTGCCTACTCACCCTGGACCGTTAAATGCAAAAGAAGGATGAACCCCTCCACAAGGCTGTTAAGAGATATCTTCTGAAAGAATCTGTGTTTTATAGGCATACAGAATTTGAAACCAACCGAGTCACTCTTCACTGGGATTTCAAGCCTCAGTGAATACATTACAAAATGCATTATTCAGTTTCTAACAGGCACATGCTCATTAAAGACAAAATGGAAAATATTAGCCGAGAAGGAAGTTTTCTGTGAAACACAGAGTATTTGTGCTTTGAGGTATTTCTAGAATATTAATCTGGGTGGGTTTTTTAAAAATTAAATTTAAGGGGCTGGAAGGATAGCACAGCAGGGAAGGCAGTTGCTTTGCATGCAGCTGATCCTGGTTCAATCCCCAGCACCACATATGGTTCCCTGAGCAACACTAGAAATTATCCCTGCACACAGCCCAGAAGAAGCCCTGAACACAGCCCAGTGTGGCCAAAAAAAAAAAATTTAACAAAGCACTTCTGAAGACTGTTGCTAGCCCCCACCCAGCACATGTTTCTTTAGGAAGGGTCTGGGGGAAAGGAGGCTGGGATGAGAGGCGGGGGGTCTCCTGACCTCCGGAATTCACATCTCAGGCAGCGGCACCCACCCTGGAGGCACTCATGTGGTGAGAGCCAAACACGAAGACAGCTGCAAGCAGAAGAGAAAGAACGTGCCAAGAGCGTGGCCAGGTTACATTTCCTCTGTCTTCCTGTTACCTTGGAAGTCACTGGCCCTTTTTCCAAGGCCTTGGCTTTGTGGAGGAGCTGCCACAAACTGTGACAAGCTGGGTGATAAATTGTATATTGATGGGCAATTACCTGACACCAAATAGCTCTATAAATCAGTGGCCTCACACCAGAGTCAAGGGCGGCGCTGAGCAACTGCAGGCCCCGCTGGGGCCTTCAAGGGGAAAACGGGGAGACCAGGCTTTGGGGGAGCAGCCCACGTGGCCCACTGCCCTGACACTGTCCAGCAATGACCAGCCCCATCCTGCTTCCTGATTTCTGTGGAACTGAGAGCTTGACTGAGGGGCTGTGTTTGGAGATTACTCCTGACTCTGTGCTCAGGGGTCACTCCCAGTAGTGCTCAGGGGACTATGCAGTGCCTGGGAGGGACCAGTCCTGCACGAAAAGCCCACACCCGGCTCACTCTCGCTCTCACTCTCCCTGTCTCTCTGCCTCTGTCTCTCTTTCTCTCTCTCTTTCTCTCCCTCCCTCTCTCCTCTCTGTCTCTCTGTCTCACTTGTCTCTGTCCCTCTGGCTCTGTGTGTGTGAGTGTGTGTGAATGTGTGTGTGTGTCTGTCTCTCTCTCTCTCTCTCTCTCTCTCTCTCTCTCTCTCTCTCTCTCGCTCGCTCGCTCTTGATTTCCCCCACCCCCAGGAATCCAGGAATGGGGAGTTTTAAAAAAAAATTATATTGGGAGATTCTAGAAGGAACACAGTCTCTCTCCAGAGAGATTTTAAAACAAAAATGAATATTGAAAGAAGCAACTATCTCCCCTCCCCCCATGGTAACTGCTGTTAATATTTTGTCCTTTTATAGGCTTTAAAACTGTCCAATGGCTGGAGCGATAGCACAGTGGGTAGGGCATTTGCCTTGCACCTGGCCAACCCGAGTTCGATTTTCAGCATCCCATATGGTCCCTCAAGCACCGCCGGGAGTAATTCCTGAGTGCAAATCCAGGACTAACCCCTGTGCATCGCTGGGTGTGACCCAAAGAGAAAAAAGAAAAGAAAAGAAAAGAAAAAAAGTAAGTGTCCAGATGATGTTGGAGAGATACTACAGGAGTTAAGATATATGCCTTCATGTGACTTACCACAGTTCAGTGCTCAGCACCTTATGGTTCCTGAGCATCACCAGGTACAGCTCTGGAGACCCCTTGAGCATTATAGGGAGAGCCTCAATAGTCTGTCAAGAGACAAGAAACTCAGACCCATCTTTTCGTGCCCAAAGAAGGTTTTCAAAATCTCTCACTGCCCTGCTACCTGAGACACTCAATCTTTCCTACGCAGTCTTGTTCCTATACCAGACATGTCCTCGCCACACCAAGCAACAACCCAGACAAGAAAAATGTTTCAACATCCCAAGAAACCCAGCACACCCCCACCCCAAACCCAAAAACAAAATGTTTGTAATCTAAAGAAATCTGGCCGCAAAGTGACACATCTGAGACTCTCCATGCAGATCTATTTCCAGGAGACCCAAGCATATCATCCTTCCAAAGATCACCGAAAAGGGGCACACGGCACTTAATGGCAGAGATCCCCTCTGGGAAATGTGTCCTTAGGCCATCTTATGACTGTGTGTCTTAGGGCCCCCACACAGCTCTAGAGGTTGGAGTCACATACTACTATAGAGAGTCTATTGGGACCACCCGTGTTCATCTCTGGAGCATCTTGGACCCAAACACTGTCCGTGGTGCCCAACAGTAAGTGAGATCCTGATCACATCTGCTGCTTTCCTGAGAGGAGACAGAACAAAGACCTTGTTTTCTCTCTCTACCAGGAAGATATATATAGAAATCATAAGGGAAGGGGTGTGACTTAAAAGCATGCTTTGAGGAGGCCTGAGAGATAGTACAGCAGGTAGGACACTTGCCTACCACGCAGCCAACTCTCCAGCATCCCTGAGCACCATCAGGAATGATTCCTGAGTGTGGAGCCAGGAGTAATCCCTGAGCAAACACGGGTGTGGCCCCCAAAAAACAAAACCAGAAAGAAAAAAAAAAGAAAAAGTTCCTTTGGTATAATGATTTGCAGGCAACTGCTGACTCTTTCTTGAAGATTCTCTTAGAGCATTTAAATACAGAAAGTGGTGAGCACTGCTGAAAAGACACCTTCCTTGAGCCAGCCTCCGCCTTCCTTCTCCGGGCAAAGCACTCCAGGCTCAGCTATTTGTACTCGCTGTGGGGATAGCTCTCATTTCTCACAAGGGTCCTTATCAATTACTGCCTGGATGGAATTTACCCTTGGTATCCACAGTCACACAAGCATGTCTAAATGAAAAACACACCTTCCAGGGCCTCTAACGAAATCAGCCCCTCAGCAGGAGAGGGAGCGCTTGTCTGGGATCAGACACTGAAATGCACATTTGCATGCTAATTACCCAGAAAGCTCCACAATTCACTGAGGTGTTATGGAAATGCTAAAATTCTAGAAGCCCAGTATTTTGCTGCCCAAGGAAGGGAACAGGAATGGAGAATGGTCTAGGTGGAAGTAATCAGGATGCAATTTATTTTCCAAGTCATTTCAAAAATCCACTCTCGCTGAATTAGTCCTGTTCAGATTAATCAGAGAACATGCCCTTTTAGACTTGCTCCCAATTGCAGATCAGAGCAAATAGCTTTTTGTCTTTTTTTATTTTTCTCCTTATTTTTCTTTCTTTCTCTACTTCTTTCTTTCTCTTCCTTCATTTTCTTCCTTCCCTTTCTTTCTTTCTTTCTTTCTTTCTTTCTTTCTTTCTTTCTTTCTTTCTTTCTTTCTTCCTCTCCTTCTTTCTTCCTTTCTCTCTCTCTCTTTCTTTCTTTCTTTCTTCCTTCCTTTCTTTCTCTTTCTTTCTTCTTTCTTTCTTCTTTCTTACTTCCTTTCTTTCCTTCTTTCTTTCTTTCTTTCTTTCTTTCTTTCTTTCTTTCTTTCTTTCTTTCTTTCTTTCTTTCTTTCTTTCTTTCTTCCTTTCCTTCTTTCTTCCTTTCTCTCTCTTTCTTTCTTTCTTCCGTCTTTTCTTTCTCTCTTTCTTTCTTTCTTTCCTTCTTTCTTTCTTCCTTTCTTTCCTTCTTTCTTTCTTTCTTTCTTTCTTTCTTTCTTTCTTTCTTTCTTTCTTTCTTTCTTCCTTTCTTTCTTTCTCTCTTTCTCTCTTTCCTTCTTTCTTTTTTTTCTATGTCATTTATAGCATAGACAAGGTCCTTTCACTCAAGTTCTACAGTCTCTGTATGAAAACACAACATCAAACATCATGGACTTCTCCCTAGAATCAGCCACTTAATCCCTCCTCCAAAAGTTCTGTTCAAGGGCTAAAAATGTGGTGTTTTCAAACAGGGCTATCATCAGAAAAAATTATGTTTTGATAGAATAAAATGAAGCAACATCTTTTCTGCAGAGTCAATCTCAATCTGTAAATGCGATTTGAAAACTACTTTCTTCCCCCTGAAAGCAGCAAGGTAGAGATGAAGCAACATAGCCTTCCTCATACATATAAATGAAAAGTCAAAATCACTTTGGCTGTCTTAATTTTCTCCCTTCTCTGTGCTTGAGGGTGAGTGGAAAACTATTTTCCCCTTCCCCCCCCCACCCTTTTTTAGGAAGATGTTTTGTTGCTTTTGTTGTGCCTTTTGGATATTTTTTTGTTTCTGAAAGTTTCTGGCACTCTGAGATGCCAAGTGAAGTGGGTATTTTTCTTCCTGTTTCTTAGACTTTAGTGATGCACACACTCCAATTTCCTTATCTGTTTGCTACAACCTTCTTTCTGCTCAGAATGTTCTTTCATTCCTGCATTTCTTGGGATTCTGGACCCTCAGGAAATGTTCCTGTAGAGAAGACAGGCCTCCTCTGAACATCTAGAATGGGTCCCCCAAGATGCATAACTTGAGCTTGGTTTTCTGGGGTCTGATAGGAGGTAGGTAAAGAATTCCTTCATGATTTCCTATGATATTTGAACTTTTGCTTATTTAAGAATTGCAGGACCAGGAAAACGGCACAAAATCCGAAATACAAGCTTCTCATGTGGGAGGCCCAGACTTGATCCCCATCACGTGGTCCCCAAACACTGTTGAGAGCCAGTCCCCCACACAGCACCCAGAGCACTGTCTCAGTACTCGCAGGTGTGGTGCAACGACAATGAATGACATGGTTCCCAAAAGTATGTTATTTCCTGCTTCTATCTGCCCTATTGACAAAGATCCTGCCTGCCCTTAACCAAATTCACAGGTCCCTCTGAGCCTCCTCTTGGCTTGACATCATCCTGGGATCTGGCCTTCCATCTGGCTAATCCAAATATGCCCCAAATCCTCTTCAGTCGGGTTAGCAAGAGTTCCTCCATGCTTGATCTCTGATTGCTCTCAAACTCGGATCTCATTTCCCACCTTTGATATCTGCTGACCCCAGCCTTTCCTCCAGTAAGAGTCCTCGTCAATGATTTAGCAAGAACCTCTTGTAAGAAACAAGACAATAGACCCAAAATGGAGTCACTTAGGCAAAGCTCCAAATCAACAAACCAAGACTCAACTGCAGTTGCAGCTCTCCCTTATTCCAGTCAATCAGAATTATCTGAGCAGGACTCTGAGGGATTCTGCCTGTGAAGCCCCTAGTAGGATGTCATGCTGAGACCAGCAATATGGGGTTTTGTTTTGTTGGGGTTTTTTGGCTTTTTGGGTCACACCCGGCGATGCACAGGAGTTTCTCCTGGCTTTTGCACTCAGGAATTACTCCTGGCGGTGCTCAGGGGACCATATGGGATGATGGGAATTGAACCTGGGTCAGCCACGTGCAAGGCAAACACCCTACCCGCTGTGCTATTGCTCCAGCCCCAGCAATATGGGTTTTTGACGCCCTTACCTCTATACCACACATGTTGTCTAGCTCCTTTTTCTGTGCTGGATGAAACACTACCAGACTAACTTCTAAACTGCTGAATTAAGCCAGTAAGATCTTTCAGGTGCATTTAGTGGAGTTCTCTTCTTAATATCCTCTACCCTTAAGGTCTTCCGTTAGAGATTTTTTCCAAACTTTAATCCCCTTTCTCTGTTTTTCAGTTATAAATCTTTGGCTGTCTTTACTGTATTCAGAAGGAAGCCAATCTTGTCTCTGTGGCACCAATTTTAACACCTATCAAAATAGTCTTGAATAAAGTCTTCCTTACTCTTTTAACCAATGTCATATTCCTTTTTTTCTAGTACTTCCCAAATAATCTACCTCCTAAAGCTTGTAAGAATTGTCCATTATTACAGGAGTTAAGGCACTGGTCTTCCATGCAGCTGATGCTGTTCAAAGCACCAAATGTGGCCCCAAAGCAAAGAACTATCCACTGGTATGTCTTATTTATATTTGCAGAAAGAATTTTCACTTGTTATCTTCCTTATTACAGACCATCATTGAAGATGCAAATGACAAGTCATCATCTGACAGCAACCAAAGGACTCAAATCTATGACAAGTGTTTCAAATCTATCATTGGGATGGAGAGTTAGTTTAAAGGACTGAGCATATTCTTTGCATGCTAGAAGCCTGGGATCAGTGCCCACCACTATATGGTAAATCAGCTTCAGGTCCACAGCCCAGCAACACCAGGAGGCACCTTAAAGCTCAGAACATGAGTACTCCAACCCCCTTCTTCCTCTGAGCACTGCCAGGGAGTTCAACAACCAAAACTTAAGACCAAAACAAATCAGATCTGCAGCTATACAACAAGGGCTGTTGCCTTGACTAGATTCAATACTCTCATATCCACAGTTTGAAAGTTTGACAAATTCCTGGAGACCGTCACATTCAAATTTTATATTCACAGTCAGGAAATGCTGAAGCCAGAGAAACAGATCCGTAAGGAGTTCCTGGCCACACTGTTTCTGACACGGGTCTCCATCATCCTGGGGAAGGGTCTCGCCAATGCTTAGGAGTTGTGGGCGTGTGAAATTAAACCGATCAGCTCCTCAAGAGCAAAGAAAGCATCTTCTCTTTGGGGGCTATGTTGCAGCTGCTTGTCCCCACAAAGCTCTCCTTGCCACTGGTATAGCCAGGGGTTATCAGGTGCAAGTGGGGGGCATCTAAGAAGAGGCATTGTGGCAGTAGGCAGCAGCTACCCCTTGCTTTACAGCTCACCAATCACCATCATGCCAGGACCCTTTGCATTGGTAAGAGAGAGCTGGGAACATCAGGGGTGCCCTCAGCACTCCAGCCACACCTAATAGGCCATTGTCACCTGTCCTGCTCTTATCTAACCACAGAGCTACCACAGGAACCAAGGGGCACCCCTTATACCCCTAAACCACCGGCTAAGGTGTTCTGCAGTCACAGATGAAAGAGAGAGGAGGACAAGGGCCGCGGCAGGAGGTGGAGAGAAGGAAAGGGTGGAATTTATGGCTGTGTGTGAGCTTGTACCTTTCTACATCTCCTTAGGAAGATGATTCATGGAAAGCCAGTTTATTTCATCCCAGGCACTGTGGAAAAGAAAATAATTTATAGTGATCAGAGTTAGACTCACAATATTATGTCCACACTATATATTTCCCTGGGGAGTTCAAAGCATCCAGAAATCATGCCAGACCGTTGGCCTTAAGCACTAGCCTCTTGCTCCCTCTGGTCCTCGGCCCAACCCTAGGGGAGTGCCCTGCCTCCTGCCCCGCCTCTCGGGGACTTCAGAGCAATTCTCCCACAGCCTGACCACATCAGGAGGTGGCCAGGGGCTCTCTCCATGCGGGAGGGGAGTGGGAGCGAGAGCCGTCTCTCTCTCTCTGGGAGTGTGTAAAACATGAACAGCGTCGCGTCGAGCAGCTCGTAAATCACTTATATTTTCCCTTTTACGATGCCATTGCAAATTAGCTATTTTTTGCATTTGTAATTAGAGGCTGGAACAGATGGGGAGGCCGGAGTTCAGGGAGATAGATTTACAGGCATGCAGGGCTGCTCGGCGCCCGCCACGCTCCCCCCCAACCCACCACCAAGGATCCAAGAACCACCCAGAAAGCTAGGTCCCGGGCCCCAGGGCCTGCACCCCACCCCCTCCCAACGCCCCTTTCATCTTCAGAAACACTCCTGCATGCCCAGGAGAACACTTTCCTCACTGTGCCAGGGAAGTGTCCAAAGGAACATTTGTGCAAATCTTTTCAACCCTCAACTTATTTATTTAGAACTGTAATCACATAATCAATACTTGCAGCGCTGTGCTCCTCCTCACCACTGCTTCCCCCAATAAAAACCCTTAGGATTCTCCAAACTTGAAAAAGCAAAAGCAGAGTTTTGTAGATAATAGATAGATGCCAAATGAAAGAATGATACATGCTCAATGCATAAATAGATGGATGCATAAAAATAAAAAGTGAGAGAGAGGCAAGGAAGAAGAGAGAGAGAGGGGGAAAGAAAGAGGGAGGGGAAAGGAGAGAGGGGGAGAGATGAGAAGAGAAGGGGAGGGAGAGAGAGGAGGGAGAGAGGGAAAGGGTGGGGAGGAAGAGAGAGAGCCTGAAGTTCAGTGGGCTGAGGACTGTTTGCAAGAGGACCAAGTTCACTCCCCAGCACCGTGTGGTCCCCCAAGCTCTGCTAGGTGTGACCCCTAAGCACAGAGCCAGGAATAGCTCCTGGGCACCACTGGGTGCATTCCAAATACAAATGAAAACCTTTCAAATTAATGAATCATTCATTCATATTTTAAAGAGAACAGAAAGCAAGAACAGGGTTGGTCCGGGGGTGTGACACTTCCTCTGGGAGAGGCCTCCGGGCTCTCTCGAAGACAGGACGTTGCCCACACTATGTCCCAGGAGGACCCCAGGTCTTGGGCTGGACCGTGCTGGTCAGCCAAGACCCAGCACCAGAGCCCTTGCCTACTCTCCTGCTCATCACCGGAAGTTTCTACACGCTCCATGGCTCCATGCGCGTTCACTGTGTGTGTGTTAACTGTGCACATTGTAAGCTCCCCATTGTGTGGCCCAGTGCCCGCATCAATGCACGCATGCCCTGAGAAGTCCCTAAGTACGGGCAGACTGTCCCGTTACCCCAACACCACGGAACGTCAAAGCAGACGCGCCCCTTCCGCCCCGCCCTTTGAAGCTTCCACGCCACCCTAAACCAGCTGCTTTTCCCTTTGACTTCCTCTGCTCCTTCACACCGCAAGGACTCCTTCCCGGGCAGAAACAAGCCCGTGGGTGGCGGTGGACACATCCCCTCGCTCCATCTGTCCCAGAAGGAACTGATGATCCTCCCGCCAAGGGCCAGGGTTGCCTCATTTTGCCCAGAAAAGGAATTCAGAGGAAAGAACCACCCAAGGACCTGAGTGTTAATCCTAGCGGCTGCCATGGGTGAGAGACCTGAGGCAGGGCCAGGAGCTGGTGGGCAGCTGAGGCCCCGGGCGGGCACCCGGGCTGTGCCCAGCTGGGCGAGGTTGACCAGCAGCCCTTCTCTTTCCCAGGGTGTCTCAGAGCAGGGAGAGCCGGTCCAGCTGCCACTAAGAAATCCAGAAGACACTGCCAGGGAAAGGGGAACTTGCCAGCAGGCTGGGCCGCCTCTGCAGCAGGGTAGCTGTGTGGGCCCGCAGGCATCCTCTCCCACCACAAATCACACACACACACACACACACACACACACACACACACACACACACACCCCCCGCCCATTCTCAGATGACCGGGTGGAAGGGGCAGGAGCGGGAGAGCGCGTCTTTTGCTAAAACGTAAACCTTAAAGGAGGGTGGGAAAACTGACTCCAGGACTTTGCCTGGGAATCAACAGAGAACAGTGGGGGGATGGGGGTAGGGGGGGGCAGCTAGGATGGAGAAGGGACCACTCTGGAAATGACCGCTTGGAGCAGAAACCGGGACAAATATGATAACCTCTCAGGACCTGTATTGCAAGCCATAGTGCCCAAAGGGGTAAAGAGGGAGCGAGAGGTGGGGGGAGAGAGAAAGAGGGAGAGAGAGAGAGAGAGAGAGAGAGAGAGAGAGAGAGAGAGAGAGAGAGAGAGAGGGTGAGAGAGAGGGAGAAAGAGAGAGAGACTGGCATAGAGGCAGGCTGGAGGGAGGGGAAGGGGAGGGAAACTGGGGACATTAGTGGTGGGGGATGTACACTGGTGAAGGGACAGGTGTTTGAACATCATATGACTGAAACCCAATCACAAGCAGCTTTGTAACTATGAATCCCATGGTGATTCAATTCAAAAATAAATGAGTAAAATCCACCCAGGATCCTGCTCCAGTTTCCAAGCAGGGAGCGTCCTGTACGGGTTACACCTGTGGCTGATACCACCCGCCCTCCCTGTACTCCCTCTCGTCAGTGCTAACCCTCGGCAGCCCAGTCGGCACCAGTCAGTTGCTCCAGGCTGAAGGGATGAGGAGGGGGAGCAGCCCCCGGGCTGAGGCTGTGGCGGGAATGCCCCTCTCTGCAAAGGAAACCGCGCAGTTGCCACTATTGGGAGACCGGAGCCTGAGGAAGGAGCTTCACTGTGGCACAGAGGACAAATATTTGTCCGGATCACCAGAAGAGCAAGGAGCCAATACTGACCTCTCGTCATTCAATATTCTCTGGGGCTCCCAGCATCCTTCTGTTGTATGTTTGTTGGTGTGTGGGCCATCCTCAGTGGTGCTCAGGACTTACTCCTGGTTCTGTGCTCACATTTCCCCAAACCTACTAGAGTTTCTCACCTTCCCAACTGCTCCCACTCAAGAACGAAAGGAAAATAAGCTGGGTGTCTCCTCCACCCCTCACCTGATTTCTCCCACTCAGCACATCTCACAGGAAGAAAAGGACTTTTCTCGTCTCCTTTCCTATCTGTCTGGGGGCTGGCTCTGTCTCCTGATGGGCCCATGTATCCGTTAGCTACTGCTGTGTAACAAGCAGGTATTTGTCTTAGTGGCACTTTGTTTAGCTCACGTGTCTGTGAATATGCAGGAGGTTGGTGGAGCTGCCTGGAAGCCTCTTCTCCAGGCCTCTCTCCTTCCTTGAGCCAGAGCATCTGCTAATCAGAAAGTCTGAGTCAGTCTCTTCTCCTGGAAACCATTGGATCAGCCCAGCAAAAGAAACACATGAGACTCCTTAACTCGGTTCAGAGCTCACATGCTCCCACCTACCTCCTCCTGCTGATTAAGGCAAGTTCTATGGCCAAAGTTCAGGTCAAAGAGTAAGAAGAGCTACTCTGCAGCCTCGAGGGGTCTAACTCTACAGAGTTATGTGGAAGAGAGAAGACAGGATCGGAGGGAGTAATGGTCTGGCGGACTGCTGTGTGGGATTGGGAGAGACGTGAGCTTGCTCACCTTAGAGTGTCATTTGGGCTTTCAGTAAATAACAGAACTGGCTCATTAGCCTATACCCCAAAATGCGTGGTTCCTTGACCCAGAAGGTACATTAATACATGGCAAACGGGTTTGCCCTTTTCTACTCCCACTGGTGCTTTTAACGTTTGATTCTTAACCAGCCTGCTAAGGTGTAGAGCTTGTTTAGGGAGAGTGTTCCACTTACCTTGCTTTGTCCACAATAAATGAAATCTTTACAATGTGAAGGCAGCTTCTTGGGTCTTTGCCTCTTATACCCAACCCTGGAGGGCTTCTAGCCTTAGGTTGTGTCAAAGGCAGCTCAGCAGGAACTACAAGGGCCAGAGAGATAGTTTAATGCCCTGGGCATTGCCAGAAGCAATCCCTGAGCACAGAGTCAGAAGTAGGCCCTGAGCACCCTGGAGTATGGCCCAAAACACAAAATGACAATAACTGAAGAAAGCAATAAATAATATGACTGAATTTCCTAAATGGTTCAGTTAATGAGCAGAAAGCTAGAGCCGCCCCCATTCCAACACCTTATTCACAGAGAGATTACATATTGTAGTCTCATCTGAAGATCACGGATGAAGAAGAAAACAGATTATTTCCTGAGATACATGTCCATGGCCATCAGAGTCTTGTTTGGGAAGAAAGCTGCAAATGACAATTTTTAAAATAGACATCGCGATCTTTGGGGCTTAGACACTAAACTGCTATGGGGTCTGTCTTCAGAACTGCCTGATGATTTAAGATTAAACGCAGTGCATACAATAGATATTACAGCCAAAAGGAGCCTCTGGTGTCATGGAGAACCTATAGGCTACCAGGAAGCATTCAAAAGGGCAATAAAAGTAACATTCTGAAGACATATACACAGCTTCGGTTCTAAATATTGACATATATTATTCATTGACGTGGACGGTATTGTTATGTCACCCCTTTAGAGATAAAGCCTGAGGCTGGAAATTATGTAACTTATCTGCGCCCAGGGTCTTTGGGACCATCATTGGTCCAGGATGCCTTGCCCAGTGCCCACCCATAAGGACAAGGTCCAGTGCCCTGCTGCTCCTGCTGGCCTCTGCACAGTCTCCTCTGCTTTGATGGGAATTTTCAAATGGCCACAACACTATCCTCTTAGTGTCCAGAAGGTACTATGTTTGGAATTCAGAGTCTTTTTCAGGAGGGGAGAAAAATCCACCCCCAACATTCACAGTGGGTTTCTTAAGGGCCAGGGCAGGGGGAATTGACATTTTAAGTGATTTGGGGGATGCCATTCTCTATCAAATATTACATTTATGTATTAGGAGAAAATCTGAACCCTTTTTCATTCTGCTAACTTTCTCATTCTGCTGTAATTGGCATAAAACCCCATATTAGTGTTACAGCCAAAGTACAATGACTACATATACATGTGATCAGCAGAGCACAATGATTGTATCCATAGATAAATGATCATTAGAATAAGTCTGGCCAGTATGCATTACCTCCTTTTTTGTTCTTATTGAAAATTATTACTGACTTCTTCATTATTTTCGATGCCGCTTAGTTTGTCATGAAATGAGTTACTTAGACATAAATGGACAGTGATTTGGTGTCTGTGATTCACTTGGGGGTGTCTGGTCACTCTGGCGTTTAGAAGACCAGCCCTCCCACCCCCAGCAGTGATACTTAGTCGCCAAGGCAGACGTGTTTCTGCTCAGGTCTGTGATGCTGGAGGATGCTTGGAGCACACAGGTAGTTCTGGGGGCCATGCGGTTTTGGTGGCCTCTCAAGGGGCAGGCGTCCATCCCAGACCCTGCAGCTACTCCACAGCTCTGGTCCCTCTTATTCTTTAGTGAGTTAATATTGGAATTTCTCAGCTGGACTCTCTGATATTGGTAGTAAGAGATCCAATCGTCAGAATCAATCGTCTCCAGGGTCCTCGATCATTAAAGTCTAAAGGACTTTAGAAAGCACAGAGCTGCCAGGTAACTAACTTCCAGGTGACTCTAGATTAGTTTCTATCTTTTTCTGAGGTGGTTGGGGGTGAGGATTTCCCGAGTGATGCTCGGGAGACCATGAAGCTGGTACCAACAATCATTAGCCGGCAGGACTGAGGCTGTGGTACTGCCTAGGCCCTGCAGTTCTGGGTCCCAGGGGTCTCCAGGACCACACTCAAAGGTTTTTGGGGGCTTCCAAAGCTGCACCCAGCAATTCTTGGTGCGCCATAGTGCCAAGGGTTGAACTGGAGTGGGCCACATCCACAGTATGCACCTAGCTCTTGCTCTGTCTCTCTGGCCCCTGATGTAGGTTTCTGAAGTAGAGACTCCAACATCAGACTATTTGAGGGTCCTCATTTTGCCCCCCTGCCTGTTAGTGGTGTGGATTCAGGGGAGCCATTTTCCCTCTGGAAAAATAGGGATAAAGAATTGAGTCCAGGGGCTGGAGCGATAGCACAGCGGGTAGGGCGTTTACTTTGCATGTGGACGACCCGGGTTCGATTCCCAGCATCCCATATGGTCCCCTGAGCACTACCAGGAGTGATTCCTGAGTGCAGAGCCAGAAGTAACCCCTGTGCATTGCCAGGTGTGACCCAAAAAGAAAAAAAAAAGAATTGAGTCCAGGTTGTCACAAGGAATGGATGACATTATCCCTTTTCTATATTTTAGTGCAGATCACTCTCCTTTGAGCTCTCAGGAGATCAGTCACAATAATTAGCCTAAGATACTTTAACAGGAAAAAAAAGTCTCTCTCTTTGTTATCATTTTTTTGACTCAAAGAGATTACTCATAATCCGTTGTGATTCTGAAGAGCTGGAAGCTCTTTCACAACATCTGTTCAGAGGACATGAGCCAGGCACGATGTAACCCTGGCGCCTAGAAGACCCAGACCCACAGGAATGCTAAGACCTTCTAGACTTGAAGAGTCCCCTCAGGAAGCACCAACCTGGTTCCTTCCCCTCACCAGGTGGGTCACAAAAAAGGGTCTCCCAAGATCTCTGGAGCTCCCCAGCCCTATAAAAAGCAGCAAGGCTGCAGGGGTGTGGCTCAGCAGTTAAGCCTTGCATGTGTGAGACCCTGGATTTGATCCCTGGCAAGACACACCCAAACTCACACACACACACACACACACACACACACACACACACACACACACACACACAAACTCTCACACATGCACATACAGACACAGACACACACAAAGTCACACATGCATACGCACACACGCACACATGCACACACACACAGAGCATGCACATCCCTTCAACCAACTCTTTCTCTAAAGCTGCTCTCCCTTCCTCTGCCACTCCCCCTTCTTTTACGGGTTTTCTTTATTCCTTTCTTCTCCCCCGTCTCCCTCCTCCCACTCCCATCTGGGGACTGTCAACAACTTCTCTGTCCCATTAATCCAAAAACCAAGGCCTTCACGAACAGTTCCAGGGCCTCCCCACTTAGAGGCCTCCAACCCCAGAGCTGGCTGCCTGCCTGGCTTTGCCGAGAGGTGAATTATTTCAAGGTGGGCGGCGCCCCCTAGTGGACCTTTTATGACACCAACTCACACACCCAGTAAACCGTTCTATCTTCTCCTACAAAAACGAATTGTCAAAAGGGTGATTCCATTCCAATAAATCTACAAAACCATGAAAACCTTCCTAAGCTTCCTCTCCAAAAATACTTTTCTAGAAGGTATAAACTAAGAAATCTGTTAAGCAAAAAGCTGCCGCGCTTAATAATGTTCCATTTGCCCGCAGCTCCTAGAAAGCGTCACAAACACAGATTGAGTCAAACAGTGAAATGTATTATGGAGTAAACAGTGATGCAGAAATACAAGTGGTGAAAGCAAAGGGCAGGAGAAAGACAGAGATCCAGCAAAACCTGAGGCTGACCGAGCTCTGTACTTCAGGTCCAGCGGCTGGTCGATGCTTCAAGGCAAGTTCAAGAACAAAGAATGAATTCAAGAGCATACAGGATGTCCTGGTGTGGGATGAGCTTTCTACGGCTTTCTCTTGCCCTTCAAGTCAAAGAATATTTCTGTAGAAGAAAAGTTGTGAATATTGCTGTATCTCACTATGTTAAGTCCTTGTCAGAGGGTTTACTAAGCTGTTGTTGCAAGCTAAGCTTTCTGTATTAATGTTTTTGTTAGTCAAGATTGGTTGGTTTCTGTGTTTTATTCCCATCCAATCTGTCTTATCCAATGTGGATATAAGTGTTGTAAATTTTGGAGGGGCTGGAGCGATAGCACAGTGGGTAGGGTGTTTGCCTTGCACGAGGCCGACCTAGGTTTGATTCCTCTGTCCCTCTCAGAAAGCCTGGCAAACTAACAAGAGTATCCCACCCATGCGGCAGAGCCTGGCAAGCTACCCATGGCATATTTGATATGCCAAAAACAGTAACAAGTCTCACAATGGAGGCGTTACTTGTGCCCGCTCGAGCAAATCGATGAACAATGCAATGACAGTGACAGTGAAATTTTGGAGATGTTGTGCGACTGCAAAGCTCCAGAAAATCTAGATATTTAAATTAATAGTGTGGCCAGAGGTAGGGCTGCGGCTTTGGGATGTGGTAGTGGCTTCTGGGGCTTTGTTTGGGCAGGAGCTGGCCCACCCCACTTCAAGATCACCCTGCAGGTCTCAGCCTGGAACAATGTCCAAAAACTTTTGCGCTGGTCTTTCGAGATTTATTTGTGAGTCTCTGGAATGAGGCTGATAGATGTGCTTACATGGCGGTGGCAGTCTGCCACGAACATGGCTGTCGGGTCTTCCAGAAGTACAGGGAGGGGGGCGTAGATCACCCATACTGATTCCGAGAAGGCTTGGAGTTTTCAGCCACAAAGACACGTGTACTTCATGTTTTGGCAAATTAGGTTCTCTATGGCGCTCAGTCCTGAGAGAATGGTGTCCAGCTAGAGGAATGGTGGTGACTGTGGGGGTGGGGAGTGGCTGCCAGGACTTTATTTGGGTGGGATGGAGACTCTCTTGAACTTGTACTTTCTCTCTTTCTCTCCCCTCACATCTAAGTAATGAAAATGATTTTGCTTCACTATTTTCCTTCTTCCTGAAATTCTTTTCTGTGAGGGAAAGGTGACAGACCCAGAATGCCTTGCGGTGTTTAGACTGCAAAGAATAATTGTCAGAGTCTGTAACAAGTGGGAAATTGGACGGCAGAGATTCATCTCCCATGCTGTGCAGAATAAGTGGACTTCAGGTGCAGCTCGAAAGCTGTCTGTGGGGCTGGTGGGACGTGAGTGCAGCGCCGTGTATGTGCACACAGCTGACTTCAGATAGCCCTTATCCAAGCCAGGCACTTCCCAGTGCTGGTGGCTGAGATGGTGGAGCAGAGAAGGGGAAGCAGAGCATGTTTTCCCCAGGATACCTGGTCACCCCCCACTTTACCAAGCCATCAACAACAGTAGCGCATAGCAAAACAGGGGCACAAAGGTAGTAGAGGAGTAAGTCAGGGGCACGAAAGATAGTACAGGAGTAAGGCACTTAGGTTCAATCTCCAGTGCCCCATCTGGTCCCCCCAGGACTGCCAGGAATAAATTCTGAACACAGATCCAGGAATAAGCCTGAGCATAGCATAATGTGCTGCACCCTCCTCTCCCCCCCAAAAAAAAAGAAAAGAAAAAAGTACCAAAACACAAACACTGCACAGCTGGCATGAAAATTAACATGAGATAAATGAAGCTCAGGAAATGCTATTCCAAAAAAGGAGCTTTATGGTCCCACACCCTTTCTCCTTGTTTTAGCCTCTTTTGCCCTCCCGTGCATCTTTCTGAGGTTCTTGGGTTCACAGATCAGATACTCAGCTCTGGCTTGGAAATGAGCCTCCGTTCAGAAGCCTTCCTATCCCTTGATTCTGGGGCTTGCCGTGAGTCATCAGTAACCACAAACAGTCCCTCATTTATCAAGCCCTTCTAGGATTCAATCTTGGTCAGGAAGTCAGAGATCAATCTGAGAAGTCCATGCTGTGTTCACTGGCCGGCCTTCCTCCTTTTTGCCCGGCTCACTCCATCTGTCCTTTCTCACCCTCCTTTGCTTAATGGTACAGCCTAACACACATCCCACCTGCACGCAGAGCAAAGCCCAGGCTGGACCCTGGCAGTCAACTCAGTTTCACTATTCTACTCATTTTTTAATGTCAGCACCACCCTTTGTTCCAAAAGTCATGCGAGATTATGGTATTTGCTTATCTTAAATGATTCAGTAGAATGAAAGATAATTTTTCATTCCAATTCCCCCAAAACCAAAGATAAAATACTAAAACAAAACCAGAAGAAAAGCATGACAGTCAAGGTGGAATTTTTAAGAGAATGAAAATCAAGAACAGAGATCGAACTTAAAACTCATTTGCTAACTTTATTGGAATTTATCCATTTTCGTTTTGTTCTTTGTGGTGAGTGAACTTCTCAAGATGGCTTAAAAAGACACTCATTAACAAAACAGATATTCATCCTACACAAAGGAAGAATAGATTATCTATTCTTTATTCTATAGCTTATCATCACACATGGTAGGTTTTCCAGAGAAAAGACAGCGGGGTAAATGCTGTTTTCAAGATGGGGTGGGGGGGGATGCTATTTTCAAGATGCTGACCGTGAGTGATGTTGGGTATAAATTTTATTTTCTTCACATTTCTCTTTGATGGATAAGTGTGGTTTGGGCCGTATCCCATTAGTGCTCAGGGGCTGGTCCTGCTCAGCCCCTCTGGTCCTGGGACTACGCCCATCCCCTGCCAGTGCTGGGGCCCAACCCAAGTCAGCCATATGCAAGGCAAAGTGCTTTACCCCTGTACTATCTCTCTGGTCCCTTTATTCATATTTCTTAAAATGTTTTCTATTTAGGAAGTTTATTCCACTATGACAAATTTCATTCTAGATTCCAAGAATTCTACACCCCCCCCACACACACCACCTTTAATTTTTATAAGTGTTATTTGTTTGTTTTTTGCTTTTTGTGTCACACCCGGTGATGCACAGGGGTTACTCCTGGCTCTGCACTCAGGAATTACCCCTGGCGGTGCTCAGGGGACCATATGGGATGCTGGGAATCAAACCAGGGTCAGCTGCGTGCAAGACAAACATCTACCCGCTGTGCTATTGCTCCAGCTCCTATTTTTTTAGTTTTGGGCTACACCTGGCCATTCTCAGTGCTTACTCCTGACTCTGTGTTCAGGGATAATTCCTGGAAGGGCCTGGGGACTGATTCTGGGTCGGCCATATGCAAAGGAAGTGTCTTGCCTACTGTTCTATCTCTCCAGCCTCCCCTTTTTATTTTAAGACAGAATAAAATATAACTCTATTAACCTTATATATCAAAAATATTTGATAACTTGGGAGCTAAAGAGATAGTACAATGGGTAAGGCTCTTGTTTTGCACCTGACTGATCTGGGTTTGGTCTGCAGATCTCAGATGGTACCCCAAGTCTGCTTGGAGTGATCCTTGAGCATTGAGCCAGGAGTAAACAATGTGCACAAAACTGGGTGCACCCTCCCAAAATATTTAATGACTTAAAAAATGTTTATATATATACCTATATACCCCTTCGTGAGCTGTAATACGGACTCACCACCAGGATCTCACCATTCTACAAGGAAGTGATCATCAACATAAAGAGAGGGAGAGAGGGGTTTGGCAGGGTGACACCATTTCACCAAAACCCTTCAGTGCCACCCTCGAGAACCTCATTCGATGACTGGCATGGGAAGGAATAGGAGTGAAGATAGATGGTAGGCAACTACACCACCTCAGCTTCGCTGATGACATCTTTCTAATAACACCAAACATTAGCCAAGCGGTATGAATGCTGACCGACTTCGACCATAAGTGTGGAAAGGTCGGACTGCAGCTGAATCTCACGAAGACAATGTTCATGAGAAATGAACTAGTTCATGACGTTCCATTTGCTCTCAACGGAACGAACATCTCCGAATGCAGCAGTTATGTGTACCTAGGTCGAGAACTCAATATGACGAACAACCTGGTACCTGAGCTATGCAGGAGGAAAAGAGCGGCGTGGAACACCTTCAAGAGCATCGAAGAAGTGGTTAAGAGGATGAAGAAGCTCCAGCTCCGAGCACATCTTTTTGACTCCACTGTTCTTTCTGCATTAACATATGCCTCAGAGACCTGGGCCCTATGAAAACAGGATGAGAACGCTATTCGGGTATCCCAAAGAGGAATCGAAAAAGCTATGCTTGGAGTATCAGGTTTCACTCAAGTGAGAGAAGGAATCTGGAGTTCCGACCTCTGCTGACAATAGAGAATCAGGGATTCTGTCTCATTTGCTAAGGTGTCAAAAATCAGATGGGCTGGACATGTAATGCGATTCAGAGATGACTGCTGGACTAGAGCTGTTATCAACTGGATTCCATGGGATGTCAAAAGAATGCCTGGCCACCCACCTATGAGATGGTCAGACTTCTTCGTCAAGACCCTGAATGAACAGATTAAGGCTCTTTCATCTTCCTGGAGCGAGCAAGTGCCATTGGGCTACACTAGCATGTGACAGGAGACAGGGACGAATGGAGACATTACTGGCTCCTGCTCGAGCAAATCGATGAGCAACGAGATGACAATTGATACAAGTGATATTCATATAAAATGCGAAGGCCCAGTTTCCCATATAGTTTCCCCAATCACTCAGCCCCTAAAGACGGCCAGTGTAGCCCAAAGCACTGCAAACCATGTCCATGCAAGACAGAAAACCCCCAAAATCTCAACTACCTTGAATGGCAGTCTTTCAAAAATGAACTATTTGTGAAAATGTCAATTCCTTGAAGATATAATGATATCAGTTTCCCCTCATCCACACTGTTGAGTGATACTATGCCAAGTGAGTTTGTTCCAGCTCCTAAAATACATTAGTCAGAGCCCATCATTGCTGGTTACTCTGTCTATGGCAGCCTGGCAGCTAAATTTGGGAGATCCTTCTCTTGCTCATACAGGCCGGGATAGTGCAGCCAAGGAGTGGGCACAGTTGCTCATTCATTCCTTCTCCCACCCTTGCATGTTGGGTTTGGCCGGGGAGAGGGGGTGGCCCTACTCCTGGGCCCGCTGCTCTCTGCCAGGGGACAGGAACACGCCACTCAGCTCTGTGTTCCCAGCACTTGACCGGCAGCAGCTGTTACGAATTGTTTTTCAGGAACTGGTGTTGCTGGCTTTGCACTAACACTATCTAGCTGGGTGTCCATCCAAGTGCAATGAGCAGATGGAGCTGACTCATTGTTTTCCAGGAATCAGGATGACAAACACTCTGACTTGCCCTTGGTTGTGTCTTATAGTGGGCACCTGGACTGCTGGGGACATTGCAGCCAACTCCACAGAGAGGCATCTTGATGGTTTCGGTTGACAGATGCTCAGCTTCATCCCAGTGTCTCTAAAGAGCACTCAAAAGTCAAGAGTCTAATCTCCCTCAAATATATCCCCAGTCCATACAGCTGGCCCTTTCTCAAGATTGAGCATTCCATCTTTGGGCTGAGAAGCTTTCTGGGAGCCTCAAAGCTCTTTCTTTCCTTCACTCCCGATTCTGTTTGTATTTATCTGGATATGGGGAGGATGATGGTGCTCCTCTCTTCTTGAAAGGTGTGCACAGGGTTGTTTGGGGTGGGGACCCACCTCTACCAGAGTTCACGGTTTGCTGATTCCTCAGAATACCCTTGAACAGAGCTTGGTAACAACAGGTCCTGTCAGACCCAAGCCCCAGACAACTCTTGTCAAATATTCAGAATTCTCAAGTTCCTCTTTTCCTGGGAAAGTTCCAACCAGCGGGTCCTGGTAATAACTCTGTCGTGCAGACATTTCCAATTCAGTGAAGGGTTCGCATGCAAAAAAGCAGAGAATTGAGTCAAAGGAAAGATAAGGAAGGGAGGGTTTGGTTAAGTACATATCTTGTGTTCGGGGAAAAGATGATGGGAGGCATCACCCTCCCAAACTTTACTACAAAGCGGTAGCAATTAAAACAGCATGGTACTGAAATAAAGGCAGAGCTGCAGACCAATGGAACAGGGTGGAATATCCCTACACACAACCCCAAATGTATGATCATCTAATCTTTGATAAGGGAGCAAGAAATGTGAAGTGGAGCAAGGAAAGCCTCTTTAACAAATAAATGGTGCTGGCACAACTGGGCAACCACATGCAAAAGAATGGGCTTAGGCCTAGACCTGACACCATGCACAAAAGTCAGATCAAAATGAATTAAAGACCTCAACATCAGACCACAATCCATAAGCTACATTGAAGACAAAGTCAGCAAAACCCTCCACGATATTGAAGCTAACAGTATCTTCAAAGATAACACGCAACTGATCAACCAAATGGAAACAGAGATAAATAAATGGGACTACATTAAACTAAGAAGTTTCTGCACCGCAAAAGATACAGTGACCAGAATACAAAGACAATCTACAGAATGGGAAAGGATATTCACCCAATACCCCTCCAATAAGGGGTTGATATCAAGGATATATAAAGCTCTGGTTGAACTCTACAAGAAGAAAATATCCAACCCCATCAGAAAATGGGCCAAAGAAATGAACAGAAACTTTTCCAAAGAACAGACATGAATGGCCAAAAGGCACATGTAAAAATGCTCTGCATCACTAATCATCAGGGAGATGCAGATCAAAACAACTATGAGATACCACCTCACACCACAGAGAATGGCACACATCCATAAGAACAAAAGCAACCGCTGTTGGAGGGGATGTGGGGAGAAAGGGACCCTTCTACACTGTTGGTGGGAATGCCGACTTGTTCAGCACTTCTGGAAAATGATAAAAATTAGAAATTGAGCAATACGACCCAACAATACCACTTCTGGGAATATATCCCAGAGAAGCAAAATAGTATAGTCAAAATGACATTTGCACTTATATGTTCATGGCAGCACTGTTTACAATAGCCAGAACCTGGAAAAAACCCGAGTGCCTGAGAACAGATGACTGGTTAAAGAAACTTTGGTACATCTACACAATGGAATACTATGCAGCTGTTAGAAAAGATGAAGTCATGAATTTTGCATATAAGTGGATCAACATGGAAAGTATCGTGCTAAGCAAAATGAGTCAGAAAGAGAGAGACAGACATAGAAAGATTGCGCTGATCTATGGAATATAAAATAATAGAGTAGGAGACTAACACCCAAGAATAGTAGAAATAAGTACCAGGAGGTTGGCTCCATGGTTTGGAAGCTGGCCTCACATGCTGGGGGAAAACGCAGTTCAGATAGAGAAGGGAACATAAAGTAAGCTCTGGTTGGAGGACCCGCTCAGGAGGGGAGATGCATGCTGAAAGTAGACTATAGATTGAACACAATGGCCACTCAATACCCCTATTGCGGACCACAACACCCAAAAGGAGAGAGAGAGAGAGAGAGAGAACAAAAGGGAATGCACTACCACAGAGGCGGGGGGGGGGGGGTGGTAGGGGGAGGGGGATGGGATTGGGAGGTGGGAGGAATACTGGGTTCACTGGGATACTGGTAGAGGAAGGGGTGCCTGAACATTGTATGAGGGAAACACAAGTATGAAAATGTGTAAATCTGTTACTGTATCCTCATGGTGACTCACTAATTAATATAATTAATTAATTAATTAATTTAAAAAAGAACATATCTTGTGTGATCAAGAAAAAAAATGGAATGTCGGGCTGGAGCAATAGCACAGCGGATAGGGTGTTTGCCTTGCACGTGGCCAATGCAGGTTCGATTCCCAGCATCCCATATGGTCCCCTGAGCACCGCCAGGGGTAATTCCTGAGTGCAGAGCCAGGAGTAACCCCTGTGTGTTGCCGGGTGTGACCCAAAAAGAAAAAAAAAGGAATGTCATTTCTGTTTTCTCAGAAAGAATAAACTCTAAGAAACTGGCTATGAGAAAGCAAAAGTACTGGTCCCTGTAGACTCCAGATTTCCCTTCTTTATCCCTGTGGAAGTTCTATGGTTATCTTTTACATTGCTTGGAATACTCACTCTCGGGATCACAAAAGAAAGGTCCTTAAACATCGTATCTTAAAACAGAAAAATATGACCCTGTGGCCCAAAGAGAACCTTCAACTGGCTTATTTGTCAGCTTTAATGTGTTAGGATTGATGGAACATTCCTCTGGGAGAAATTAATGCATATGCATACACGATTAAAGCTTTTCATTAGTGAGGTGTATGAGTGTCTGCGTATGTGTGGGAACCACTTTGTCTTAGAAAGTTTGGTCAATAGCTCATGTACAATTAGAAAATTAAAGGACAGAATTTTCCTCAGAAAATATGGTTCAACAAACCGAAGTTAATGTGGGCAGGTCAAATTCAGTACAAAAAGGAGCACTAACATAGAATATATGAGGAAAACAAGATTTCCTATCAACAATTTTGCCTGCAAAGGGTAGATTCCCATTGCAATAGAATCACATCTCAGGTGTTATTGTTAGAACAAAATTAAGTGAAGCAGTGGAGTTAGACTGTCACTGTCATCCTGTTGTTCATCGATTTGCTCGAGCGGGCACCAGTAATGTCTCTGTTGTGAGACTTGTTATTGTTTTGGCATATTGAATACGCCACAGGTAGTTTGCCAGGCTCTGCCGTGTGGGCAAGATACTCGTTGAAGACCCCACAAAGACAAATATATTATTATAATCCTTGTTGTATGTCTTTTCCAATAAGGTAGCAAATAGAGCACTGAAAGTTTACAGATGATATCTCTTTAATTCAAAACTGGAACATATAAAGTTCTAGAAAATCATAAATAAGTAATCAAGAAGCAAATGATTTTAATTCAAGTAAAAATTATTTATTTACAAAGGCACAAAAATAGATGATACCCTGTGCAGATAATTGCCAGATTTACATAAACATGGATTGCAGAGAAGTGTTGTATGATGCTCTGCTTTTTCAGTTTGCAATCCAGTCACCCCAAAGCTCAGACGGATCTAGAAAAGTAAAGAGAAATGAGGTGGGATATAATTAAAATACACTGCGATGAACTGCTTATTCAGAGGTTAATACAGGCAGCAAAATAGATACTTTGAAATAGACTGTAAGCAATAAGTATTACAAAAAAATTAGTATGTTCAATTAAAACAAGTATCTTTACCATAATAGACTGAGAAATAAGAAAATTAGAATGCATCAATATATACAAGACAAAATAAATATTATTTCAGTCATTGCTCTTTCATTGTGGCCCTCCAAAAGGGTGCTTCAGAGAACAGAAATTTTGGAAAATTTTTGGATCTACCTCTAATAAGATGAGGGAACTGGGAACCAGAGAAGTATTACAGAAAATAAGGTGCTTGCCTGACCCTGGTTCAATTCTGGACGCCACGTATGAGCCCTCCAACGCCACAAGAGGTCAGTCTTGAGCACTGAGTCCGTGATAGCCCCTGTGACATAAACCTCTCCCTCTCACCAATATGAGAAGGACCAAAACAGGTGAATCTGGGGCCGGAGCGATAGCACAGCGGGTAGGGCGTTTGCCTTGCACGCGGCTGACCTGGGTTCAATCCCCGGCATCCCATATGGTCCCCCAAGCACTGCCAGGAGTAATTTCTGAGTGCAAAGCCAGGAGTAACCCCTGAGCATCGCTGGGTGTGACCCAAAAAGCAAAAAAAAAAAAAAAAACAGGTGAATCTTTTAAATAAAAGAATCATAGTAAATTGTAAAGATGCTACACCACAAGGACCCGGAATCAAGAGTAAGCCTGAGGCTTCTGGATGTGGCCCAAGCCCTGCATCCCCATCACCAAAAAAGATACTCCATTAAGAGTGCTCCCTATAAAAAATCTCTGGAATATCTTGTTGCATATTGTCTCAGAAGTCAATCAAATGGGCAAAGAGGAGACCACTTCTATTATTATTTCCCACATTCAATGTTTTGATGCTTTGTTTGGCTTTGAAATGGGCCAATTCCAAATGCTGCTGAGCTCATGAACAAAATGAAAACCCTGACACAAAGAAGCAGGCAGCCCCCCTCACACTCAGATAGGATACAGTCCAGTAAGAGTCAGCTGACTGCATGGCAAAGGTCCCAAAAGAAAGACTTTGCACAAAACCTTTGAGGTTAAGAAATCCAAGGTTATGTAAAATAATTTGTTCATACCACACACACTCCACCAGAATTATGGTTTTGATTTTCAAGTGCAGACTATTACCCACTGCCTTACAGCTCATTAATCATAGTAGCATTTGATTATGAAAATTACCATCCAAAAGACAGTGCTTGGAGGAATGCAGAGGGGTTTGATACCCATCCCTTAAAGTACCAGAATGCCCACATGCTGCCAACTATGATTACACTTGGCATTCATTGAAAATGCTGAAAGCTTTAAGCCTTCCTGAGTTGAGCCACCTGGAGCAGATTAAAATCCGGGTCATACTGGTGAGAAGGTCTGAGGGATTGGGAATACAAGGCTGTTTTAATCTTCTCCCAGTCAGGCTGTTTAGAACTATCCATACATCAAATGTTTGTGGGTCTCATGCAATTTCCTTCTCTGGGGAGAATTCAATTACCAGTAACATGAAGTGGGATTAACTTGTTGTGGTGAACCATGTGGAGATTGAAGAGTCCCCAGTGGCTGTAAATTCATTCAGAGCTGTGCCACCCTGACTCTGAAGAAGTTTCTTGAAGGAGCTCAAAGGTACAAATGATGTTTCTTCTGCAATACTTGTTCGGTTGGTCTAGTGAAATTAAAATGCAAGGAGGAAAATTTGGAGCTCCCTTGGTGTTGACAGAGAATGATCTGGATCTGTAAAGGTATTAACTGAAAGGCAAATGAGAATTTTCTCGAAACCATATTTCAGAGATAAACCCATGAGAAGAAAAGAGAGTGGAAGAGAAGACAATAGGAAACTTGACTGAGTCAAAATTCTGCCTCCTGGATCATTCTAGAAGATCTAATAAGGATTGATTTACACTAAGAACATAGAAATAGATACAGATTAAATTAACCTTGAAAAGTGGAGGACTCAAAGGAGTATAGAAGGCAGAGAAAGCCTTCACATTTTAATGAGAGAATAAATTAGCATCATCTTAGGGTGAAGACAAGAAGATGCAAAGGGTCTAAGTTCAACAACCCAAAAAACCCTGAGTCAACCCAGGTTATGTGAAGGTAAGTATATTCATCCGCGGGAGAAGGAGCCCAGCTTCCAGTACGCAATTTCATCACAAAATCTCTGCAAATGTGAGGGCAGAACCAGATAGGTCAGGAACATAACAGATTATTTAAATTTAGTTGTAAATTTAATTATTTAAATTTAGTTGTATTAACTAATTACCATCTTTATAATAAAATCACCAAGAAACTATACACATAATATCCTCTTTAATTTGTACATAAATTATGATACATCAACCAGTAATAAGGCCATCAAAGTATAATAAATACTTTTTTTTTGGTTTTTGCTTTGTTTTGTTTTGTTTTCTTTTCTTTTTCTTTTTGGGTCACATCCAGCGATGCTCAGGGATTATTCCTGGCTCTGCACTCAGGAATCACTGCTGGTGGTGCTCAGGGGACCATATGGGATGCTGGGGATCGAACCCGGGTCAGCCATGTGCAAGGCAAACGCCTTCCCCACTGTGCTATCGCTCCGGCCCCATAATAAATCACTTGTATCATTTGTAGTCCCATTGATCTTCGATTTGCTCGAGCTGGTGCCAGTAACGTCTCCATTTGTCCCTGTCGCGAGCTAGTGCAGCCCAATGATACCTGCTCGCTCCAGGAACAGGAAGAGCCTCAAATCGTTCATTCAGAAATTTGACGAAAAAATCTGACCATCTAGTTGGTGGGCGGCCACGAGGTCTTCTGAGGTCCCGTGGAATCCAGTAGGTAACACAGCTCTAGTCCAGCGATCGTCTCTGAATCGCATTACATGACCGGCCCATCTGATTTTTGATGCCTTGCAAACAAGACAGCATCCCTGATTTTTGACCGTCGATGGAGGTCAGAACTCCGGATTCTTTCTCTCACTTGAGTGAGACATGATATTCCCAGCATAGCTCTTTCGGTTCTTCTTTGGGATACCCTAATACCTTAGCTCTAGGTTCAACGAGACCTAGAAACAAGATCTTCTGTCTGTCTCCTCCAATCTCCAGCAAGGGGTCCAACCCAGATGCCCCTCTACCCAAGATAAATACCTCACTGGCTGACCCCCACTACATCCACTACCCAGCCACCACCACCCTCCAGGTAGCTCTCCCATAATAAATACTTGTATTAATTGATTCTGAACAATTTATAAAAGACTTTTAGACTTACTTGGTAAGCAAAAGTTTTATGCTAAAGCCAAGCAATCTCTCCAAGAGAAATAAAAATTACAAGGTAAGCCCTATTTTTAAATATAAATGTGAAAATCCTAAATTAATACTGGCATCCTCAACCTGAAAATGAATATGAATATAGATATATAATATCATGACCAATTTGGATTAATATCAAGATTTCAATGGAGGTTTAATATTAGTAAAAGCAATCTATGATTTTAACACATATTTTAACATAGAAGAAGAGAATGGTGATAAAATTATCTCACTAGATACAAGAAAGCCTATGAATAAAAGTCAACACGCTTTCAAGACCAAAACTCCTAATAGATAGACACAGAAAGAATTTTTTCTACCCTAGTGAAGATTAACTAAAAAACAACAACAAATATCCCATGCACTGAAAAACTGCTAAAAACATATATTTTTCATCTTCCCTCCCTCCC
The DNA here is from genome assembly GCF_027595985.1 of Sorex araneus. Classification (NCBI taxonomy): domain Eukaryota; kingdom Metazoa; phylum Chordata; class Mammalia; order Eulipotyphla; family Soricidae; genus Sorex; species Sorex araneus. The sequence goes on along the minus strand of NC_073310.1, from coordinate 57,468,909 downwards.
TCCTTCCCTCCCTCTCTTCCTTCCTTCCTTCCTTCCTTCCTTCCTTCCTTCCTTCCTTCCTTCCTTCCTTCCTTCCTTCCTTCCTTCCTTCCTTCCTCCCTCCCTTCCTCCCTTCCTTCCTGTTTTGTTTTGGGGTCACACTTGGCAATGCTCAGAATTACTCCTGGCTCTGCACTCAGGAATCACATTGTTTGAAGCAAACTTCTTTCAACAAAAACTATCTTGCTTCATTAAAAAAAAAAGCTTAAATGTATACATTTAAGTATTAAATCTGTGTGATAACAGTACAGGGATAAACAGATCAATGGAAAAATTTAATAAAGGGTTAACACATTTGTTTAAAATGGTTCTGGAATTAGAGTGCAATGCGCTGGGCATGTGGGAGGCCCAGGCTCAGTCTCTAGCACTGCTTTTCCCCGAGCACCTCCATGAGTAGCCCCCAAGCACTGCCAGGTATGGCCCCAAAACACACAAAAGAGCAAACAAGCAAAAATGATTCTGAAAAATGGACTCTCTGTGTTGAAAAAAGACAAATTCATACTTACTTCATTTGGTACACAAAGGTTAATTTCAGGCTAATGTAAAGTTTGCACAAAGTTGTTCATTTGTAGCATGGTAGTATAATTGATAACAGCTAAAATAATGCCAATATTTTGTCCTTACAAATAATGAGTACCCTCTGGTATATTCACACAGTGAGTTATATATCGCAGTTGAAGTAGTGAACTAGAACTCTTTCCATCTGTCCATTCATCTATTCATCCCAATAAGTCTTTTTTTTATAAAAAAGTACTAAATAGCAACCCAATTTTAACAGTATCATCAACGTTATGAGACTGCATATGTGAGATTTTTAAGCACAGCAACTGTTTACACTGTGTTAGGTCATGATCCAGGATATAGTCATATCCTATCAGCAATTCCCAATTGCAGGTAATTTCACAGGTACACAACACGCTTCAGCCCCACACACATCTTTCGGCAACCTGGAGAAGAGCACTACTGCTACCTAGCAGGTGGAGGCAGAAAAGCTGCTGGGTATCCTATGACGTGTTAGACGGTGACTTCGCTCTTCCCTCAACACACATCAGAGAATTCTTTGTTGCCAAATGTCTAAGATACTGAGGTTAAGAAATCTTGCTCTATTTGGGGCAACCTGGATGGGGGTGGCTGAGGCCCGTCCCCGCCCCAATAGAGCCAGCCCAAAACCTCCAGAACTCAACTGCCGCCACGCCCACAGCCACTCTCCACAGGCTGGGATGAGCTTCACCCATGAGTGAATCTACTCCTGGACATCTCATACTTTGTGTCACTAAAGTAGCAAGAGTAGCACACCACAGTTGATGGGGTTTAAAGTAAAAGGCAATCAATCTTAGGGGGAAATATACTTATACAGATCACTGTAGCACTGTGTCACTGTCATCCCAGTTACTCATCGATTTGCTTGAGCGGGCACCAGTAATGTCTCCACTGTGAGACTTGTTACTGTTTTTGGCATATCAAATACTCTATGGGGAGCTTACTAAGGCTCTGCTGTGCGGGTAGGATACTCTCGGTAGCTTGCCGGGCTCTCCAAGAGGGATGGAGGAATCAAACCCGGGTCGGCTGCGTGCAAGGCAAATGCCCTACCCACTGTGCTATTGCTCCAGTTCATTTATATAGATAGATATATAAGCACACAAGGCTTAACCTTTAACAAGTTACTAATCTCTTGTGGAAGGGCTTAATGGTTCCTGAGTGAAATACAACAATCTTCACACACTTTCCTCTAAGAAACCTTTTTGTCTCATTTTTAGCAGATTATGCATAACAAATAATACAAAATAAATTGTTTTGGTTCTGCTTTGGAGGTAGGGTTTGGGGCTTGGAATGAAAACATTTGAAATATGATGGTGGGAAGGTATAATGGTGGGATTAGTGTTCGAATATTAAATGTAACCAAATATTGTGAACAACTTTATAAAAATAAAATTTAATTTAGAAAAATAAAGAAATTGCCGCCCTTGGCACCATCTTGCAATAACCAGCAGTGAAGAATTTGGGCCGCTCCGGCGGGCCACTGCCGGCTGGAGATTGCTCCGGACCCCAGACCAGGCCAACAACATCGGGGTCCAGACGGAGAAGGTAGAGCTGGCACGCTTTCTCCTGATGGAGCCCCGGCGACACTGAGCAGCTACTAACACGGCTCCAGTGTGCAAGAATGGGACACCTCCAAGCCACGCGGCCGCTTATGCGGCTGTGTGACCTTTCCTGGTATACAAAATATATGCTCAGGGGGGCTGGAGCAATAGCACAGTGGGTAGGGCGTTTGCCTTGCATGCGGCCGACCCAGGTTCGATTCCCAGCATCCCATATGGTCCCCTGAGCACTGCCAGGGGCAATTCCTGAGTGCAGAGCCAGAAGTGACCCCTGTGCATTGCCAGGTGTGACCCAAAAAGCAAAAAGAAAAAAAATTTTAAAAATTAAAATATATGCTCAGGAATGGCTCCACCACCTCAGGCGTCCATTATCCCAGAGGCACAGAAACCAATCTCAGAATGCAGCGGCTGCTGGCAATTATAATCCTTTTGGTACCACCAGCTCCTTGCAGAATGTCTCCAGACTGAGAACTAAGGCACGGCCCCATGCCTGCCCTGGAGGGGAAAGGTTTTTCTCTCTCACCTTTTCCTGGCTGGGGTGGAAGGGCGTGGCGACCGCCATATTATGAGGACTACTAATGAGCAATACAAGCTCACAATGATCCAATTTCTGGAAGAAATTTCCCTGGACTTAGTTGCTAAAATACAGAAATCCAAAACCACACGGCCGCAATCGCAGTCTCATATCTATCCACAGCAGGTCTGTCTCTAGTGGGGAACTCCTAATAATAGTGAGTTTTTTGTTGAAATATTGAATGTAACCAAAGTAAAGAGAAAGTAAAGTGAAATTTATCAGTTACACAGGTGGGTCGGGGAGGGATGGGAGGTATACTGGGGTTTTTTTGGTGGTGGAATATGTGTTTCAGCATTGTATAACTGAGACTTAAGCCTAAAAGCATTGTAATTTTCCACATGTTGATTCAATAATAAAAATAAATAAATAAAAAATTATTAGAAGGCAAATTAGAGGAAGAAATGAAGTTTTAACATACTCTGATAAAGCTCAACAAGCGGTGCGGGGGTTATGGTGCTCGTCTTGTATACAGCTGACCCCGATTCAATCATCAGCATTGCCAGGAGTGATCCCTGAGCACCACCAAGTGTGCACACAAAACAAAACCAAATAAACTACTCCAGTGAAAGTAAAACAAAGTTAAAAAAAAAAGAGAAAGAAAGAAATCTTGCTCTAGACCCATCCTGTACAAACCACATAACTGAGAATGGGAAATTGGAAGAAAAGTACATTCTTCCAAAAAATAAAATCAGAGCATAGTATAGGGAGAAGAGGAAGGAATTAGATATAATGATGACATTTGATATGAAAAAGATACGGACAATACATGTCAAATATTAACTGCAATAATTTGAGATAGTAATTAAGCACCTTAGTTGCTATTCTAGCTCTCCAGCCCCAAGATCACAATGTTAATATTACTGTTAATGTGTTACCTATAGTAATAAAAAGAAGGGGGGAAAACTAGGATATAAAGTTTCTTTTTTATCAAACAGATTCTCCTCTATAATATTATGCTTCAGAAGAAATTACTTTCATAGTATTTACATGTTATTAGTCTAAGGTAATAACTATTTTGTATTCTACTTTTCCCCCTTGACATTTTTTTCATACAAATCACTCCATAAATCCAGATAATCTTTATATTTGATGTTTTAATGGCTAGTTAATGTTTTATTGTATCACTACAGCAAGATTTACTTAGCCATTTCCTGGCTGTTAATGATTTTGGATTCTTCTGCCATTATGAAAAGCACAGCTTTAAACAGCATTGTAAAACTCGGCATTCTCCTTTATTGAATTCTTTCCTGGAGATTTGCTCCCTAAAGCAGATTTACCGAATCAAAAGATGCAATGAGTTCTCTGATCCCTGGTACATTTCAAATTTCTTTCCAAACAAAGCATGTCATTTTTTCTACAAGCAATATAAGCCACTGTCTCTACATACACTAGGTTTGGCTTTTTAAAAAATCTGTGATCAGGCTAGGGTTAGGGCTTTGTAGTAAAGCACTTTTCCTGCATGTGAGGCCCTGCATTCTATCCCCAACAACACACACACATTTATATAGATAAATATTTAAAATCTACTCTTAAAAATTTGACACACTGGCAATTCTTTAATTATTAGGAATCGTAAGCCTCTTCCACACATTTGTTCACTGTTTGCTTTTTCCCTGTGCAAACTACTTTCTCATATTCTTAACTGCTAAGACTTGGGTATTGCCCATAGTGATACTATTAGTTTCTCTTATATTTGTAATTGTTCGTATTTACAAGTGATTACAACTGTTCCCTGTGGTTTTACTTATTTTTCTAATTTAGCTCCATGATGGCTAATTTTGTATCAGTTTGACAGGCAATGGGATACCCAGAAAACAGCAGCAGGATATCCAGAAACCCATGAACATCATTTCTGAGTGTATCTGGGAAGATATTTCTGGAAGAGACCAGTGATTGAACCCAAGGCAGTTGCACACAAGCTTTACCTGTTATAATATCGCTCTGACTATTTTTATGACTATTTTTCCTAGAAAAGGCAACTTCATGTCTAAAGAGGCTGCTTCTACAGTATTATCTCTATACAAATATATTCTCCACATATATTTTAACTGTTATTTTGTCAATTTTTTTTAAATTTATTTTATTGAATCACCAAGTGGAAAGTTACAAAGTTCTCAGGCTTATATCTCAGTTACACAATGCTCAAACACCCATCCCTTCACCAGTGCCCATATTCCACCACCAATAAAAACAAAAACAAAAGCAAAACAAAACAAACAAACAAACAAAAAAACAGTATACATCCCACCCCTCACCCCCCAACCCACCCCGTAGGTGAGTGACAATTTCACTTCCTTTTCTCTTTACCTTGATTACATTCCAGATTTCAACACATAACGTTAGAGTTTCAAAACAGACTCACTATTTTTGTTGGAATTTATTCCCTAAGAATACAGCTCTATTAACAGGGAAATATTTGATAATAAGTTTTCCACTGATGAGAATGAAGAGATAAAATGTGGTTTACAATTTCTATATTATAGTAATTAAGTCCGCGAAGATTTAAGTTTGAAAATGAATCATTTCCCTTCCTGGAACAGCATGTAGCCAAAGTTAGTTCACAGTCTCCATACATGGGTGCAAGCACTTGCTGGAACCCCAATTCCTAAAGCTGTCTCTGGTTCCCGCTCGTTCCACATCCACCGGCTCTGCAGAGGCATGGGCACCCGGGCCGAAAACCCGGCCGGCCGGAGCCGAGCACCGACCCCGGCTAGGGCTGCCCCAGAATCCCGAGGCTGTTTCAAGTTCAAAGCACACATTTTTTTTTTCCGCGCCAAAAGTTCATACCTTCTCAACGGACCCACAAAATGTCGGACACCACGCCTTCTCCCGGAGGGGAGAGAGTATTTTGTCAATTTTTATGAAGTAACCTCAAGATAGTAAGTGATAGTACTTAAATCTGTTACTTTGAACATTATTTCATTTTTTGCTTGTTTTGTGATGCCAGAGTCAAATCAATTTTCATGCATGAGAGGCATATGCTTTACCACTGAGCCACATCCCTAGTCCTGAATATTATTTTATTCTTCATTTTTCAGTTTTATGGGAAGCAGGAGATGGCATTTCTTCCATTTTATAACTAAAATTCACTTGGCAAAAAGTCTTTCCATATTTTATCGAAGCTTTTTCATTTTTTAAGTGTTTTTTGGGACTGGAGAGATAGCACAGTGGGTAGGGCATTTGCTTTGTACGTGGCCGACCTGGGTTCAGTTCCCAGCATCCCATATGGTCCCCTGAGTGCAGAGCCAGGAGTAACCCCTGTTCATCGATGGATGTGACCCAAAAAGCAATTAAAAAAAGAGAGTGTTTTTTATTGAAGAAAGTTTAGATATCATTCACTCCCTAGCCCTAGGCCGTTTGGATGCTCAAACCTAGCCCCCAAATTGAACCCTAGATGTGGGTATCACTGAACACAAAACCCAGGGCCTACTCACTCTATACTCTTTCTATCACACCACTTACCACTTTGGATAAAACTTCATTCACCACTTTGGATATTTTAAATATATCTTATATAGATAGTATATAGATATAGATGGCTGTCTTCACTGGGTCCCTCGGAAGGGGGCGGGTTGAGTTTCCCTTCCCATCCCAAGCAGAGCCCTGGCAGCAGAAGACCTCTGGAACCCAGCCACAGCCGTGCTCAAGGCCCCTCTCCACATGCTCAGACAAGCCTCACGCATGAAGGAACCGGAAGAGGAACACAGGTGTTCAGAACCCGGGGCTGAGATCTCCAAGCCTGCCCAGATTGGGACTGGGCCTTCTCCACCCAGATCCACCTTTTTCCAGGAGCTTGGCAGTCACTCCCACAAACTGTCCCTGGGGCCATGTAATCTCATCAATGGCCAAGATTCAGAAACTATCAAACAAAGCTCCCAGAAGCTCCTTACCTCTTATTGTCTAGTTCTCCCTCTCAGAGAACCCAGCAAGCTACCGAGAATATCCTGCCCACACATCAGAATCTGGCAAGCTCCCTGTATTTGATGTGCCAAAAACACTAACAATGATGGATCTCATTCCCCTGACCCTGAAAGAGCCTCTAATGCAGCACTGCTGGGAAGAACGAGTAAAGAGAGGCTGCTAAAATCTCAGGGGTAGGACAAATGGAGACATTCGAGCAAATTGGCGCCACTCGAGCAAATTGAAGAACAATGGGATAACAGTGATACAATGATACAGTGATAGTAGATATTTCCCAGTGGATTCATTTCTTAATGCTTTTTAGATTGTAGCAAGAAATCTGGAAAATTTTTCTACCACATTGTTGAACTTTAGGCACAGGGGTTCTTCCATCAGGGAGATTTGCAATGCTTATTTTGTACCATAGTACTTGTACAATTGTTGTGTGTGGATGTTTTGTTTGTTTGTTTGGGTTAGCTGTTTTTGTTGTTTTGTTTTTTTTTTTTGCTTTTTTTAACTGTGGCTTTTTTTTTTGGTAGGAAAAAGCAAATGGATTCTACCTTATCTTCATAAGGATTTTATTTCCAATAACTGCCCAGTCAATAAGGAAGTATATGAGACACAAAGATAAAGTTATAGAATATGAGAGACAGATAATAACCAAACAGCACTGGAAAAGAATGGGATTATAGTCCTAATGCCAGCTTTTTCCAAGCCTGTGGTAAGAACACTGTAATACTGAATAAAGATAGAAAAGAATAGATTAGCGGTACAAAGTGGGAAAAACAAACTGATGGGAAAATTGGTTTTGACAAAGATTCAAAGACAGGTCTAGGTTGGGGTTTCATAGTTAGAAGTAGAGCATGTGCCTTACATGTGTGACTTCCTGAATTCAATACTGGCACTCAGTCATGCCCACCCCCCACCCCATAATAATGAAGACAGCTAGGTATAAAAGGGATAGTTTTTTTCAACAAATGGTGCCTGAACAATTAAACAATCATATACATAACTGTATCACTGTATCACTGTCATCCCACTGTTTGTCGATTTATTCGAGCGGGCACCAGTAGCATCTCTATTCCTCTCAGCCCTGAGATTTTAGCTGCCTCTCCTTACTCGTCTTTCCCAATGATTGGAGGGTCTGTCAGGATCAGGGGAATGAGACCTATCTTTACTGCTTTTGGCATATCAAATACGCCACCGGTAGCTTGCCAGGCTCTGCCTGTGTGGGCAAGATACTCTCGGTAGCTTGCCAGGCTCTCCGAGAGGTATGTATATACTGTCATCCCGTTGATCATTGATTTGCTCAAGCGGGCCCAATAACGTCTCCATTCATCCTAGCCCTGAGATTTTAGCGGCTTCTCTTTACTCGTCCTTCCCAACTATGCCACATTAGAGGCTCTTCAGGGCCAGGGGAATGAGACCCTCATTGTTACTGAATTTGGCATATGAATATGCCACGGGGAGCTTGCCAGGCTCTCCTGTGCGGGCAGTAAACTCTCAGTGGCTTGCCAGGTTCTCCAAAAGGGAGAACTAGCTATAAGATGCTTTATGAATATACAGAATAACAGCAATTAGAAAATTTACCTTATGTAAAAATAAACTCAGAATGAATCATAGGTCTGTTAAAATATGAAATCCAGGGGCTAAAGAGATATTTATGGAGCTTGAGTTGCTTTGTCTTACCTATGGTCAACCCCCATTATATTCTGCCTCCTCAAGAGCCAGGAGTAAACCCTGAGCAAGGCAGTGTGTGACCCAAAGCTCCCTCACCACCTAAAACTGAAATCCACAAAATTGGGATCTTATTTGCTTTATTAAATGACACACAAGGGGCTGGAGTGACAGCATAGTGGGTAGTGCGTTTGCCTTGCTTGCAGCCAACCCGGGTTTAATTCCCAGCATCCCATACTTCCTGAGCACTGCCAGGAGTAATTCCTAAGTGAAGAGCCAGGAGTAACCTCTGTGCATCACCGGGTGTGACCCCCCCAAAAAAAAGGCATATATGACACATGAATAAGGCAAGATGAAAGACACAGAGACTGGGCAAAGAGCAGGGTTCTAAGTCAGAAAGAAGGTGGGGCAAGGTGATTAGCAAAAGAAAAGAAAAAATTATTTTTGGTAAAGGCATCTTTCCTCAGGGTAAAGGTAGAGGTGGGAGATCTTTTATTGCATAAGCCCTCACTGGTTCAGATCCAGATACCGCAGACTGAGTGGTTTAAGATGCCATTCAGGAGAAATTGAGACAATAATTAGACTAGGCAGTAAATCTGGGTGGGGACGCAGCATAAATCTACTTTAGACATGTGTTTTCAATTATAACAGGCCCAAGTGTAAAACCTAAAACTATAAAACTTTAAGAATAAAACATAGAAGCTGGTAGGGCACTTACCTTGTGTGCAGCCAACCTCGGTTCAATCCCTGGCACCCCATATGGCCCCCCAAGCTTGATAGGACTAATTTCTGAGCACAGAGCAGGAGTAACCCCTGCATATCGCTGAATGTGGCCCAAAAACCTAAAAAAAAAATTTAAAGATAAAACATAGAAAACCTTTGTGAGCTTGAGGTAGGAAGGAATTCTAAGTAAGACCAAAAAGTGGGGGGGAGGGAGTGATCTGGCTTGATCTCTGGGAGGACCATATAGGCGAGGAAGCAGGAAGAAAACTGAGAACCATTCAGCCCTTCTGGAAAACAATATGGACGATTCTCAAAAAATTAGATATTGAGCTCCCATTTGACCCAGCAATACCACTGCTGGGAATATATCCCAGAGAGGCAAAAAAGTATAATCAAAACGACATCTGCACATGTATGTTCATCGCAGCACTGTTTGCAATAGCCAGAATCTGGAAAAAACCTGAATGCCCTAGAACGGATGACTGGTTGAGGAAACTTTGGTACATATATACAATGGAATACTATGCAGCTGTTAGAAAAAAGGAGGTCATGAATTTTGTATTTAAGTGGATCGGCATGAAAAGTTTCATGCTGAGTGAAATGAGTCAGAAAGAGAGAGACAGACATAGAAAGACTGCACTCATCTATGGTATATAGAATAACAGAGTGGGAGACTAACACCCAAGAATTGTAGAAATAAGTACCAGGAGGTTGACTCCATGGCTTGGAGGCTGGCCTCACATTCCGGGGAAAGGGCAACTCAGAGAAGGGATCACCAACTATAATGTAGTCGAAGGCCATGTGGGGAAAGGGAGTTGCGGGCTGAATGAGGGCTAGAGACTGAGCACAGCGGCCACTCAACACCTTTATTGCAAACCACAACAGCTAATTAGAGAGAGAGAACAGAAGGGAATGCCCTGCCACAGTGGCAGGGTGGGGTGGGGGGAGATGGGATTGGGGAGGGTGGGAGGGATGCTGGGTTTACTGGTGGTGGAGAATGGGCACTGGTGAAGGGATGGGTTCCCGAACTTTGTATGAGGGAAGCATAAGCACAAAAGTGTATAAATCTGTAACTGTACCCTCACGGTGATTCACTAATTAAAAATAAATAAATTTAAAAAATAATAAAATAAATTTAAAAAAACAGAAAAAAAAACTGAGAACCATTGGTGGAGGGAGACACTGTTTAAGGGATTGGTGCTGCAACACTATATGCTGAAACTCCTGAAACTCAATTATAATAACTTTGTCATCCACCTGATTCAATTATAATTTTTCAATAAAAATTAAAATACCTATATATGCAGTTCATGGTGATTCCATTTAAATTTTTTAATAAAGAAATAAAAAATATATTTTTCAGTGAAGCAGGATCGTTTTTATTGAAACAGGAAGATTTGAGGGGAAGAAAGAGAGGAAGTGTATGTTCAAGAGAGAATATGGAGAATCTGGAAACAACCCAGAGTGGCTAGTTAAACAAGCGACTGGGTGAAGAAACTATGGTACATCTACATAATGGAATACTATGCAGCTGTTAGGAAAAATGAAGTCATAAAATTTGCTTATAAATGGATGGACATAGAGAGTATCATAATGAGTAAAGTTAGTCAGAAGGAGAGAGACAGACATAGAATGTTTGCACTCATTTGTGGGATACAAAAACAAAAACACATAGTATGAGATTAATACCCAAGGACAGCAGAAACAAGGGCCAGTAGGATTGGTCCACAATTGGAAACCTGCCTCAAGTGCTCTGGGAGAAGGCAGTTAGGATAGAGAAGGGACCTCTGTGACAAAGATAGTTGGAAATGATCTCTCTGGACAAGAACTGTGTGCTGAAATCTCAATATTTGTACTGCAACCTATAATGCCAAAAGGAGAGCCGGAAACAGAGAAGTGCTTGCTACAGAAGTAGAGGCAGGCTGGGACTGGGGTGGGGGTGGGAGGTGACAGGAGGGAAACTGGGAACACTGGTGGTGAGAAATGTACACTGGTGAAGGAATGGATGACGGAACATGGTATGACTGAAATCCAATCATGAGCAGCTTTGTAACTGTGTATCACAGTGATTCAAGAGAGAGAACGTGAGACTTCAACCAGAATGGAAAAAGCAGAGACATACACAAGCAAGTGGGATACATGTTTCAGGGAGGGCATGGGCTTGAAGGGCAAGCCAAAATATATATTCTGTGCGGAAGGTGGGGACCGCACAGGAGACGCAAAAGAGAGATAAAGAAGAGGACAAAAGAGTGCTCTGGCCATGTGAGTGCGGCCGGGGCCTGAAGTGGGGCGGGGCCTGAGCGGGACCTGGGCGGGGCGGAGTTGAGCAGGGCGAGCGGAGCCTGGGATGGGGCGGGGCCTAGGGCGGGGCGGAGCTTGAGTGGGGCCGGGCGGAGCCTGGGATGGGGCGGGGCCTGAGGCGGGGCTTCCCGGCGCAGCCCCGTTGGGGCCGGACGCGGCGTCATGGCGCGTGTCCTCCGCGCCCTCTGGGCCCTGCCCTTGCGAGCTGCGCCCCCGCGATCCGTTTGGGGCCGAGCTGCAGGCTGCGGCCTGAGCTCGAGAGCCAGGCCCGGGGACGCAGGTAGGAGGACCGGCGTGCCCGCCGTCAGCTTCGCCTTCGGGGCTGGCTTCCCCCGCGGGCCGTGGGCGCCCGGGCGCTGGGCCGGGGCCGGCGCTCCTCGGCCCCCGGGATGTGTGCGGAGCGCCCCTGCCCCGCTCGCTGCGGGCGAGGACCGGAAGGGCTGCCCACTCGCTGCCCACGGAGCAGCCGCCGTGCCCGCTCTCCCCCCCCCCCCAAAGGTGGGGCCCCGCTGCCCCCGGGCGTGGCCGCGACTGCCCCCTGCCCCGAGTCGCGATGCTCTCTCCGCGTCCGAGCGGCGGGCGCGGGTCCCCGTGTGGTTTCCCGGGAGACGTGGGCGCCGATGCCCCCTGCGCCCGACGACTCGGCGTCGGCTGGTGTCGGACGGACGGTCCGGCGCCGGGACACGAGCCGGGGAGAGCGCTGGGCGAGCGCCTTCTGCAGCGTGCCCTGGGCACCCCGCCTCCACCTCCGAACCGAGACCCCCGTCTCCAGTGGTCCCGGGTCGGCTAGTGCCCTTTGGGGATCTTCTTCCCAGCCTGAACCAAATTCTGCTTTTTTAGTTTTTGAGAGCTGCCCGGGAACGCACGCACAGCCTCCTGGAACTCTCTATGCCGAAGTTGTCAAACTGTGACGTCACTTGAATAGAACCGCTGGGTTCGTGGAACGGGATCTGACCCACGAGACTTCCTGTGGCCTGCAGAATCTGGGGGCTCCGTTTAGCCTACCTGATACTGCCTGATGAGCCGGAGCCCCCGTTCCCTTCCCATAGTGATCTCACTGGGACCTTCCTCTTTGCCTTTGCACCTGTGGGACTGAGGTTGTCACGTTAAAAGGTGGCCAGACACCAATACGTTAAACAGAAACTGTGTGACAAATGTCCAGGACACCCGGACCTGGGGGTGGGGAGGGTGGGGGAAAGACACAATTATATCTGCATGGACAATTTTGATTCTACTTGCTGAAGAGCAGAAACTGGCTATCACCCAAATTCTGCATCAGTTAAAACATGCTGAGTAGGGCTGGAGAGAGCTTCCCAGGCCGCAGAACACCTTGCCTACAGGAGGCTTAATCCCTGGTGCCCATAGGATCCCCCAAGCACTCTGCAAGCAACCTGTGAGCACAGAGCCGGGAGCACCTTCCAGCACTGCAGGGTATGAAGTCCAAACCTAAGAAAAAGAGAAATGCTTGGGTAAACCATGTCAGTTCAATAAATTAGTGACCCACTGAAAGTAATGATTTTGCAGTGAAGATCTCTGTCCACAAGCCCCTCATACTGGCTCTGTGTATTTGAAGCTGCATGTATCTTGAACTTGATAACAAGTTAAGTTGTTTTAAAATTTTAAGTTTGGTCTGGAGCAATAGCACAACGGGAGGGTGTTTGCCTTGCTTGGGGCCCACCCATTTCGATTCCAGCATCCCATCTCCCATATAGGAGACTTCCCCCAAGCACCACAAGAAGTAATTCCTGGGGCCGGAGCGATAGCACAGTGGGTAGGGCGTTTGCCTTGCACACAGCCGACCTGGGTTCGATCCCCGGCATCCCTATGGTCCCCCAAGCACCGCCAGGAGTAATTCCTGAGTGCAAAGCCAGGAGTAACTCCTGAGCATCGTTGGGTGTGACCCAAAAAGCAAAAAAAAAAAAAAAAAAAGTAATTCCTGAGCATCAGTGGGTGTGACCCTAAAAAAATAAATAAAAATTTAAATGCTTAAGTTTCAACAACTTAAACCTATTGTTTAAACCAATGCAAAGGATAATATATAGGCAAAATAAATGAAAAAATGCTGTATCATTTCATTGGCATTTTGTAAGTATACAACACATTGTAGTTATGATTACAAAAATTAATGGAAGGACAAAAGGGTAGCCCATGTATGTTTTGTATTGGGGAAAAGCTGAGCGAGAAAATAAATGTTCAAAGTGATAGAGGAAGGCACTGAGATTTCAGGTTGTTCAGAAGCAAGGCCCCTGTGGTTTTGTCGCCCCCCCCCCCCCCCCGCTGACAAAAGAGCTAATTGTGAGAGGAAAGTAAGCATCCTGGGGGGAGCAACCCCTTGTTTTAGGAAAGGATTCTTTCTAAATCTACTCTGGTTGGAAACCTTTTGGAGCATAAGGTTAAAAATCTTTCCTGCTGGCTTGGAAAAGAAAAACAAATGGAGGTTTGCAGATGAAAATGGGCTGTGAATTCTTTGTTAATTTTCTTTTTTTTTCTTTTTGGGTCACACCTGAGGAGGCACAGGGGTTACTCCTGGCTTTGCACTCAGGAATTACTCCTGGCCATATGGAATGCTGGGAATCGAAGCAGGGTTGGCTGCATGCAAGGCAAATACCCTACCGGCTGTGCTACCACTCCAGCCCCTCTTTGTTAATTTTCTAATAGGTTCCCTTTGTTTCAACAAGTATCTTTGGAAATGAGGCTGGCTTGCATATATATCTTATAGCCACAAAGGAAGCAAAACCCAAAGGAGTTAGCCAATGGGTACGACTAAAAGTGGGTTTCTTTGAATATGAGAAAATGGGGCCCCACCCCATGGAACTATGGCCAGCAGGAAAGGCATCTTGTGCAAATCAAAAAATACACACAGAGGAACCCTAGAGAATCCAGATTTGTAAGATAGAACTAGAGAGTGCAACAGTAGAAGCCATTTAACTACTTAAGAAAAGGACAGCCCTAACTATATTTAATGGGGGGAAACAATCCTGAATAAAATGTAAACACCTACAAGCCATTGACACAAAAGAATATAGAAAACACTGATTGTGCATCACACGTGATGAAGATATTAGTCTTTTCTTGAAAGATTATTTAGGATTTTTTTTAGTAACCAAAACTGAATTTCAACTGTGATTTCTGGCGTATTTGATAGAGGAGTGGTGACATCACAAGTGTTTTGAAGTTCATCTTCAATGCCATGGTGAGAGGACTAAGTCCTCAAAGTTCTCATTGATGAACTGAAGAATTATGTAGATTAGATGGTATTTTTGTATTCTCAGTGTTGGATGATTAAAACATTTATTAAGTACTTTGGACTTCATACCTACCCCCTTTGGTTGACTGAGTATTTACCTAGTGACTTAGCTTTTGTTCATTGGAAATAAAAGTACAAAGGAAGAAGCAAAAAAGGGAAAATAAAATGGAGCCCCAACCATGCAGAATGGATTGCAGTCTGTCTCAGTTTCCCCTTCAGGGCCATCAGCTACAGGAGCTGCTTCTTTTTTCTGCAGAGGAAGAATTTTTAATAAAGACCTCCCTTGACAAATGTAATCAGAGAATTCTTTATAAAGCAGCAAGGGAGAGGAGTTTAATAACCCACTTGCTCCACGTTCTTTTCTCTCCAATCACTCAACTACTCCCAGCTGTATCCTGACAGGAAATATTCCTTTGAAAGTCGAAATGGAAGAGAGGATCAATTTCTCCCCTTAGGTACCTGAGGAGAATCTATTCCGCATTCATATTTCATTTCCCTCTTTAGCTCCCATGCCCCAAAGGGACAGCAAGGCTCTCTCCTTATTACTCATTTGGTATTAAACTAATGAGTCAATTAAAGCATTTTTTGTACTGGAGCTTTCTGGTCTTCGTAAAGAAGGTGGGCAGAGACAGCAGGGAAGTTCTCTCAGCTTCTTTAAGGTTTACTGCACTTCAGATAACAAGGCAAAGGAAGGACTAACAACGTGTTTTTCTGCTAACAAACTCCCTTGCTGATCCAGGGTCCCTCACCAAGCCCGAGCGCGCTCTGTCCGAGGATGAATGGCGGAAGAAGCTGACTCCAGAGCAGTTTTACGTCACGAGAGAAAAGGGGACTGAACCGGTGAGCAACGGTGGTCGCTGGTGTTCTGGTGAGGGGGGAGCTTGGCATGGATCTGACCACGAAGCTGTCAGCATCCGCTCTGCAGGCATGGTCTCCCCGCCTGCCCGCTGTCCCATTGGTCTAGCAGTGAGTTCACTCTTCCTCACCTCAGCAGTATGTCCAGACTCCTGAATTACCTTCCAGTCTCCCCTTCTCTCTGCCACTCTCTCCTTAACGCGCTTCTGGTCCCCGCCTCATCAGCCCAACCCACTATGGTGTCCCCAACTGTTCCTCGCCCAGGCCTTGCCCCTCACTTTGCCCTCCTCCACTCTATTGCCAACAGAATTTGACCACATCCAACCCCACACCTGGGTCTCCAGTAGTTTCCCACAGATTAGAAGTCACGGGTAGCACTGTAGCACCATCATCCCATTGTTCATAGATTTGCTCGGGTGGGCACCAGTAACGTCTCCATTGTGAGACTTGTTGTTACTGTTTTTGGCATATCGAATATGCCAAGAGGAGCTTGCCAGGCTCTGCCGTGCGGGCACAATACTCTCGGTAGTTTGCTGGGCTCTCCAAGAGGGGCGGAGGAATCAAACCCAGGTGGGCCACATGCAAGATAAACGCCCTACCCACTGTGCTAGAAGTCAAGGGTAGGGTCTAAAATTACTTGGAAAAGACCGGAGAGCTGGTACAATGGAGAGGGCTCTTGCCTGGCTATGGTTGACGTGGTTGACCCTGGTTCCTTTGGCACTTCCAGGAGTAAGCCCTGAGAACAACCAACTATGGCCCAATCTCCACCCTACAACCCAGTGCTAATGAGGCCTTCCTATCCCCCGGCCCTGACCTCCTGTCCCTTCCCCACACCCACCCATTTTCCATCTTGGTCTCTGCATTTTGATCGCTGGACCCTCTCTCCGGCCCTCGAACGCTCTGGGCTTCCTTCTCCCTTGGGGCCCTGGCATGCTCAGTCTGTCTTTTCTTGCACCCACCCAACCCCATAATTTAGTCGAACCTCCCTTTCAGCTCTCCGCTCAAACCTCTTCCCTCAGGAAAGCCTTGTCTCAGCCCCAGGTTGGGTTCGTCTTGCCCATTACTTTTCCTTCACAGACCTGCCTTCATTGGAGCATGCCTAGCACTTAGCAGGGGCCTTAGGAGAGTTCATCTGGGATGAACTCGGGCAAATGGCGGAAACATTCTTTACACTGCATCAAAGCACCTCAGTTTGGTCATTTCTGAAGAGAACAGATCCCAACGGTTCCCATAAAAATATCATCCCCTCCCGCTCACCCCCGCCGCTGACAGTATCCCCTTCCTTAACAACGTGGCACTGGCTCTTACTTGGGGTTCCTTTAGACCCAAATTCAGCCGGTGGCATGCAGCAGTTGAACTGGGTGATGAGATGAGCAGAACTCAGAGGGGCGCACAACCCCGTGATTTCACTGGGTTGTGGAGTATCTGTGTCCTCAGCAGACAGCAGAATACTCTCCATGCAAGTCTGTCCATGTGCTCATGGCCATCCGGACCTGATCTCACCTCCAGTTTCTCTGATGCTCAAGTCGTTAGGCAGCCAGCACATCCCCATCAGCTTGCATGAAATATTGGCCCTCTAAAGTCTTCCTGGAGGATGGGAGAAGAGCAGAGGGAGAGGTGCGACAGCGTGGGGTGTTCCCTGGGCGTGTTTGGTGCAGCCTTGTTGGGGAAAGGACCCCAGGGGCTGCCCTTGTTGAAAGCAGATCACGGAGTAGTCTGCTCACAGTGGCAAGTGTTTCCAGGATTGTCTGGGCCAGCCCGATGAATGTATGCCGAGTCCCCAAATGAGCCGCCAGATGTTTAGGGGAATAAACCAACGGGATTCTCAAACAGATGGTTGCACAGTCCTCAGTGCATTTGGCCATTTTACAAAATGAGCATCATCCATTATTATAACTCATGTTCAAAATCTCTTTCAGTGGATTCGTGTTCGCATTTAACTTCGGAGAATATTGCATAAATGGGAGCATTAGTTCAGCTTCACAAGACGAAAAGGGGTCAAACATCCTGCATCAAACCATCACTAAATTTCCATCTAGTGGTGCAGAATTAGGGGTCAGTTGCACCTGTTTTTCACTGGGTAGCCGTGATGCGCTGGTATTCTGAGTTTCCAGCCTTGGTGAGCAGTCACGAAAAACTTGCTCCTAGTGGGAGGGAGGCTTTCTGCAGTCATCATTGCCCTGCCCTCCACATATGTTCTCAGCATGCTTCACTCCACGAGGGCGGGTGGCAAGAGGAAGAGGCCCAGAGCACGGAGGCGAGGCCAGAGGCGGCTCGAGGCAGCCTTGTCTTGCTGAGTGTTGAGTCTTGCTACTGGGAGATCAGAGCAAGGGCGCCAGCAGTGGAGAAGTGGGATACAGGGTCTTCTCTGGATGCTACGCCTCTAGCACAGCTTGGCCTCCACCCTGCAGGCTGCCCCCGCTTTGTCCCCTGGCCAGTGGGGGACATGCCTTCTTAGAGTCACTGACCTTGGGGTCATTCCCATCTGTGTCCATTTGCCAGCTCCCCCCTTTCCTTATGGCTAGTTCCCTCAGGAAGCATCTGTTTCCAGCAGGGACGCTCACTGTGTTGACATGCCGGAAGGCCACTGGCCAGCTCTTGATCCGAACAGCTATCTTAGCTGGGGCTACTGTTGCTTTTTCTCCTAGACTGGGGATCTTAAATAACAAACGTTTCCTTCAGAGTCCTGACAGTGGGGTGGTTCATAATCCAGGGGCCAGCAAATCTGAACCCTTGTGAGAATGCTTTTCCTCATTTGCCAATGTCTGGCTTCACGCTCTACTCTTATATGGTAGAAAGAGAGGATTCTCTTTTCTCTTTTCTTTTGAGGGCCATGACCCACTCATGAAGGCTCGCCTAAATAATCTAAGTACCCCTCCACAAGACACCCCCCCACCTCCTGTTACTATAACACTAGGGATTAGGACCTAAACATAAATAGGGGGAAGGATAAACTTTCAATCCAGGGAGCCCTTGAAAGCCCAGGGGTTATTTCAGACCTCTTTCCATCTCTAATCATAGTCAATCATTTTGCTTTTCTCTTCTAAATCATTCTTAGTATGGCCTCTTGCTTATGGTTCTGCCACATACCTGTGTGACTATTTCTTGCCTTATGTCTTACCCAGCTCCATTCCATTCTTTGTGTGGATACTGAGTGACCACACGAGCCTGGTGTACCCCCAGCCAGCAGCTTCCCTGTTCATAGGATAGAAAATGCCCTGTCACCTGCCCCCAGCCTTTCAAGTGTCCTCTTTCCCTGACCTCCACCTTAATCTGTTCTACCTGAAATCTCTGATTCCTTCATCTGATTAACTCCTACTCATCATATATAATGTAGCCTTGTGACTCAGGGGTTTCCTATAGTACACATCAATCAGGCTGTGTATTTAAAACACGTGATCTGAGAGGACTGGAGCAATAGTACAGCAGGTAAGGTACCATGGGGGCCCCTGTGCAGGGCCAGGAGTGATGCTGAATGCAGAGCCAGGAGTAAGCCCTGAGCATCACTGGGTATGACCCAGAAACAAATAAAAATAAGGCAAGTGTTCTCTCAAAGCCCTCGTTTTAGATGTTACTTGGTACAGAAAGGCACGGCGACTCCTCCAGTCTCGGCTCTTACCCCTGGGCGGGCAGAACCCTCTGTCTGCTCCTGTGGGTCTGCCCCACTCACCAGCACATGCTTCCCATCTCGTGGGTTGCTTTTCCACTCTGCAGCCCGGCCTGAGCACTCAGCCTAGCCAAGAGTTCTCGAGGAAGGCTAGATCTTCAGGGAAATCCTGGAAGGAACTCTTGAAAGACCAGTGGAGTTTGGTCCCTAATAAGTGCTAAGACTGGCACTAACTGGGTACTAAATAGTACTACCTAGCTGGGTACTAACAGGTACTAACTGGGGAGGGATGGGGAGACGGGGAAACCAGGGAGGGAAGCGGCAGAGAACCCCATCTCATACTTTGTGTCAGTTAAGGAGTCCTTCTCCTGGAAGGTTCAAAACTTCCTGTCACTCCCTCTCTGCAGTTGACACCAAAACTCCCTGGGTTTATGTGTCAGAGCTGGGGATGAGTTTAGTAGGGAACCGAGAGTCAAGAGCGCAGCTAATTCCCCGAGTCAGCTCAGTGCCTGGGTGAGCTACTCTTCCTTCCCATCAGATGCTTCATGCCTGCCACCACGCTTTTACCGTGGGCCTCCCTACTTAGCTCCTGCCAGAATTTCTCCCTCCAATCTTTGACTGCGGATGCAACAGAAGGAACTGGGCTGAACCAGCCTTTTGTTTTTTAACAGGGAGATTCAAATTTTCAAGATAACACTTAAAAAAGACACTGACTCATCTTGCTCATTGCCTCGTACCTCATTGTGTTTCTCTGGGGAGATGGTTTGAAAGCTAGCACAGTAAATAATAGTCATTTCGCCTCAGTACTATCCTGGCACGGGGACAAACCCAGCTCACAATTTACCATGTATTGCTGTGCAGTGTCTTAAACAGCATAACCTGGATCTCACTAGACTCTCTGCTTTACACATATTTATGTTGTCTAGCTATTAGAGATCTCAAATGGTTTTTGACAGTGGATTAGATTTTTGCTGTGTTAACTCTTTTGAAATATAGATCAAAATCATCAACAATTCAGTAGACCTTTTTCTGACTTTCTCTGGCTTTTTGTTTTTGTTGTTGGGTTTGTTTGTTTTTTGTGTGTGGGGGGCTTTTATGTAAAGACAAAGTCTATTAATGTCATGCTTTGACTACCTGATGGAACAAGGGCTGGGTTGGGAACAAGCCAGTATGTCCAGTCTTACACTGGACATATCATTTCCTCTCTGATGAGACATGTACTTTAGCTAGTACAAAGATTTCTCTATTGGAGGAGGTAATCTAGGATTTAAGTCTGCCACATCCTGTCCTCCTGACATTACAAGGAACCTAAACTTGACGTGTCTGATTCCCTTTCAGCCTTTCAGTGGGAGCTACCTGGATAACAAGGAACCAGGAATGTATCACTGTGTGTGCTGTGATAGCCCACTCTTCAGGTGAGATGAGTGAGGGATACCGAAGGGAACAAACCTGCACATTCATACGCTCTGGCTCCTTGGAGTCAGGATAGGTACAGGCCCATGTGGGTTTCAATTGCTTTTCTGTTCGGCATCATTGCTAGAAGGTTGCCTACTTATTCCAGGAAAGACTTGACTATCTTATTTCTGGAATTTAGAGCAGTGAACATGACTTCCTAGTTTATATTCTTCCTTTCTATATCTTTGAGAAATAGCAAACAAATAAAACTTGGTGGGCACCTTAAGATAAAGCTCTTAGAATTTTTTTCTCCCTGGGAAAGTATTTAAAGAAATTTAAACCGTAATAGTATTTGCTTGGCCATGTGATTAAAACCATCTCTCTCCCAGAGAAAATGGGCTTATAACTTAATTTAGGAAATGTAGAATTTTATGAGGATAGATTCCCCACAATGCTTGACAGTAGTGAATACCATGCCCTCATCTATGTAGCTAGAAGTAAATTTAATTGTCCCTTGATTTCAAAGCCTCTTTTAAGTCAATCAGGATCTGAAATCTTTCAACAAAGCCTTTTTGTTTAGACATGTAGGAAACAGTCTGAAAAAAAAATAATAAGTCAATGTGATGGAGAAGAAAGAAAGTCCTGTTTTTCAGAACTTCAAAGATGTTTGCCTCTCTTTTGCATCAACCCTAAATTGGTTTAGAATACAATATAAATCAAGCCAGCTCTGTGGCTCTTCCTTGAGGGGAGTGCTTAGAGCAAGCAGGGCTTCCCTGGGCTGTCGGCTGCCCACATGGGCTGGATTTGGAAAACCAGATCCGGCCTGCAGAGGTGAGGAATGATTACTATTGATTTTTTCCCTCTTAGTCCAAGAAGGGCAGGGCTTTGCCCAGGCTTACTGGGGAGCTGGATGGCAGGCAGCCCGGCCAGGCCTGGGGAAAACTGGGAGAAATGGCTGCATACTGCTACAGTGACATGTGAGGTGCAGAATCCTGAGCACTAGTTACTGCTTGGCCTGCAGTTCTGCTAATGACGAGGGGCTCGAGAGGACCGGCCTGGGTGTGGTCCAAGGCAAGGCTGTGGATGTTCCTTCCTCTCTTCAGCTTGAAAGACAAAGGATGAGACTCATCCTGAGAAAGACCCTCCAGCACCTAGTTCATTCCTCACCTCATGCTTTCTCAATGGCGCTGTTTGATACTATGAAAACAGTGGTGCCCTTCCTTACTCCACAGTGCCCCATCAGGTAGTCATGGAATGCCAGTGTGGGTGCACGCAGGGATGAGGAGCAAAGACCTTTTCGAGCAGAACTTCCTGCAGTCCTGGGGCGGGGGGGGGGGGGGGGGGCGGGTGGCGGCCTTTAATTGCACGTGGCTATTGGACATGAGAAATGTAGCTAGGAGGTTGATTTTTAAATTGTATTAAGCCTAAACAGCCGCTTGTGGCCCGTGGCCATTGTGTTAGTGCAGTGCTGGACCCGAGTAAGGAAGATGAGGGAGTGAAGCAGCCAGAACTAACAGGAAAGCCGGTCAATTCTCTGAAAGTCCACTTCCCTGTCGCCAGTATACTTAATGATTATTTCCTTTCTCTCATCTAGTCTTAGTAGAAAAGTTATGCTTGGGGGATACTCAAGGCTCAGCGCCCGAGGGTCACTCCCAGCAGTGTGTGAGGGACCAGGGGGTACGGGGAATCAAGCCTGGGCCTCTTGCCTGCAAAACATCTGCTTCAGCCCTTGGAGCTCTCTCTTTCTCTCTCTGGGGGTCCCCAGTGTCTTCCCTTCCCATTTCTTCTGTCTTCTTTTCTTTCCTTTCTGTACCTTTCTTGTCCTTTATTTTTTGATTCTTGTTTATTTCTATTACATTTTGTCTTCCTTTCTTTTCTGTCCTTGTTATTTTGCGTTTTTATTTGTTTTGTTTGAGTTTTGTTTTGCAGTGCCAAGGATAGAACCCAGGTCCCCCACGTGCAAGACCTGCTCTTTATCACTGAGCCGCATCCCCTCTATCACATTTTTCTTGGTGCATCTGCTGCTGAGACAGAGACATGAGAGTCCATCCATGAGAACCCTGCCTGTGCCAGAATGTCCTCAGCTTAGGGATGCATTTGTCTGTAGGAGAGACAGTATCCACGAGTGGTTAAAGCTGCCCGCACAGCATCCTGACTCCATTGCATGTGAGGATGGGCAAGTCTTTTTAATCTCTCTGTGTCTCAGTCCCCTTCTCGCCTTACCTGAGAAGTGACCAAAGGCCTGGTCAGTGTGCTGAGTCCATATTGTTGGGAGGATTAAGTGGGTGATGAGTTCACCCAGGTGAACACGCCAGTGTTGCCTGACAAATGCCAAGGATGTGGTCTGGGTGAGCACTGATATGTCCCCAGTGCTCCATCCTTCAGTGGCTGCCCACATTCTTTATCTTTCGTTTCTTTGTTTGTTTAGGTTTTTATTTATTTATTTTAATTTTTAAATGAATCATCGTGAGATACAATTACAGACTTACAAACTTCCGTGATTATATTTTAGTCATACACTGGTCAAGTACCCATCCCTCCACCAGTGTCCATTCTCCACCACCAGTGTTCCTAGTATCCCTTCCAGCACCCCCGCCCTGTTCCCCTACCCCCTGCCACTGTGGCAGGCACAGTCCCTTTTACTCTTTCTCTCTCCTTTTGAGTGTTATGGTTTGCAATACAGGTAGTAAGTGGCCATCGTGTTTGGTCTATAGTTTACTTTCAGCATGCATCTCCCATCCTGAGCGAGCCCTCCAAGCATCATTCATTTAGCGTTCCCTTCTCCATCTCATCCATGCCCACATTCTTTAATAACGAGGAACTCTTGAGACTAGATTCTAACCAGTGGGATCCCGTCCTCTCTTCCTAAGTGTGCTTCCCATGTGGGAGCATTGTCTCAGGAATGCTGACTTGTTGGCTTCTCATTCTCCCTTTGTCTCTGCCAGTCTCAGCGGAGGGAGTCCAGGGAGGGGAAAAACATTAAAATCCCTTCAAATATTTGTAGAGTGTCCAAAGGAAATGTAAAGTCGATCAACCAAAAGGTAACACTTAGAAAACCAAGAGGTGGTGGGACCTTTTTGGCCAGCAGCACAGACTTTTCCAGTGCAGTGTCCAAATCAGAGACCCGGAGCATGGGGAAACGGCTCACATCCCTGGAACTGCACAATCTCACAGCCTTAACCGTGGGGTCACGTGATGCTGTGCGTGCCAGCCCGCCCCCCCCTTCCTCATCCACTCCACAACTCCTGGTTGTGGGGCTGAGTCCATATTGTTGGGAGGACTAAGCAGGTGATGAGTTCACCCATGTGAACTCACCAGTGTTGCCTGACAAATGCCAAGGATGTGGCCCAGGTCAGCACTGCTGCGTCCCCAGAGCTCTGTCCTTCTGTGGCTGCCCACATTCTTTGTTTTTTTTTATTTGATTAGTGTCACATACACTAATCTGGACATGTTCATGTGATACTGGGGTGGGGAGCGGGGGTGGTTGTGGCACATATTTCTTGATAAATTTTCTCGGAAGGAAGCCGGGAGTCTATTCTTAATTCACTTTTTACATTGCATCCTGACAGTCTGCATACTTACAGTAGTGACATTATTAAGAACCCTGTGTGCATTCCCTCCTCTTGCTTGGCACAAATGCATATTCTTCCAGGAAGCTGGGATTGCCGAACATCAGTAGCTACTAGCTGCTGGCAGTTTGGGTGCTGTGGAATTTCCAGAAATGTAGAAAAGAAACAAAGGAAACCCACACCCTGTACTTAACCAAAGGAACTTCTAGAGCATATGAAAGGGAGAACCTGGGTTTGGAGTTTTTAAAGGGAAGACATTATAGTCTGATCATCATTTACGTATGTGTAATGGGATTTCTGATCAGCCTTAATATTTTGGTTCCACATCCGAATTATATGCCTCTTTGATTATCATCAGATTTTGTCAGCTGAGTCATGGAAGGTTATAATGCCTGAGCACTGAGCCAGCAGTTAAGGCCTGAGTACCACCAGGTGTGACCCAAAACCCAAAAGAAACATTACATTCATAATTCTCCATCAAAGTGATCAAAGTGTGATGGTTACTTTTCATGCATGTTAAAGGTGGTAATACTGTGATCAAGATGTGTGAGCTGTTTTTCCCTGGGCTAGAGACTAGAGTGCAATGTGTATGTGCGTGTGTGTTGTGATAGGCGTTGGACCAGGGCTTCACACATTGGACAGGTGTATTCTAACTGCTGAGTCACACCCTAAGACCTAGACTGAATTTTTTTGATTTGTTTTGGGGGCCAGACCTGGTGGTGTTCAGGGGCTTCTCCCGCACACCTACTAGCTCTTTGAGTTGTCTCCCTGGTCCTGTTTATGTTTTTATATCTCAAGTATATAGCTCATTCTTACACATTCTGAAATATTTTTCAGTATTGAATCGTGTATAAAATGGTATGTCATTTTTTTTCCAGGTCAGAGGGGTGCTTTAGCCACAGCCAGGGGTGATCAGAGGTTACTCATAGCAGTGTGCTCAGGGGCCACCCATGGTGGTGCTCAGGGCCGGGTGAGGCCCAGCTGCAGCTGGCAGTTCCGGGGAAACTAGGGCAAGACCACCGCTGTCTCTTGCACGCAGTCAGACAGGCTCCTAATGAGGTGACCGGAAGTGCCCGTTTCCGACGCCGTCTGGCACCTGTGCCACGTCACATCCAGAGCCCCTCCAGAGACGACTCTTCTTTTCCATCCCCGAGGCCCCCTTTTATTCGCATTTCAAGCACAGGGTTTCTGCAAGGGCTTTTCCCCTGCCATCACAAAGCTCCCAGTGATGTGCTTCCAGCCACCCGGAGTGAGTGGAAGTTCCTCCTCCACGTGAGCCCGCGGTGGCCTGGGCAGTGACGGGGGGTGGGGGCAGGACAGCGGCGCTCAAGTGCTCGGTGACTGTTTCCCCAGCTCGGAGAAGAAGTACTGCTCGGGCTCGGGCTGGCCGTCCTTCACCGAGGCGCACGGCGCCGCCGGC
Source organism: Sorex araneus (assembly GCF_027595985.1). Classification (NCBI taxonomy): domain Eukaryota; kingdom Metazoa; phylum Chordata; class Mammalia; order Eulipotyphla; family Soricidae; genus Sorex; species Sorex araneus. The sequence goes on along the minus strand of NC_073310.1, from coordinate 57,443,503 downwards.
TCTGATGAGACCAACTCGGGGGTCCTGCGGCGGCTGGACACCTCCTTGGGCCTGGCTCGCACCGAGGTGGTCTGCAAGCAGGTGGGTGTTGGTGCGTCGGTGTCGCTTTCCCTGGCGCTGACCCCTGAAGCGCTCCCTTGCCCCTGGCAAAGCTGATGGGACACCCCCACCCAGGTGAACATGTCTCAGTGGGCACCGCAGAGCGGAGAAGGGCCTGTTGGTGGGAGGGGGGCGCCAAAGGGATCTTCCCCTCAGCCAGTGGTCACGGCGGCCCACGTGGCTATGGGCAGGCCTGTCCAGGCAGCACGGCCGTGTGCATTGCCTTGGATGCGCAACTGTTCTAGCTTGGTCCAATGCGGAGGCCAGTAAAGAAACAGCACAGTTTGTCCTCAGTAAGACACAGCAGGAGGCCGGGGTAAATGGCACAGGGGGCCTGAGCGAGGCCTGAGTCCAGCCAGCCAGTGACTGTGAGGGTCCAGCTCAAGCACTGGGCTGTCAGGCCTTTGCTCCCAAACTGAGCATCCCACAGAGTGGACCCAAGGGAGGTTCTGGAGAAAACACACACACACACACACACACACACACACACGCGCGCGCGCGCGCGCGCGTGCGCTGCAGCATTTTTTCTGGTGGTTTGGGTTTGTTGTGGTTGTTTCGGTTTTGTTTTGGAACTACACAAGGAGGTGCTCTGGGCTGACTTCTGGCTCTGCACTCCTGGCAGACTTGGGGGACCCACCACATGGGGTGCCAGGGACGGAACACAGGTCTGCTACATGCAAGGCGAACGCCCTACCCAAGGGACTATTGCTCCAGACCCCACATTATCAAGTACTTATGCGGGATCTGTGTTGAAACTTTGTATGTATTTTTCTAGTTAATCATCTCAATAGCTCCATTAAGTAGGTGTAAAATAATTATACTGCTAGACTTGAGCAAATCCAGGCACGAATCCAGTAAGTTGCTTACAGCTTCATTCATTAAGGAGACCGTTTACGCCTGTAAATGCCCCGTGTTCTCACTCTTTTTTGGTTTTCACTTTTGTCTGGGGCCAATCACTCCAGTGGTGCCCAGAGGATCATGCTTGTGATTGAACTTGGGGTTTCCACACACAAAGCACGTGCTGCCCCCACTGAATGATCTCGCTGACATTTTGGGGGGGGGGGAGAATTAAGGGGAGGGCTCCCAAGCACTGCTCAGCTCACTCCCTGCTATACTTAGCCAACCAGGCTAACATGGTCAGCTAACATGGTCCGGGCTGGAGATAGGGTGCTGCCCCGGCCCAGTGGGGCAGGGGCCCACAAGAGCCACACTTGGCCGTGCTGAAGGGGCTTCCTCGGCTACACCCCGCGTTGCCTGGAGGGCCACATGGCACTAGGATGGACCGGATACTGGGTTCTGCCAGGCAGGTCTCGCATCCCCACCCACCACCACCGAGCTACCTCCTTGGCTGCAGCCCGCTCCTCTCAATTAAAATCAGATGCAGTGGACATTCCCTGTGCACAAATGCAAGCCCTGGAGGGGGGAGAGGGTGCGGGTTTGTCAGCTGGGTTTGGGTTTTGCCTGTGTGCTCATCTCAGCTGGGGAGTGACAGCTTCTCTCCTTTCGCAGTGTGAAGCTCACCTGGGCCACGTGTTCCCCGATGGGCCCGGGCCTACTGGCCAGCGATTCTGTATCAACAGCGTGGCACTGCGCTTCAGACCAGCGCAGAAGCGTGACGCTCCGTGAAGTTCTCCCCTGGCCCTGCCTTCCGCCTTAATTTCCACATCAGTGACTTGTTCGTAATTTCCACGTCAATGACAGTTCACTATTAAAGAAGATTGAGTTTGCAGCCAGCACCCAGGTTCCTGAATTTATTTACCCCAAATCAACTCAGTCCTGCCTCTAGCTCCCTTTGACAGGAATCTCACAGAACGAAGCTGCTTTTTCCATCAGAATTGATTTCTGCAGGCATTGCTGGGAAGCAGAGGGCGTGGGATGTCGGAGCTCGCTAGGCAGCTTATGGGAGCCCGGGGCCCCATACAAATCTCCCTTGTGGGCCAGGGCTAGTGCGAGGAGTTGGCTTCTCTTGCCAGAGGCCGGGTCCCAGTGCCACATGGTCCTCGAATGAGGAATTGGAACTCCAGAAAGTGTGAAACTGCCCAGGACTTCCCACAGGGTGGTTCTTCCTGCAGGTGAGCCAGGGGTCCGTGAACGGAGGAAGAGAAGCCTGGGTTATTTATTCACTTGAAAGGGGGCTCCCAGCAGCAAGGTGGGGTGACGGGTGTGTTATGAGAGACACCAAGAGAGATCAGTGGTTCTTTTCAGAATGTCCCGAACATTCTCTGGCCCTGTCACCTTTGTACCTGCAAACCGGCTCTCACTGGGCGCTGTTAGCTTCCAGTGATAAATGAAAGTGCTTGTAAAATGTAAACCTTAAAAATGTTCAAATAAAATATCAAAATGTTTCAAATAAAACATCAAAATATGTTTCTCCTTTTCCCTAAAACTGTGACTGTGTCCTTTTATTTTAAAAAAGACTTGAAATTTAAAATATAATTAGTTCACATGGTAGCAAGCATTTGGTTGTACCAACATTAACAACAACTTAAGATTTTTGGTTTTTTACAAATTGAGTCTGGAACAATTTGCTACTGGAAGTGTTTAAAATGTTTTCTTTGAGATTTTACAGGTAAAAAGGAAACTTTATTATTCCACTTTTCTCCAATTCTTTTGGTGGTTACCCTGGAAATAAAAACATGCATCTTTTAACTGTAGTCATATAAAATTACTTTTCTACTTCTCTATGAGTTCTAACCTTAGGCACTTTAAATTCAATAAAACCTTCCTGTATTTTGTGTTACTCTTGCCAGCTATTTAATTTTATACACATTTGACACCCTACAAATGATTACTACTGCGTATGTCGACATTCATTTCTGTCTGCCTACCTGTTTGCCTTTTCTGTAACTCTTAAGCATTTCCTGAGATCCCTCTGTCCTAGTGGGGTTATTTTCCTTGTTTCTAAAGAACTTTTTTTTTTTTTTTTTTTGCTTTTTGGATCACACCTGGTGATGCACAGGGGTTACTCCTGGCTCATGCACTCAGGAATTACTCCTGGCAGTGCTCAGGGGACCATATGGGATGCTGGGAATTGAACCCGGCTTGGCTGCATGCAAGGCAAACACCCTACCTGATGTGCTATCACTCCAACCCTGAACTTTTATTTTTTGATTAAAATTATTATCATTTATACAAGATTTGCTTGTTCACCAAAAAGCAACATGTGGATTCAGGATTGGAGATCAGTGTACAATGCCTGCCTCACGTGTTTCAAGCTCTGGGCTTTACCCTGTCACCAAAAAAAAAAAAAAAAAATATATATATATATATATATATATATATATATATATATATATCAGTGTGCGCATGCGCAGGCATGAGAGCATGTGTGTGTATTACATTAGTTCATCACTAAAAGTCTAATTCAGTCCTTCACCATACAAGTGACCCTTCTTACCCAGTTTACCTAACCTTTCCCTCCTCCATTTTAGTAACCACTAATTGGTTGCTAATTGGGGGTCTCCAGGGCCCAATCCAGCAGAGATAGGGTGCTTGGGCTTCCAGGCAACAAACCTGGGGTCTGTGCATGCCAGACGTGCACGCCCACTTGCGCTCTTTCCCTGGCCTGTCTTCTGGTTCTGATGCAAATTTCTTTCATGTGTAGAACTTTGATGTTGTCACATTTGCCAATTTTGTGCCTTTGTTTCACTTGCCCTTGCAGGCAAGCCTCCAAACATCTCTAAGGCTGAAGTCAAAGAGCCGGTCACCTATTTTCTTTCTTTCTTTTTATAAAAGTCTTGTTTCTTACATCCAAGTCTTAAATCCTCTGTGAATTAATGTTTGCATCTGGTGTTTGTGGTCTAATGTCTTTTTTTTTGCATGTCTGTCCAGTTTTCCCAGCACCCACTCAGTTTTCCCCCACCCACTCTGAGCACTCAGACGAGATCTCAGACACAGTGCTTTCCAGGGCTTGAAACTTTCTTCTGGCGGTAAGATAACAAATAGACCAAAGATTTTCGTTGCCATTATTTTAACTCCCTTCTAAACTCTCTTCCCTTCACTTTCGCTGTTGCTGTTGTTGGGGTGCCCAGGGGCCACGCCTGGCCGGAGTCCAGCGCTGGTGCTCACACTTCTTTCGTCATGCACTAGGAGTGGAGGTTCACTGTCGACCACCAGTGCTCACGAGGCCTCACACACATGCTCGCCAGAACTCACGTTTTCCGCTCATTCTTTGGTGGCGAGCTCTCCAGGGTCACACCCTTCTGTGTGTTGCTCACACACACCGGCTAGGGTGTAGCCAGTGACTTGTGCCGAATTACAGACAGTGCAGCTGCCAGGACTGTGCCCAGCACCCCCAGGGACTTGAAGCAGACAACACAGCTGCCAGGACTGAGCCCAGTACCCCCAGGTACTTGAATGGGGGACCGAAAGTTTGCAAAGCAGGTGCTCCCAGCCACTGTGCTATTGCTCCGGGCCCTGTACCTGTATTTGCAGTTGAAAGGCATCAAGTTAGTGGTTGTTACAGTCACAGCGGAAATGGAGGACAGGAACCTGAGTTCCTTTAGTTACTGCTACCTCAGACGCATCTATGCCTCCGAGACCATTGCTGTACTCTGAGCAGCCGTTCTCATTGTTCTCCATGCGAGTGCTGGCATCCCACTAGGTTCTTTATTTTCCCCATTAGTAGCTCTCAGTTCTCAGGCTGCATAGTATTTTTAAAAAGATATATAGGAGTATTGCTATTTATTCAGCCATTGATCAAGCTGATTGAATTGGGTATGAACATATTACTTTTTAAATTTTTTAATTGAATATCCATGAGATAGCCCATTACAAAGCTATTCATAGTTTTGAATAGTTTCAGTCAGACAATGATTCATCACCCATCCCTCCACCAGTGTACATTTCCCACCACTGATACCTCCTGTTTCCCTCCCACCAACCCCCAACACCCACCGCTCGCCCCCAGCCTCCCTCTATGGGAGGCACTTGCCTTCTTGCTCGCTCTCCTTTTCTGCATAGCCTTTTAACATGCGCTTTCAAACATCCCAGTGAGGAAGACAAAGACTGGGTTAACTCCGATCTTGTATTTGAAATGGAAGTTCAGGAAGGTTAATTGAATTTCCCTACATCAGATCCGGAGTCGAAGCTGAGTCAGAACTATGACACATGGCTCTGGACTCTGGGTCCAATCCTCTTTCTGTTATTTCATTCTCATGGCCCACAATTGGAATCAAGGACTCCTTTTTATTTCCATGCAGTAGAATGTATTTATTTTAAGTGAGCAATTTGCTGCCTGTTAATTTGTACAATCTTATTGCTTCTCCCCATCAAGCTATAAAACAAGGTCTCACCCTTGTTTCTTCGCAAACCTTGTCATTAATGCCTCCCCCTGACTCAGACCTCAACCAACTACTGACATTCCTATCACTTTAACCTTAGCTTTTCCAAAATCTGTTGTAAATGAAAACATAGAACATTTTGTCATTTGTACTTAACCTCTTTCACTTGACTTAAAGGTCATAAATTCACCCACACTGCATTGGGATTTATCCATTTCTTTGTTGAATAGCATTTCTCATCATCTCCATGGGCCAAGAATTTATTTATTCACCCATTCTTGGACATAGGATTGTTTCCACTTTGAGCTGTCAGTAATAATGCTGCTATCAACACCTGCATTCCAGCCTTTATGTCTGTATATTAGTTTCTCCAGCACTTATATGTATGTTGAACTTCATATAACATAAATGAGGTACTCCCCTATTTTCTCAAAGCTTCTGTGTCATTTGTATTCTCAGCAGAAACAAATGAATATCCAGTTGTTTAATTATATTCTTGCCAATGGTTTTTGTCCCCACTCTACCCCTAGAGATTAATTGTCCTGGCAACATTTATTGAAAACTTTGTCAAAATATCCTTAACATTTTACCAAACATTAATTTACCATATAAATGCGGTTTTAAATTTGCTCTATCCTGTTCTATCCTTAAATCACACTGTAGTAATTACTCTTGGGCCTGAGTTCAATCCCCAGAGCCTCATGATCCCTCAAGTACTGAGCTGGGAGTATCCCTGAGCATGATCAGGTGCAGTCCATATCATTTTTTTAGCTCTGCTAGTTTCTTTGTATTTACATATAAATTTTATAATTAATCTGTAAGTAAAAATCTACAAAAATAAAGTCACTGGAATTTCTTTTTTTTTTCTGGCTGGGGCACTCCCAGCAATTGTGAGCGCCTTAACCCCTCTATTGCCACTCTAGCACCTGCTTAGACTTTATTATAAATGTTTGTTTTTTTATCAAATATGTCCTTTGTATCCATTGCAATAATATGGTTCTTCTGTAGTCTACTAATATTGCTTTTCTTCCTTCCTTCCTTCCTTCCTTCCCTCCTTCCTTCCCTCCTTCCTTCCTTCCTTCCTTCCCTCCTTCCTTCCTTCCTTCCCTCCTTCCTTCCTTTTTTCCCTCCTTCCTTCCTTTTTTCCTTCCTTCCTTCTTTCCTTCCTCCCTTCCTTCTTTCCTTCCTTCTTTCCTTCCTCCCTTCCTTCTTTCCTTTCTTTCTTATTTTTGAGCCACACCCTGCAGTGCTCATGGCTTATGCCTGGCTCTGTGCTCAGGGATCACTCCTTATAGGCTCAGTGGAACATATGGGGACCAGAGATGGAACCCCTGTCAGCCACATGCAAGGCAAGCGCTCTACCTGCTGTATTATCATCCTGGACCCCGTTGACTTTTTTCCTAATGTTAGTCCAAACTTGCGTTCTTAGAAAAACCTCACTTGCACATAATAAATTAGTATCCTTTTTAACATCTATTTTTTGTGTTTGCTAATATTCTGTTAAGATTTTGTTGACTCCTCTAGTTCTTTGCATTTTCCATGTACATTTTAGAACCACACATTTTTGCTAAAATGTTTATACATGATTTGGTTGGATGGTTCACAATATTTTTATCACCCTTTTAATGTCTGAAAGATACGACAGAAGCTCTTTCATTCACTCCTGCTCTTGGAACATGTATTTTCCCATTTTCCTGATTAGCCTAGCGATAAATTTATCCATTCTATTGGGTTTGCAATTCCGAGAGTTGCTTTTGGTTTTATTGATTTTCCCTTATTTTTGTTTTCTATGTCATTGATTTCTACTTACCTCTGGTTTGCTTTGGGTATAATTTACTTTTCATTTTGTAGCTTCTTAAAGGAGAAGCTTAGATAATTGAGTTGTAGCATTTTCTTCTTTCATAATGTCAAAGTGATCCATTTTACCGGAGAGCCTGTCTTACCTATCACATGTTTTTATGACCACATTTACGTGATGTGTTATCACCATATTCTCTAATATTCCCCCCAGACCCTTCATCAGCCCATGATTATGTTGAAGTTGTTTGCTCCCCCCCCTCACCAGGCACTCTCCACACACTTCATTAGCCTTTCGCTTGGCCGTCGTGCCCGAGAGTATGCTTGTGAGGCCCATTGTACCTTCCTCATGCAGGTCTTCATTCTAAAGGAGAGATTCCCTTTCACCCTCCAATTCCTTCAGATAGTGGCTTTGCGGGGGGTGTTCATGTTCAGGTTTTATGTTTGTTTACTCTAAGAGCACAGTCATTTGGAAGTCTTAGTCATTATTTTCAGAACTGTAAATATAGGATTTTTGTTTGCCAGTACCTTTCTTAGGTTTCTTGGGGGTAGGATGACAGGAGGAGTGGGGCAAGCCCCAGCTGGCAGTGCTTGGGGCTCTGTGCTTATCAAGGGATCCTCTGCAGTGTCTGGGATCGAGCCAAGGTCAACTGCATTCGAGGCAGACACCTTAACCCTGGTGCTGTCTTTCCAGCATCACCAGAACCTTTTTGTTTTGGTTTGATTTGGTTTTGAGCTACTCCTGGAAATGCTCAGAGCTTACTTCTGGCTCTGAACTCAGGAGTTAATCCTGACTGTGCTCCAAGAGCGATATGGGATGCTGAGGACTAAACCCGGTTCAGTTGCATGCAAGGAAAACACCCTCCTCCTGTACTATCTCTCCAGCCCCACTAGTACTTTTCTAAATGGTTTTATCAATAGTTTCCATCTTCGTGACCTTTATTTTAAATATCAAGAGCTTTTATTGAATCTTATTTCTATAATGTTAGAAATTTTCCCAGTGACATGACCTAGAGGACTCACAAGCAAGTGACATAGAGTAAAATTCAGTGTTTCAGCTTCTCATTATTGAGAATTTTTTACTGAACCAAAGACTATCAGCCAACTCTTTACTTAAAACAAAGTATTTAATGAACTATTGCTTTGTACTACTATAAAGTACTAGTATGATCTGTACCTTCATATATCTGTATGGGTCACCATACCCAGCCACTGAATGCCTTCCCTTTATAAAAATGACTCCGTCTGCCTGTTCCCCGCTGCTAACCAACGTGGATTTCAGAGTCTGAGTTGTTTTTGTTGAGTTGTCCTGTTTGTTTGCTCTAGACATCTACATGCCATATAGAGGTGAAACCAGTTTTTTCCAAAGTGGCTGCTACCGTTCCCTGGCAGGGAGGGTGCCGAAACTGTTGGGGACGGAAGATAGCATCCTTGGGTCACAAAGGTCGGGGAACACTGTGTGCTCAGTTAAAGAAGGGAGATGTAGGACCCGAGAGATAGTACAGTGGGTAAAGCACTTGCCTTGCACACAGCTGACCAGTTTTTTATCTGGGTAGGGCATTCGCCTTGCACGTGACCAACCCAGGTTCGATTCCTTCATCCCTTTAGGAGAGCCTGGCAAGTTCCCCGTAGCGTATTTGATATGCCAAAAACAGTAACAATAAGTCTCACAATGGAGATGTTATTGGTGCCCACGAGAGCAAATTGATCTCCACTGACAGTGGAAATATACCTGGACGCACAACAGCTGCCAGGACCTGAGTGACTATCTAGAACAACCATAGACCAGAGTCTGGAAGGCAACTCTGGTTCTACTAAGCCACCGAAACTGAAGGTTGCTGATCTGCTGGCTTAACTGATAAATTGCGGCACATCCTGTTGATTTGATATGCCTGCGGATTGTACTCTTCATCTTGCCTATTTGTCTGTCGACTCAGCAAATCTGTGGGTTGTAGTCTCTTGGTTTCAAGTAATGGGAAACAACTTGGAGGTTTTAATTAAGCCTTAAAATAGGGTGGGGTATGGGGTTCAGGATGCCTGTGCCTTAGAATTCAAGAACAGGATGTAGCCAGGCCCCAGGATGGCAGCAGGAATAGGAATAGAATTCGTCAGAACCTGGACATTTCTACAGTGCAGAACTATATATGCTTCCCCAAACCTCACCCCGTGCCCCCCAGGAAGGATTCCTCAGCCCAGAGCCAGGAGTAAGTCCTGAACACAGCCATCTGTGGCACGCTTCACCCTAAAAGGTAGGTTTATAGGGGAACACTGTGATAAATTTTCTTTTAAAAGGTGCAGTAGCAAATAAATTTGGAAACTTATTTCACTTCAAGTGAAAGCAGCTGGTAATTGCCTTTTGCTTCCAATTCACCCAGTATGATCACTTCAGGTTCCGTCTACACTGTTGAAAGAGGCCTGACTTCAGCTCTTGTAATAACAGAGCCGTGTTCATTGAGTATAGCTCTAGAGCACAGTTCTTTTACTCGTTTGCCCATGGGCACTTATGTTGGTTGCATATGTTGTGGATTGTGAATGGTGATGCTATGATGAGAGGGGTGGAGCTATGCTCCTGAATTAGAGATTTTTGTGTCCCTTAGATAAATGTCTAGGAGTGGAATTACTGGATCACAGAAGATTTTCACTTTCAGTTCATTGAGGAATCTCTATTTGGTTTTTCATAGGAGTTGAGCCAATATATAGTGCCACCCATATGGCCGAGAGTTCCTTTTTATCCACACTCTGTTTTCAATCTTTTTTTGTTATACCATTCTCATAAATGTGAGTTTATATGTATTTGGGGTTTTGATTGGCATTTATCTAATAAGTGAGCCTGATCACTTTTTTTTCAGTGCCTGTGGGACATCTCTATGCCTTCTTTAGAAAAATGTGAAATTAGGGCTTTTTGTATATATATTTTCTAGACTTTAAGTCTCATGCCTATGCTTTGTGGCTTCTTGTCTTAATCTGGAATCTCTTAATGGTTATGAGGGGATCCACGAACCCTAAAACAGAAAAGAAAATGTGATCATGGTTTTATTAGTAAAAGTTTGATGACTGTTTTCTGATTTCTCATTTGCCTAAAATGGGAGTAGGATTATGGGGTCCTAAGTATTGTCAGAGAGAAGGTAGATAAGACCCTTGATGGGACTCCTTCACTTTCCAAGAAAGCCAGCTATATTATTTTTGTTGGTTTTCTGAATGCGTAGGTTGGAGCTACAGCTGGTGAGTTTGTGGGTGCTGGGTGAGCTCCCAAGTAGTGCTCAGGGGGCCGGAGTGATAGCACAGCATGTAGGGCATTTGCCTTGCATGCAGCCGACCGGGGTTCGATTCATAGCATCCCATATGGTCCCCTGAGCACCGCCAGGAGTAATTCCCGAATGCAGAGCCAGGAGTAACCCTTGTGCACTGCCAGGTGTGACCCCCCCCACCAAAAAAAAAACCAAGTAGTGTTCAGGCTTCCGAGAGCTACTCCTGGCAACTCTCAGCCATGTGAGCTGGACAGTCCAATGCTCAGGTCCCAGCAGTGTGGTCCTGCCCAGTGCTCAGCAATGCTGGGGGCTGCCAGGGCTATACCCCTTGGTGCATGGGGAGGAGGGAAAGGTTGGTGTCTGGAGGCCGTGCAGGACCAGCGATCAATCTAGCAGCCCTGTATATGCCAGGCCTGTGCCCCTGATCCCTACTTTCCTGGTCCAAATTAGTTTTGTGATTTTCAAAATAAAACCTGCCTACCATGCCAAGAGGTGCTGAGGGAACAGATTCCAGAGCTTGCGACTCAGCATTTACTTGCTTGGTTGGAGCAGGCTGACGCTTGACTTGTACCCAAGTGCCTCTTCCTATAGTGTTTTCCTGGCCATTTTCCTGCACTTGTTTTAGGGAGCAGACTCAGCACTCAGAACACTTGATTCACTCAAAACTTAAATTCATTATCTTGGCAAGAACCTTGTCCTTACCTTCCTGTTTACCACAGTGCCAAGGCATGCTGGGTAGCATGGTAGACTCTTCCAGTTTTTCCACAAGACCATGTAGAGGATATTGTCTTGGGGGCAGTGCCAGGTATCAAACCCAAAGCCTCCTGCATGCAAGGTAAGTGCTTTACAATAAGCCACACCCCAGCCTTCAGGGTGCCCCTTTTCAAACAGTGCCAGTGCCCAGTTCTTTAGTGCCTGCACTATCACCTGTCTTGTAGACTTGCATGTATGGAGCCCCATGCCTTCTAAATGGCCATGAGAATACATAATGGCCCCTCACCTCTTTCCCTTTGTAGTCACTCTCTTGGCAAATTACAGAAAGATGGCAGCTTGGCTGAAGGCCCAGTAGCCTTTTGCTTTTTCCTGCGGTAGGTTGATGAATCAAGACATTTTGTGCTGGGTGCTGACTATGAATATGATTTATGTGCTATATTGACTCTCCAACTTTAGGGGCTGTTATTTTTAATATATTCATTATATTACAGCCAATTGAGATCGTGTTACAAAAATATAAATCATCTTTAACAGTTGGTCCTCATTGTATTATAAAAAATATAAATCATTATTAAGGACCACAGATTCTATTTGCTTAGCTATGATGCTCTCACTTTAAAAATCCCTGCTGACAATTTCATTGTGCCTGTCAGTTGGGTTCTAATACTTTATTTTTTATCCTGGTATATTACTTTGAGTGGATGTGTTTATACAAGAATAGAAGGGGGACCCTCTGCGCCTAAAGACTTTGACTCCAAAGATGTAACACATTCGGGCATCCAGCGCAGCACCCGAGAGCGATGCATTGGGACACCAAACTGGGCTACAACTCGGTGCTGCTGGGGGTGGATTTTTTTTCCTCCCCACCCTGTCTTCCTGCATGGAAAGCGGCGGGCTGGCGGCACCATGTGGCAGGCGCCATCTTCTGATTCCAGACCCACAGGTATTCGGATTTTACTTTGGGGGCTCCCAGGAACTCATGGGAAGGGGGCGTAACCGGCACGCCCTCGGCCCAGATAAACCCGGAGCCGCTGAGCGCAAATCGGACCCTCTGCGCCTAAAGACTTTGAATTCAGAGACTTCTTACAGCAATGCACTGGGACTGTGAGCTGGGCTATGTAATTTCTGGCAGAATTTTCCCTGGACTTTATACAGAAATCCAAAACCGCGCGGACGCAGCAGCGTCTTAACATTTATAATTGTCAGCAATGTGAATCGGTTCCATTTGAACAGGTCTGACTTGGGGGGGAAACTCCAAATAATAACAGTAAGTTTTTGTTGAAAATATTGAAGGTTTTTAATGTAGCAGCCACCTCTGGACTGTGAACTAAGCAAAAGCCCCACGGCTGGCCGACGTGGCGTGGCGTACACCATACTATGAGGCGCAGGAAGGGGGATGAGGGGGAAAAAGAAAAAAAAAAGGGAAAAGGAAAAAGAGAAAAAAAAGAGAGAGAGAGAGAGAGAGTTATGTCAACTATAGTGAGTTTTGTGTTGAATTATGGAATGTAATCAAGGTAAAGAAAAAATGAAGTGAAATTCATTAGTTATACAGTAGGGGGTAGGGGGTGGGGGCGGGGGGTATACTGGGGTTTCTGGTGGTGGAATATGGGCACTGGTGAAGGGATGGGTGTTTGAATATTGTATAACTGACATATAAACCTGAGAACTTTGTAACTTTCCACATGGTGATTTAATAAAAATTTAAAAAAAAAAAAGAATAGAAGGAATTCCAGAAAGAACAGTTATATGGACAACATTTTTTCCTTCCTATGAAATGTTGATTTCCACTGTCTGTGTCTTTCCCAGGGGCAAATTCTACTTGTCCCTGCTCCTTTCTTTCTTGTTTGCATTTCTCACAACTTAAAGTAGTCAATCTGATTGTCAGAGATGCTGATTCAGGTTTTTGAGCTATGATAGCATCTCACCTATAACCCCCTAGAACAGAGTTTCACAAGCTTTTTCCAGATGTGGCCGCTTCTTATCTTGTTCCCTTCCTGTGGCTTCCATCTTATTGGTTCACTCCCTAGTCTTATTTGATGGCCCCCGCATTTATGCAATTTTCACCTGTGGCCCTTTGGAATATCTTGGGGGACCCGAGAGGCCCCTGGTTAAGAAACACTAAAAAGGAAACTGGGTTTAAGCAGTGACAATTAAAAGGAGATATTTGTAAACAAGAAGAGAATTTTTCAAGTAGAAAATCAAAGAAATGGGTTTATGAAAAACAACAACAATATAAAACCGGGGCTGGAGGGATAGCATAGCGAGTAAACCAAGTTTTGATCCACAGCATCCCATTTAGTTCCCTGAGCACTGCCAGGAGTAATTCCTGAGTGCAGAGAGCAAGAGTAATCCTGAGCACCCTTGTGTGACCTAAAAAACAAACAAAACAAAACAAAATATGTTTGTGTATATTTAAAAAAAAAACACACATGTCTAGTTGTTGTAAAGGAGAATATCCATCTGAACTGAACTTAGAGATTAAATATGGAATAATAAAATAGTTATAGAAAAATTATTGAGTGTTCATGTAGTCCATAGTGGTCAATTGAAAACTGGATGAAATGTAGGATTTTTTGCAGAAAATATTATATCATCAAAATTGTCATAAGAAGACCTATATAATACTGACTAGACTTTAGAAATTATTCATAACTGACTCCTCAAAATCACTGAATCTGGAGAGTTTATTAAATGAATTCTTTCAAACTTCCAATAATTTCTGTGCCATAGACATCATTCCTGGGGGCGAGGGGAGAGAAGGAAAGATTAAAATTAGGAGAAATAACGTAACATCAATATTACATCCTATCTAAGACAGAAGTTAATACAAAGGAAGGAGATGCACTAACCATTTTTACCTAAGAAAACAGATATGGGAAGATGAAATAAATTATTAGGAAAACAAATTCAATAGCATGTTAAAAGATTAATCAGATTACACTGTAAGCAGTATGAAAAACAAGATTCTAATAAAAGTCCCTTCATTTGAAAACCAAACCAAACCCAAACAGAATCTGCATGAAACACCAGGTTTTCTTATTATTTCACTGGGCCAAGAAGACAGAAGAGAAATCCTTAAGGTATATTGGGGGACAGTAGGGCCAGCTGCTAACAGGAAGTGAGGACACCAAGCTCTCAGGATCATTTATCCATTCAATCACCTCTCCAACAAATGCCAATGAATACTATCCCTTGCTGGCTGAGCCATTGTCAAGACATTGTAGAGGAAGTAGCCAACCACACAGATGGAACTTGTACGCTCCCACCCTCATTTGGACCTTACATTATAGCAGGGAAATAGGCAGAAGGATCAATTGATAAATGTAGAGAAATCCTAGATGGTGTTAAGTGCTGTGGGGAAAACTGAAGCATGAAGGAGAGTGGGACATGTTGGTTGAGTTATGCCTTCAGTTAAGGTCTATTGGCCATACCACCCAAGATATTATTCCAAGGAACTCAAAAACATCCTTTCCACAGAGCAGGTAGGCAGAGGCATGTGGGTAGACCCAGACTGATCTCACAACAGGCCCACGTCATCTCTTACCCTGAGTATTAAACCAGGGTCCGTCTATCTCTCAGAAGAGGTGGAAACCTCCCACTGGCTTCCTGTTCAGAGCCAAGTCAATTATGATGAGAAGGCTCAAGCAGAAATCTCTAAACCTCCTTGAAGTCCTTCCTAGCCCAGCTGAGATGGTAGGGCAGAAGCAGTGACTACGGCACCAGCATCCTGAATTTCCTAATCTATGACAAAGGTTAGGAAAACCAGGTCGATCAGACAACAGAGCTCCAACATTAAAGCTAATTCAGTTTAAAAACCAAATTTTTATGTGAAAATTGGTATATCTCACCACAGGGCTGTCCTTGTTTAAGGATTTACTAAGCTGTTGGTTGCTAGTTGAGCCTTTAGTGCTATTGTTTATGTTTGTTGAGCTCAGTCGACTTCTGTTTACTCTCCCACCTGCTCTGGTGTGCTCCCACTGGGGTTTCAGTATTGAGGAATTAAGAGGCATTGAACTATTCAGAGACTTCAGCATCTGTGGTCTGAGTTGTCATGGCAGAGGCTTAGGGAGTTGGGCATGGGTGCTGGGGCTTCTGGAAGTATGGGGGGAGAGAGGAGAGGAGGCTGCCCTCCCCCATTCAAGAAGAGCCCAGAGTTCTCAGCCTGGGCACTGGGTACCTGAAGTTTTTCACAGTTTCTCCAGAAAGTACTAGTGAGGCAGTAGGGTTGAGCCAATGGTGTGATTGCCGTGGTAGGGTAGGGGTGCAGCTGCCAGGGCTTTGGCAGGGCAGGGACTCAGCTATCCCTCTCCTGAGGGCACCCCAGAGTTTTCAGCTCAGCAGACTGGCATGTCCATGAATTTTAGCTGCTTGGTGTCCATCTCCTCAGAGATTTATTCGAGAGTTCGTTGAGCAGGGCCGGTGGCTGAGTCAGCCTGGAGGTGGCTGTGAAGCTGCTTTCTGCAGAGCCATCCTTCTGAGCTTCTCTGGTCCTCTTTCTCCTTTGTGTTTATTCCACTGAGCCTTGGTTTCCTTTGGGTCCAGCGAAGGATCAAAACAGTTAAACTGGCTATTTGGTTTAGGACGAAGCAGACACAGTTCACATTGACACAGACTCTGGTTCCGAATGACAATGTTAGGCTTGGTTTAAGAGCTGGGTTTAGAGCATGCCCTTATAAACACCCGAGCACTTTAAAAGGTACACACCAACTGGCTGGAGACTGGGGTGCTCTTCTTCCTAGAGCCACAAGTATGTGAGAACGCGACATTGGTCTGAGCCCTTGACAATAAACCCAGCAGTGTTCTTCGAGATTCCTCTGGCTCTTCTGACTTTGCCCCCAGTGTAGGCAAGCAATCACAGCATGCAGCTGAGGGAGGCAGGCAGGTAGGTAGGAAGGGGCCCCCCCATGGCAATGGAATTCCTGGGAAATAATAGAATAGCCCCAGAGGTTACAAAAGCCCACCTGTGTGTACAGGAAGTAAGGCCTGATCTGCCTTCCTGGCACCAGTAGCAGACCCAGAGAAGGCTGGGCCCCGCCCTTTCCTAGAGAAGCTCCAGCAGGAACAAAGGCCAGGAAGGGAATATCAAAGACGACCATCAACCACTCCCAGCTCTCTCTCCTTGGCAACCACCTAGCAACAGAATTTTACCTAGCTAGAAGCCCTACATGGGGGCAGCTCAGAAACCCTACAAAAGCCACCCTAAACTAAGGAAGCATGTGCATAGGCTGCCCAGGCCCACGTGCTGCTTGTGCCTACATGGCTGAGCACAGGTATCACTGGCGTCTCCCCTCGAGATGGGGACCAGGGCTCTCTGCAACCTGAGAGAAGCCCTTGTTCGCTCTTGAATGCATAATCACTCTCCCTTTGCTCGTCCATCTTCCCCTTCCTAAAGCCTCCAAACAAAATCTGGTTTTGCTTCACATCTACCCCTGAAATTCTTTTCTATAAGAAAAAGACAAGGACCTGGAAGCCCCAGGGAAGGTCTAGGTGTGACTGACTTTCCTGCAGAAAGCAATTCCTTGTCCCAACCTGATTCCGTGGCTCCCTGAGAAATTGGTTGGCAGGGATCAACTCCCGTGCCAAGAAGACCAAGCAGACATCAGGTGTGGCTTGACGGCCCCCTCGTGGGGCTGGTGGGGGCTTGGTGCATGCCGAGCAGGGACTCAAGACAGACTTAGTCAGTCCTGGCCTTCCCAGCCGGTCTCTGGGTGGCCGAGGCAGATGGGGAGAAAGTGACCATCTCTCTCTTTCTCCACCTCACCCATGGGAGCCTACCGACTTCACATCCACAGACTGCAAGGGAGATTGGAACATATTACATGACCTGGACGTCCCCAGAGGGATCTGTGTCCCTGAGACAGCCCTGGGCGTTGGAGAGCCCAGGACAAGACCATTTTCTCAAGGCCCCAGTGAGATGGAGTAAGGCCCACCTTTGGCCCGCCCCATCCCAGTTCCTCGGGCCCCTATAGACAGCTTTCTCAGCCAAACGCTGCCCGAGGAACCGCTGGACCAGGTCCTGGGGCCCAGTCGTTGGATTGCTTCTCCTGGGACCTCAGACTGGTTTCCTGCCTTCTGGAAACTCCTTGTGGGAGGCCAGGAGGGGCCCCTTCAGACTCCTGCCCCCTCGGGTCTCAAACACCAGCCGGGAGCGGGAGTCCAACTCGGCCCTCTCTGAGGGTCCTGGCGAGGCCGGGGTGTCTGAGTGTCCTCCCCACGGCCAGGTGCTGCCCCCCGTGAGACAGGGGCAGAGCAGAGCCCCTGGGGGCCTCCCAATCAATGGGTCCACGGATCGATTCCACAGAGGTTTCAGAAGCCCCAGCCTGGCCGTGACCCTGCCCTGCATCTCCTGTGCTCAGGCACAAGCTTCCCTCCGCCTGGCCCCACAAGTGGGGGTTTTCTGGCCTCTTAGAAATGATTTTGTTGAGAATCAGAGAACCTGGGTTTCTGTGAAACTGGCAAGTAAGGAATTCCTCAAGGAATGCTAATCCCCAGGCCCGGCCTTCCCACCTGTACTCTGACTGTCCCCACAAAAAAAACGGCAGCATTAACCCCCCCTTTTCCACCACCAGGTCTGGCATGGGGCGCATGAGGAGCGTGAAGGAAGGCACCCCGCAAGGTCTGCGGCCTCTTAATCAGGGCTGCACCTCACTTCCTGTCTGGGCAGTTTTATGTATGGAGTTGGGGGCAGAGTGAGGGGTGTCTGCAAAGTTACACAAGGGAGGGCCAGAGAAATAGTAAAGTGCACACAAGCTGTCGGGGATCCCATCCTCAGGACCCCATCTGCTTCCCTGGGCCAGCCAGGAGAAATTCCTGAGCCCTGTTGGGTGTGGCCCCCAAACAGAAACTAAAAGAAGAAAAATAAGAAGGGGATCCTGGGGCCCCAGAGATAAGTCTGACCTTTTATGTGCCCTGAGAGTCAGAACAAAAGAATAATTCCCGTTCCATTGAGATGCCGATCAGGGGGGAGGCAATGAGTGAGGAGGGGGAGGGAATATTCTTCATAACGGGAGTGTTTGACTGATTGGGAACTGTTTACAGTGTTTCTTTCCATCGTGTACCCTATGAAATCATTTCCTTTGTCAGTGTTAAAAGCCACGTTAAGGGAAAAAAAAATGCCAACCTTGATTACTCGTCTTTGTACTTCAATCAGCAGTATGTCAGCGGCTGAATAAACCGTAATTCCTCCGAGGAATTAGAGTGTGCCAGTCGAGGAGAACATTTAGGCCACATTTTAAAGAAATAACTTGGTAGGGGGTTCAAGGACAATTAGCAATTAAAAGAATCTATTTTCCACACGGAACTATCTTGATTGGTGCCACACCCGCACCCCAGGGATCCTGTGCTTCTGTGCTGGAAGGAGCACTACAGCTTGATCCGCTTCCCAGAGGACACGCTTCTCGGGGTCACCGGCACCACACTCAAATCTCCAGTGCTCAGGCTGGCCTCTTCTTAAGAAACCCCAGTGCCCGCATCACATGCCCCAGCTCAGACACCGCCCGGCTGTGCCACTGCTCTGCTAGGTTCTGTTTTCATTTTTGAGGTTTAGGTACTTGAGTTACCCCGGCAGTGCTCAGGGCTTACTCCTGGCTCTGTGCTCGGTGATCTCTCCTGGTGGTGCCCAGGGAAGGGGGCAGGGGTCATTTGTGGTGCTGGGCACTGAAGTGGGTTGTGAACCCAAGTCAGCGATGTGCAAGGCAAGTGCCTTAGCCCCCCGGTCCTATCTCTCCTGCTCCTGTTCATATTTAGTTATAATTATAATTCTTATCATTATAACTGGTGAATGCTTGAGTGACTAAAATGACAACATAATTACCAATTACATTGAATAATTAAAAAGTCAGTTCTAAAAATGGTAACTTGGGGGCCAGGTAAAGCAGGCTCAAAGGGCTGAAGCGCCTGTTTGGGAGCGCCGACTTCAATCCGCCTCACCCCAACAGACCCCAAAATGGTAATTTTGATTTGGGGCCATTGGCTCTGTCCAGCCTTTTCGTTAGCTCTTCAACAAAAGAGTGTTGTTGAAGTACCAGGAATTATTGGTTTTTTCTCTTTTGGGCCACACCCGGCGATGCTCAGGGGTTACTCCTGGCTCTGCACTCAGGAATTACCCCTGGCGGTGCTCGGGGGACCATATGGGATGCTGGGAATCAAACCTGGGTTGGCCTCATGCAAGGCAAATGCCCTACCTGCTGTGCTATTGCTCCAGCCCTAAGAATTATTTCTTGAGGTCTTTTCTCTTGAGGTCTCTCTTCTACTCCAAGAAAACTGTGAAGCCTGCATTTAAAGACCTTCATTCACACTCTGTCCCAGGAGGGTCCAACCCCCTTGTCCAGGCACCACCCCCACCTGGGGAGCCCCCCAGCACATCAGCAGATTTTTCCTGTCACTCTCTGCTTTGTCCGTGTAAGGTGCCCGGTCATGTCTTATCATTTCCCCCAGGGAGCCTTTATATAATGTCTGAAATCCTCCAGACTCTGGGATAATATCAAAAAATAGACAAAAACATGGCTGAGACTTGGGGTTTCTTTTTGTCATCTGGGAGAGCTGATGGAAATAAGACAGCAGGGGGCGCCATGCCAAAAGAAGTGACTTTATCAGGGTAACTGCAGGGTTACCCTCCGCCCTTTTGAGAAACCCGGACCCAGACAGCCACTCCAACTGTATGCCTCATCCAGAATCTCTCATGATACACAGATTAAGTCTTGTATTTACTCGCTCACCTTCTCCTCACAGCAGGTTGCAGACCCATTTGACCTAATGCCAGGCCTGCTTTGATTACAGCCCCTTGACTAACGGTCATAGTGGATGAGATCAAACCACTGCACCTGAGTGAGGCCTCAGTGCATAGTATGCCTTTATGGAGCTTTCTTCCCATCCTGTAGGATAACATAGCCTCAGTAGTTTAGGTTTATTGGGTTACTCCCGTTACAGTGCTCCTATTCCTCTTTGTTTATTTGTAGCTTCTTTCTTGGTGTTCTGTTGACTTGTAAATAATGTTTTTCTCTTCTCCTTGAGTCCTTTGCATAGTTTATTCAGAGCAAGTCCTTTTTGTATGGACACAGGAAGACTTAACAAATGTTATGCTTTTGTAACCTGGGAGTTATTTGACTCTACATGATATTTTCCTCCAGGGCATCTGTTCTCTTGACCTAAGCCTCAGCTGCCCTTACTTCCTAGCACCCCCAAAGCACGGTCCCGACGAGGGACGAGAAGGACCCAGGGCAAGCGGTGAGTTGTGTGCTACCCTGGCATCGAGATGGGCCTGGCCAAAGTGCCTAATGCTTAACTATAAGTTAAGAGCTTGATCATGGACAAATGCTGTCATGATCCAAACAGTGATACTAGATTTGGACCCTGCTAGGGTGAGGAATGATTAATCTGGCCTGAGTGCTGTGGTCTGAGCCTGTGGCAAGATGTTGCCAGGAGAGCTGCCTTGCAAGCCTCAATGTATCCCTTGCTATGTCCATACAAAAATAACTAGTATTGAGATGTTAATAAGTTCCTGGACTAAGGAAAAGAAAAAAACCTTAAGAGTGAGGAAGGGCTTTGGAGTGCCCTGCCCTCAGGAAGGGCTTTCTTATGTTGATTTTGCTACCTGGCTGGTTGTAGCCTAAAGGGCAAGGTGGGAGAGACAAGGAGGAGGAGAGAGAGAAGCCAGAGAGAGGCAGCAGTTGAGCAGTAGATGCAGAGAGAGGCCGGAGCTGGGAGTGTGGGAGATGAGAAAGATGGAAGATTGAATAAACGGTAACTAATCAGCAACCAGCTTGGTCCTCGTTCTTCCTTCACCTGTCCTTGACCACCGGCCGTCCCGATCCAGTCCACACACTGCAGTTCCAGAGCACCGAACGCGGGTAGTGAGACAGAGCCGCCCGGAGAGCCCGCGAGTGCACGCACCCCTCGGCATGTTTTAGTTTTTTACACCATCCAAATTCTTTTTTTTTTTATTAATGAATCACCATGAGGGTACAGATACAGATTTACATATTCTCGTGCTTGTGTTTCAGTCATCCACAGCTTGAGTAACCATCCCTCCACCAGTGTTTGTTCTCCACTGATGACCCCATCACCCTTCCCCTGCCCAATCCCCCCCCCCCCCCCGCCACCTCTGTGGAAGGGCATTCCCCCCTGTTCTCTCTCCTTTTGGGTGTTGTGGTAAGCAATGGAGTTATTGGGTGGCCATAGTGTTCGGTCTACACTCCACTTTAAGCACGCCTCTCCCATCCCGATCGGGTCCTCCCACCACATTTTACTTGGTGTTCCCTTCTCTATCTGAGCTGTCCTTCCCCCAGCATGGGAGGCCAGCTTCCAAGCCATGGAGCAAATCTGGTACTTATTTCTGCTATTCTTGGGTGTTAGTCTCCCATTCTGTTGTTTTATATTCCACAGACGAGTGCAATTCTTCTATGTCTATCTCTCTCTTTCTGGCTCATTTTATTTAGCATGATACTTTCCATGTTGATGCATTTATATGCAAAGTATCAACATGATACTTTCCATGTTGATCCATTTATATGCATTTATATATGTTGATCCATTTATATGATCCATTTATATCCGTTTATATGACTTTGTCTTTTCTGACAGCTACATAGTATTCCATTGTGTAGATGTACCAAAGTTTCTTTAACCAGTCATCTGTTCTTGGGCACTCTGGTTTTTTCCAGATTTTGGCTATTGTGAACTGTGCTGCAATGAACATACAAGTGCAGATGTCATTTCGACTATACCTTTTTGCTTCTCCGGGGTATATTCCCAGAAGTGGTATTGCTGGGTCAAATGGGAGCTCAATTTCTAATTTTTTGAGGAGCAACCATATTGTTTTCCAGAAAGGTTGAACCAGTTGGCATTCGCACCAGCAGTGTAGGAGGGTCCTTTTCTCCCCACATCCATGCCAGCAGTGGTTGCTTCTGTTCTTTTGGATGTGTGCCAGTCTCTGTGGTATGAGGTGGTATCTCATGGTTGTTTTGATCTGCATTTCCCTGCCCATCCAAATCCTTCCTTTTTTGTTGTTGTTGTTTGTTTTTTTTTTTGGGGGGTATTTTTTTATAAAGAAACAAAACTCATTTCATAATTTTGATTAATCAATTTTTAGATAGCTTTGTCCTGGGTCCTTTAACATATGTGCGGGGAGTAAGTAAGCAAGATGAGTCCTCCCATCTCGACCCCTCACCCCTCTGCAGGAAGTCTGCCACAAGCCCCACCCCTGGTCCTGTGCATTTTACAGAAGCAATGTGGACTCCCAGTTTCATTCTGGGCAGGGGAGAGAAGTCATCATCCTCTCTCCACCCAACAGTGAGTCTCCTGTCTGTGTGCATTGGCAGAGCTCAAGCACCCTCTGCATGTCAATCCTCGAGTCAGTCAGAATTCACATGTGATCACCACCACCTCCCATTATAGGAGTAATAAATGTTCAGATTAAAAAATACAGAAACCCGGGGCTGGAGAGATGGTTTAGGGGTTAAGGCACTGTCTCATATGCAGCTAACCAGGTTCGCACTGCCAGGAGCTACCCCTGAGCACCGGGCCAGGAGTAAACCAGGAGCACTGCCAAACATGACCCTGAAACAAAACAAAAAAAATTTTTTTTTAAATCTTAGCCCCTGATTAGTAGAGTAGGTAAACACTTTCCTTGCACAGCTTTGGTTTCTGGCATTTTGTATAGTCCCCAAACACCAGTAGGACTGATCCCAGCCCAGAGCCAGGAATAAACCCTGAGCACTGCTGGGGTGGCTCCACCCTCCTACCTTGCAAAAATCTTAGGTTAAGGCCAATGTTTTCCACCGCAACCATTGTTGCAAGGAAAGCCCCAGCACATATATCCTTGTGTACTGTCTCAAAGGTCACTCACGTAAGACGTAGCACTGTAGCACTGTCATCCCATTGTTCATTGACTTGCTCGAGCAGGCACCAATAACGTCTCCATTGTCAGACTTGTTGTTACTGTTTTTGGCATATCGAATACCCCATGGGTAGCTTGCTAGGCCCGGTCGGGCAGATGAGATATTCTTGGTAGCTTGCCGGGCTCTCCGAGAGGGACGGAGGAATCGAACCCGGCTCAGCCGCGTGCAAGGCAAACACCCTACCAGCTGTGCTATCGCTCATGGAGAAATGGAGTGGCTGGGTTAAAGGTAGAACTATTTCAAGACGGCCTAGTTCATAACTCCTCCCTCAGGCAACAGAGAAAAGTATCAGCATCCCACCCATCGCTCAGCATTTGGGACCACAGCCCACTTCCAGGCTTGCCAGGTACTGGGCTGGAGGTTGCGTTTCACTCTTCTTTCCCGACCTTCTCCATTACCATTGGTTTCTCTCTCTTTCTCCCTCTCTCTCTCTCTCTCTCTCTCTCTCTCTCTCTCTCTCTCTCTCTCTCTCTCTTTATTTCTCTCTTCCTTTCTTTCTTTTTCTCCTTTCTTCCTTTCTTCCTTTCTTTCTTCCTTCCTTTCTTTCTTTCTTTTTTCTTCCTTTCTTTCTTCCTTCCTTTCTTTCTTTCTTCCTTCCTTTCTTTTTTCTTCCTTTCTTCCTTCCTTTCTTTCTTCCTTCCTTCCTTTCTTTCTTCCTTCCTTTCTTTCTTTCTTTCTTTCTTTCTTTCTTTCTTTCTTTCTTTCTTTCTTTCTTTCTTTCTTTCTTTCTTTCTTTCTTTCTTTCTTTCTTTCTTTCCTTTCTTTCTTTCATGGCTTTTTTGGGTCATACCCGGTGATGCTCAGCGGTATCTTCTGGCTCTGCACTCAGAAATTACTCCTGACACGGGGTGCCAGGGATCGAACCTTGAGTGTCCACATGCAAGGTAAATACCCTCCCTTCTCTACTATTCCTCTAGTCCAACTGTCAAGTGCTTAAAAGCTACAAACTGCTGGGACCAGGGCAATAGTACAGTGGGTAGAGCACTTGCCTTGCACATGGCTGGTCCGAGTTCAATCCCTGGCATCCCATAGGGCTTCTTATGGACGCCAGGAGGAATTCCTGAGTGCAGAGCCAGGAAAAAGCACAAAAGGGTGTGACCCATAAAACAACAACAACAACAAAATAAAAACAAAATAAAAGACAGAACTACAACCTGCTGTTGCTGCTTTGCACACTTAGTGTCCTAGACACCTTCCCCCATGACCTAGGACCTTCCCACATCACTTCTCTACCTGTCACTACACAGACTCTTCCAGTCCCAAGAGTTCGCTTTTACAAACAGCACCCAGGAGTCCTGGCCACAGAGCAGAGCGGGCAGCACGATGGAATTGAGAGTCAGACCAGACTCAGCTCTCATCCGAGTCCACCACTGGCCACCCCAGCAACCTTTGGCAGGTCGCTCAGAGCCTAGGAAGGCTGGACATTCAGCCTCTAAGCCCAGCTACCATTGGCGTCCTCATTCTGCCACCTCCTAGCTGTGTGTCTTTAGCCACGTTCCTGGCCTTTTCTATGCCTCTGCTTGCTTGTTTGTACACGCGGCCTTGATGAAAATAGACCTTCCTCCCCTCAGGATCCCGGGCGACGCTAGCACAGCTGGGCTTGCCCCCATACCCGGCATTCCTCGTCCTGGGCTTACCAAGTGTCCCCTCTGCAGCGCCGGAAGGCACATCGTGGCTTTAGGGAGCTAGCAGGGCTGCCAGTGGGTATTTTGCCCAGATAAGGAAAAGCCAACGCAGAGGCATTAGTCACTGGCCCAAGGTCACACAGCAAGAGCTGATAATTGAGGTGCCCCCCTATCCTCCCCCCTACCCCCCCACACACCCCAAATCCTTTCCCTTGGGGCTTCAAGCCATGTTAGTGCAGAAAGGCAAGAGCCTGCAATGGTCCAACAATCCCAGTCTTTTCGTCAGTCCCCACAGTATCCAGCAGGGGGCGCTGTTGCTGCAGGTCGATGCTTGCAACCCGGTTTGGGGAACTACTTTGGCTCCCCAGGTCAGTGGGGAGCAGGTGGGACGGGCTGGGGGTGGGGGTAAGGGTAGGGGGGTTCCCTGAGTTCTCATCTGGAAGGACAGCTCAGAGGAGCCATCCTGGAGGAGAGGCGGGCGCAGGTCCAAGGGCAGCTGGATGCACCCCCTCCCCGCTCCCCGGAAGCGGCTTGTCCACAGTGCACCCTCCAGGTGCAGGCAAGGGAAGAAACACAGTCCTGGGGGCGAGTAGGGGGCTCGGCCGGCAGGGAGGTCACCCAGGAACGGTGCGGGGTGCCCGGGGTCAGGCCCGGGACGTGTGGCCACACGCGTGCGGAGCGCCAAGCGCGCGAATCCGGCGCCTGAAGTCTTGGCATCCAGAACGTAAGGCCTCGCGGATTCCGTTTGGGAATTCTAAAGGCCCCGTGCGAGACGTGATAATCCAGCCGTAGAGAACGTCCTTGCCCGGGGGACGTGGGGGGAGGTGCGGCGGGGGTGGCGGGTGCCCGGGAAAGGTCCGCTGCAAAAATGAGCGGTGCGCCTCTTGCTCAAATAAAACTCCTTTCGCCCGCAGTAGAGTTTAAGCAATTTTATCTCTTCAGTAATGCTCCAGTTCTGCCTAGAGGGACTTCAGGTTCTTAAGCAATTCTACGATCGATGGTTGAGACTCTAATTTTCCAAATAAGCGTGTTTACCCGTGCCCAAATTACAGACCCGAGTAGGGGGAGGAATTGAGTCATTCCGTCAAAGGCCACCAGAGGGAGCCAAACGACTGCTTTAAAACCAGTCGTTGTTGCTTTGCCGGTTCCCAAGGGGCGCTGGTGATCATTACCTATACTTCCTTCTTCTAGAAAAATCCAGAGGACACCACGGCACTAGATATACATATTCTCTATGTTCTTACTTGTCCAACCGCAGACTTGAAAGGAATCATTCTGCCAACGCGTTTAACCACGGGACGATTTTCTGACCTCTTTACAAGGAGTAGAATAAAACTTGCCTTTGGAAGAAAATAAACGTGTGCGGCTGTGGGTAGCTCAGTGGGCTGGAGCCCACGTGGGAGGCCTGGATTCTATCCCTGGCACTGCAGGTCACCCGAGGCACAGAAGTGGAGCACCAGTAGGTATGCCTCCAATGCATTATATTGGTGGTGAGTGGGAGGGCGATTTAGGACTATCAACGACTTACCCAGCTGAGCTGATGGATTTCCCTACTCTCAATTACCTGCTTCCTGAGCACCAAACCTCATTTTCTCACTGTCGTACAGGTTCATTCTGGTTTGAGCTACCTCCTCACCCCTGGATTTCCGGCTCTGCCGCCCTTCAGGGTGGCCGCATTGGCGCTGCCTGTGGGCCGTTGTCTCTATGCCAGCAACAGCCTCGAAGACACGTCTCTGAATTCCAGCCAAGCGCTGCCCCTCTGCCTCTCTCCGCCCTGGCAAGAGGGGCTGTGGGTGGCTCCGAGTTCACCAGCACGGCTCGGCTTCACTTCTGTGGTGTGACTGCTTGAGGCCTGACTCCCCTGTTAAATGATCAGATCCTTGACTGGGGGGAGGCGTCAGATTCTCCATAGCCCCAGGAATCCAGCAGAGAGCAAGGCCCATGCCGAGATGTGTTTATGGGATAAATTATGACTTTATGAAGATGTGTACTATTAGTTTTTTGGCATATTGAATACGCCATGGGTAGCTTGCCAGGCTCTGCCATGCGGGCAAGATACTCTTGGTAGTTTGCCTGGTTCTCCGAGGGGGGCAGAGGAATTGAACCCGGGTCAGCCGTGTGCAACAAGTCTCACAATGGAGACGTTACTGGTGCCTGCTCGAGCAAATCGATGAGCAACGGAAGACAGACAGAAGATGTGTAAAATCCCAAGGAGAACTAGCAAGCGGTTCCTACATGTCTCAGTCTTTGCTCGTCTGTTTGTTTTTCTTTGGGGGCCAAACCCAGAGGAGTTTGGGACTTACTCCTGACCCCGTGCTTAGGGATCACTCCTGGTGGCACTCGGGTGACTAGATAAGGTGACATGGATTGAACCCAGGGATGCTGCGTGCCACGCAAGTGCCCTACCTGCTGTATTACCACTCCAGCCTCAAGCCTTCACCTTGTCTTGGCCACTTGATCTGTGGTCACTCACTTTAGCCTCAGCAAGCTTCTGTGATGCTTGTCATTGTTTCTCACCACTACTATCAGCGTTTGAGAGTTGAGAAAGTGGGGGTGACTTGTTTATAATAGCCAGAATCTGGAAAAAACCCGAGTGCCCTAGAACAGATGACTGGTTGAAGAAACTCTGGTACATCTATACAATGGAATACTATGCAGCTGTTAGAAAGAATGAGGTCATGACGTTTGCATATAAGTGGATCAGCATGGAAAGTATTATGCTAAGTGAAATGAGTCAGAAAGAGAGAGACAGACATAGAAAGATTGCACTCATCTGTGGAATATAGAATAATAGACTATAAAACTAACACCCAAGAATAGTAGAAATAAGTACCAGGAGGTTGTCTCCATGGCTTGGAGGCTGGTCTCTCATTCTGGGTAACTCAGAGAAGGGAACACCAAGTAAAATGTGGTTGGAGGTCATGTGGGGGAAAGATGATGCGGGCCGAATATAGACTAGAGACTGAACACAATGGCCACTCAACACCTTTATTGCAAACCACAACACCTAATCAGAGAGAGAGAACAAAAGGGAATACCCTGCCATAGTGGCAGTGTGGGGTGTGGGGAGACCGGACTGGGGAGAGGGGGAGGGATGTTGGGTTTACTGGTGGTGGAGAATGGGCACTGGTGAAGGGATGGGTTATCAAACTTTGTAAGGGAGAAACATGAGCACAAAAATGTATAAATCTGTAACTGTACCCTCACGTTGACTCACTAATTAAAAATAAACTATTAATTAAAAAAAAAGAAAGTGGGGGTGACTCGGGAAGAAAATTAGGCAATTTTGCCCAGAGTGGAAAGTGATAGAAAATGACAGCAGGATTTGAATCTGGGGAAGCAGAGACCCAAGCCCCAGTGCCACGCAAATGCCTGCCCCAGAATCAGAGGCAGTGGCTCAGAGGACCTCACCTGCACACTGAAATTATGCCAGGGATGTGGGTTCACTCGCAGCCAAGGAAACCTGGAGTTGATGACATGCCACTAGTCCCAGGTTCTGTGCTGCTCAGCCCCAGCTCCAGCCCCGCAGCGCAGAGATGACGAGACACGTACTGCCGGCTCGTGAGATAAGCAGGTGAGTGAGTGGGCAGCTCTGCTCCCTGCGGCCATGGAGAGACCCAGGCGCATCTCCCCCGGGGCCCTGGCCTTCCTGACCTTGTCCTCTGAGACCACATCGTCCAGGTTCCCAGGAGGGTTGGAGCGAGCAGGAGAGCGGGGAGGGCACACACTTGGCCTCTGCCACAGCCCGGCTCTGGGGCAGACGTGGGCCATGGCCATCTCCTTGGGTGGCCATGCAAGTGTGGGAAAGGGGATTCCAGCCAAGTTCTGCCCCTCTAGCCTCCTCCTGAGGGGCCCACCACGGCCTCCACCTACTGTCCACACTTCCTGACCCGCCCTCGTGAGGAAAGAGGTTATCTGTGTGCTGAGTGAGAAGGTGCCACGGGCAGGAGGGAAAATATGCCAAAGATAGATGAGACATTTGGGAAAAACTCCATCATCCTCTTAGGTGATGGTTTCTTTTTTTTATTTTTTAATTTCTAATATTTTATTTTTTGTAATGGATCCCTGTGAGGTGTGGTTACAGACTTACAAACTTTCATGGTTACGTTTCAGTCATGCAATGCTCAGCACCCGCCCCTCCACCAGTGCCACCACCAATGATCCAAGTGCGCTTCTCCCCACCCAGGTGATGGTTTCTTAGCTGGACACAAAAACCACAACCAACCAAAGAGGGGAAAAAAATAGATCAAGTGAACATCATGAAAATGAAAACTTTCATGTTTCAGAGAGAATGTGAAGGGAAAGCTGCTGAGTGGGCACGAGTTCGAGAAGCACCACCCGAGAAGGGTCTGTGGCAGCAAACAATTAGTGACACCCTGGGTTCAGCAGGTAGTGCTGGGGAAGGTGGTTCCTTGGCGTGACTTCCCGACACACATGTCCCCTTAGTACCCCCAGGTGGCCCAGAGACTCTCCCGCTCCACAAGAACCACGCAGGGCTGTGTCCCTGCCTCACATTGAACTGCAGTTCTAGTGACCAAGAATAACCAAGAGGGACCCCAGACTCCAGAGCACTGATTGCTCACAGATCCTGAGAGACAGAGAGATAGAAAGACAAAGAGAGACAAAGACAGAGAGACAGAGAGACAAAGACAGGGATAGAGAGACAGAGAGAGGCAGAAAAGATAGTAAGGGGGGAGGTGCTTCTTGGTTTCCAATCCCTATGACTGCCTCTGGTCCCCTAGCACCTCCAGGAGTGATCTCCAAGCACAGAGCTAGACGTAAGCCCTGAGCACCACCAGATGTAGCCCCTGAAAGAAAGCCAACAAATCAAGGTAACAGGGAACTATGTAACCATGTTTTAATGAGGTAAGTGAGGAACTTTATTTTGTTTCCAGGTGCTGCTCAGAAATTCCTTATCTTGCTAGGATTTCAGCCGGAAGTCTACCTAAGTATGACATCTGCCTCAGGGACCTCATTCCCTTTACATTCAGTCCTCCCAAAGGAATAATTAACCAGCAGCAACTTTGTACGTCTGCCCTGCTGATACTGAAAGAAGAGGAGCAGAGAGTGGGGATAGTATCTGCCTTCTAGAAGCTTCCCGGGGAGGGAATTGAACAAGGGAAGGAAATCATCTAAAACATGGAATAGGAGAACCTTGAAAACTGGTACGGGTGATGGCTGAGGAGCAGACAGTTTGCAGGTCCAGAAAAGAGAAACAAGAAAGTAAAGAAGGGGGCGGGGCTGGAGCGACAGCACAGTGGGTAGGGCGTTTGCCTTGCACGCGGCCGACCCGGGTTCAAATCCCAGCATCCCATATGGTCCCCTGAGCACGGCCAGGGGTAATTCCTGAGTGCAGAGCCAGGAGTAACCCCTGTGCATCTCCAGGTGTGACCCAAAAAAGAAAAAAAAAAAGAAAGTAAAGAAGGGGGATAGGAGGGGAGAGATTGTATAGCGGGCAGGGTGCTTCACCCCAGGGGTCCCCTGAGCCCTGCTAGGAGTAACCCCTGAGTGCAGAGCCAAGAGTAAGCCCTGAGCACCACCAAGCATGTCAGCCCCACCCCTCCCCTCAAACACAGCAATGAAGCCAGAAAGAGTTGAGCAGAGCCAGGAGGAAGGCCTGAGACTGCTAGATGTGCCCCCCCACATACCCACATACCCACCCACCCCACCCCCCAAAAAACAACAAGAACCATGGCCAGAAGGTCTGGAAGCCTGTGGTCGGGTGAGTTCTGCTGCCCCCTCCCTGAGCGGCTGGTCCCGTGCCAACAAGGCCAGTGAGCAGAGGTGGCCGTGCCACAACCTCATTACAGGCCGGCCGTGCCGTGAGAGATGCAGCCCCACCCAAACGAGACGGGCGGGGACAAAGCACGCTGACCCCCCGGCCACCCCAGCTCCCTCCACTCTCAGCAAGGCTGGGCCAGGTGGCACAGGCTGTGTCTGTGCCAGAGCCACACATCTGCTCAGTTAGAAATGCCACAGCTGGGGCAGCCAACCCGGGGTCCACCCCAGCACCCCACATGGTCTCCTGAGCCTCTGTAGGAGTGACCCCTGGGTGCTGGACCAGGAGCAACCCCTGAGGACATCGGCTGTGACCCAGAAACAAATGAGAAAAATGGACAGAAGAGATAGTACAGTGGGGATGGCGCTTGCCTGGCACGTAGGTGGCCCAGCCTGATGCTCAGCAATGCCAGGGCTGATCCCAGAGCACTACCAGGTGTGGCTCAAATCCTCCCCCAAACAAAACCAGCTGAGAGAGGGAGACCCAAAAGCCAGCTCCTCCAGGATGGCGGCACAGAGCCAACACAGATTGTCCAGTGTTCCCTTCTGGCCGTCTCTCCGGTCGGGACTGTGGGGCCCCCAGCCAAGGACACATTACCAGCCTGTCCCCTCATTGCTACTGCTATGTCAGTATCAGAACAGATCAATGGACCGGGGTAGGAGGGCGTTGGAGATCACTCCGTGCAGTAATCAAGGGACCAGAGGCAGGGCCAGGGATTGAAAGGGGGTTGGCTGTGTGTGTGGCAAGCACCTTACCCATTGTCCTCACTCTTCAGCTCCAGAAAAGTGGATTTTTGCAAAAATTAAGAAAATGGAGCTTGAGAGGTTCCATGGTGTTAAAGCACTTGATTTGCACGTGGCAAACTCTGGTTTGAGGGCCCCCCCGCCCACCTTATGGTCCCCTAAGGTCTACTAAAGCACCCCAACTACTAGAGAGTGGATGCCCCCCCCAAAAAAACTAAGAAACTCCAACCAAGTGCTCTGATACGTGCTGCCACCAACCTCCCCACAGCTCGCTGTTAGCACTTGGCTGACTTCTAGCATGTTCTAGTCTCTCCATTCCTAGGGGCAGATTTCTCACGTTAACCTAAGTCCAGACCTAAAGGACAGCGTCTCACTGGCCAGCGTCCCCACATGCACAGCGAGGCCCAACCCCCAGGAGGACCCCGGGGCTTGCTGGGGCCTGTGCCTCGGCCTGGCCCGCAGAGGCAGGAGGCGGCTGCTTCACTTTCCCCTTCCACCAGGCCCTCCTGCCCCTCTCAGCCCCAAGCACACCATCCCTGTCACAAAGGGTCTGCAGTATTTGGAGTGATGCCCCCTGCACTTAAGCACCCCCATGCCCTGGTCCCTTGGACGTCGGACTGGGTTAGTGTTATGGCAGTGGGGAGCCACAGGTACCAAGGGCAGAGAGCACAGGAGGGAAACAGTTGACCTCTGAGTGGGCACCGAAGCCCGGGAGCTCCCGGGAGGAAACCAGGAGACCAATGCTGGCCAAGGACAACTGTCCTGGCCCTAGAGCTAAAGGGGGCAGCTCACAGACCTACTTGGTTCACATCTGCAGCAAAGAGGGACCATGCCTTGAGTGACCAGTCCAAGTCCAGATTTTTCTCCTTCCTTCTGGCGCTGTGTGACGACAGGAAGTCAGTCAAAAGGGAGGGACAGACACATAATGGTCTCTTAGGTGGGATTTAAAGAAACACCATTAGGGGGCTGGAGCGATAGCACAGCAGGTAGGGCATTTGCCTTGCATGCGGCTGACCCGGGTTCGATTCCCAGCATCCCATATGGTCCCCTGAGCACCACCAGGAGTAATTCCTGAGTGCAGAGCCAGGAGTAACCCCTGTGCATCGCTGGGTGTGACCCAAAAAGAAAAACAAAAACAAAAAAACACCCCCATCATTAGGGAATAACAAATGGTTCTTTTTTATTCTTTTTTTTTCTTTTTGGGTCACACCTGGCAATGCATGGGGGTTACTTCTGGCAGTGCTCAGGGGACCATAAGGGATGCTGGTGATCGAACCCGGGTCGGCTGTGTGCAAGGCAAATGCCCTACCCACTGTGCTATCGCTCCAGCCCAGTTAATTTTTATTCTTATAAGAACAACAGAACCTGAGAGCATCTATAGAACTGACCTCACCGCACTGGGGCTGGAGGGGGGCAGGCAGTGGTCGAGGGTATGGATGGGCTGGCATCTCCGAGGTCTGCCTGAAAACTCTGCCAGGATCAGTACTGCAAACCACAGTGCCATGCAGACAAGAAGGTCATCTTGAGGCTGCGTCATCATGCTGTGATGCTCTTTGCTGACCTCTCATCACTCTGTCTTTTGTTTGAGTGATCCTGAGCACTGCAGTTGAGCCAACCTTCCTGGTGATCAGGGTCCTCAGTGATCCATGGGGCAGCCGTGCACTGCTGTAGTGCTGGGGCAGGAGGGAAGGGCTGTGGCCAGCCGCCTAAAGCAAGAGAAGATGAGGACAGGCCAGAGAGACTCCCAGGGCGAGCAGCCTTGATGGCCCCTGGATATGGGGTACCCATGTCAGACCCTGTACTTGCCGATTATCAGAGGGCTCTCTTTCCTTTTCATTCATGCTGCTCTTCTTTCCTGTGGGGCTCTGGGACTTGGTGCATGCCAGTAGTGCTCAGGGGCTACTCCTGGCTCTGTGCTACCTCCCAGTAGTTCTCAGGAGACCATGCACCAGTGTTAGCGAATTGAACCCCAGGTAGCCACAGGCAAGACTAGTGCTTTGACCCCTGTACTATCCTTACAGCCCCGAGCCTGTATTGTTTTAAGCCACCCAGTTTGTGTACTTCACTATGGTGCTGACAGAAAATCAGCAGAGGCCTCCCCACTTGTCACCTGGTAATGTCCATTCTGGTCCCCAAGAGGTGCCCTCTACGGAGCTGGCACACACCACTCAGTGCTTTCTCTTATAGCCAGATGGAATAGACGAGTCCAACGTGAAGCACTGCCATGGGCCCCACGAGTGTGAATGATGCTCACCGCCACACACTGGACTTCAGTGAGAGCCTATCCTGGGCAGGGCAAGGGGGACAGAATGGGCAGGACGCTGGTGGAGCAGGTGGCTGGTGGCCTTACAAAGACAGCCCAGGTTCAGCCTGATAAATGTTTCTGTGTTCCAGTTGACTTCCAATGAGCATGAAGTGGCCTAAATAATGAGGTCTCAGAATTCCAAGCTCAAGTAAAGCCTGGAAGTTGGAGAAGCCTATTCAGGACATACTTGCATGACACACATTGGAACCATCCACACAACTCAAATCTTCTGTATATTTTAATGGTGATGTGTTTTTCCTTTTCTTGGTGGTGATGGCAGTGTCCCAGAGGGCACATTCAGTGGAGTGCTGAGTGCTGGAGGAATACTTAGCGGTTTCAGATAGGCCGAGACTGCTCTCCACTGAGCCATACCCTCAGACCTGGTCTTTGCATTTATGGAAGGTCCCAGCCCCATTTAAGAGCACGACAAGAGGCCTGAAGAGAGCTTGAAGGTTTACTAAAGCTTATGTGTTTTATGCCAAAGGGCCCCTCATGCAAGTGCCAGGAGTGACTCTTGAGTTCTGAGTTTAGATTAGTCCCTGAGACTGTTGGTCATGGTCCTCACACAACTGCCCACCCTCCAAAGAAAACCCACAGTGAACTATGATGTTTACTGTGTTTTCTCATGCATTAGAGTCAGGAAAGTGAGACCATCTGAACAGCATGTGTTTTTGACTTTTTACTCCCCAACTGTGCTCATGAGACCAGGGGTCCCATGCCAATTCTTTTTTTTTTTTTTTTTTTTTGCTTTTTGGGTCACACCCGGCGATGCACAGGGGTCACTCCTGGCTCATGCACTCAGGTATCACCCCTGGCGGTGCTCAGGGGACCATATGGGATGCTGGGATTCGAACCCGGGTTGGCCGCGTGCAAGGCAAACGCCCTACCCGCTGTGCTATCACTCCAGCCCCCCCATGCCAATTCTTGACCAATCAGCGGGTAGTTCATCAAAGGACCCCCAGATGCAAGGCTGTTGTGTTTTACAGTGCTGAGGATGATTAGAGTCACCCCAGAGGTACTCAGGGGGCTCCAGAATCACCCCTGGCAATACTCAGGGGATTGTATGGTGACAAGGATCAAACCACGGTAATCCTTAATTCCAACTAGTGTAAAGGACTAAATCCCAGTTACATCTTATTTTTCCTACTCTGGGCCCAATCGGTGCTCAAGTAAACGGCAGGGGCCACTGCTAGTATTATTCAGTCAGACCAGCCCAGTGGCTCAATGTGTGGGTTAGCAGAGCCCAGAGGTGTTAAAGGCCATTCCAGCTGCACCTAGTGGTACCTGAGGATCCTCAGGGCTATTCCTAGTGCTTCTCAGGGGCCCCCAGTGCCAGAGGTGGAACGTGGGTTCTTGCACATGAAAAGTCTGTGCTGAGTCCCCAGCTCTCTCCCTGGCCCTTTCTACTACTTAATAGCCCAAAGTTTCACATTTTCTAATTTTTATCATCTTGTTCAAATGCTGGAGCTATAGCACAGCGGTTGGGCTTTTGCCTTTCATGCGGCTGACCCGAGTTCGATTCCTCCGCCCCTCTCGGAGAGCCCGGCAAGTTACCGAGAGTATGGAGCCTGCACAGCAGAGCCTGGCAAGCTACCCATGCATATTGGATATGCCAAAAACAGTAACAATAAGTCTCTCAATGAGAGACATTACTGGTGCCCCCTCAAACAAATCGATGAGCAACAGGATGACAGTGACAGTGTTCAAATGCACATGTTTGTACATGTTGCTTAATATATATTATGAATAACATTGTAGAAATGGGTTTTTAATACTTGTGATATTGGGTCAGAAAAACATTGGACAGGAATGTTGGACTTTGGTCATTTGACCATGTTTGTGTTTTCTGTTTTAGCCTTTTGGGTCACAACTGGCAATACTCAGGGATTACTCCTGACTCTGCACTCAGGAATCACTCCTGGAAGGGCTCAGGGGATCATATGGGAGGTCTGGGATAGAACCTAGGTCTGCTGAGTGCAAGGCAAACACCCTTCCCATTGTACTATCACTCCAGCTGCACTGACTATGTTTTAACCCTAGAAAAATCTCCCAAAGGTGACAGGAATAAAGCCTTAATTGCACATTAAGCCCAGTACTAACTGAGCTTTCTGAGACTTAAAACTAGATTCACTAAGACCACAGGTCCCCTTTACAACATAACTGTGCATTGATAGATATCTACTTTTCCAAGATCCTATTCTGGACCCAGAGATTGAAGAGAACCTAAATTCCACCAGACAGTTAGATGACCAGCTATAAGCTTTATAAGTTTTGCTCTGTCTGGACTTTGCCACAATGAGTTAGAAAACGATAAAGAATTCATGCAGCTTTATGACAGTCTGAGATAATTTGTGTAGTAAAATAACTATGGAGGAAGAAAATCTCCATAAAGTTATGGAGAGTTGAGAGAAAAGATCCAAACGTCTGTACATTCTCTCAACTAAAATTTATTGAATATCTACTCATGTCCCGGGTCCTCTGCTAGGCGCTATTCCTACTTGTTCAGGCACGTACACATACACGCACACACATTACACACCACGTGCGGAGGCATTATGGGACACAATCTTGTTGCTTTCAGTGGTCCCTGATGGTGAAGATTCTTGGAAACGCCTGTCGAGGCGGGGCTTACCTTCAGCACCAAGGCCAGCGCACCTGCCGCAGTGGGGTGCCCTAAGCCTCTCTCCAGAACTCTGGCTGGAAATGCAGTAGAGAAAAGTTTGTTGTGGGCTGGTGGGGAAATGGCTCAGACCAGGGATACATGCTTTGTGCGCGGGAGCCCCGGATTTGATGCCGTCCTGGGAGCATTCCCAGGAGCGATCCCCGGCCCCACTTGAGTCAGGAAGTCTCTGAGCATCATGCAGGGCGACTCCTCCAACCAGTTATTTATCAATGACGTGGGGGTGGGGTATCAATGACTGGCACTATCAGGAAGTTTTTGTCCAGGAGAGATGGAAATAGACAATTTACTGGAGACCAGCCTCTTCTGAATTCAAGACCATACAAATGCTCACGCTCACACACACACACACACACACACACACACAAACACACACACACACCACCTTTAGTAACACAAATCCCAGGAGATTAACAAACCATACCCTGGCGATGTTATTCCCATTTCATGGATGAGGAAACTGAGCCCGAGAGTTTACGATCCTTGTCTAAGACAACCCAGTAATTCGGTGACAAAGGCGGCAGATCAGAAAGCCCCATTTCCCACTTTCCTTTCTGATGGTCTTTCCTCAGCCAGACCCAGGCACTTGCCAACTGTCTCCAGGATCCGCACTCCTGGACCCCTCCCTCCGACCCAATTATCTGAAAACCAGAAGAGTAGAAAATCGAAAATGAGAGGGCAGTGGGCAGGGATGGAGGCGGCCGATTGCTGCCGCTTGCTTGCCTCCTTTTGTCGACGTCGAAATCGACTGCTCTTCCGCGGCGACAGCCCCTTGCCCGCGGCGGCGCGGCTCCTGGCCTCGGCGGGGGTCCGCGCAATCTGGGCGCCTCCAGCTGCCCCCTTTCTCCTCCGAGAGTCTCGGGCACAGGAGCGCTGGACCAAACTGGGGCGGAGCGAGGACGCCCGGGAAGCCGGCGCGGGCGCCACTGCCCGGCCGCCTCGGGCGCACAGCATCCCGGCGCGGGGTGCCGGGCGCGCGGCTCCTCGCCGAGCGCAGAGCGGACTGCCGAGGTGCCACCCCGACGCCCAGGACCAGAGCGGCGAGGCGTAGGGATGCACTGGCTTCCTCCATCCAGCCCACTCCCTCCCGGGTTAACACTGCCTGGAGGAAGCCGGGATCTCCCCACCACACCCCCGCGCTCCCTCCCCTGGCGCGCACCCGGGCCAGCTTCCATCTGATTAGAATGTTTCTTCCATCTGATTAGAATGACAGTAGCTTTCAAGTCATTCATTACGAGAATTTTAGTCTTAAAAGAAAAGCGAGGGTTCCACTGTAATTGTAAGTCGTAATAAATGCAAACTTCTGGTGCCTTCCTCCGCAGTATGTAAGACAGTAAAAAATGTGTCTCGTCCCAACGCGCCCCCGCCCCACGCCCATTGTGAAGTCAGTGTGCCACAAAGGGGGCGTGTGAATATTCAACACCGATTCTTTCAGTTGTATTTTCCGGAATCCCTGAGTTCGTCTTTTTTTTTTTTTTTAATCGGCGAATACCTGTTTTAAGTTTTTTTAAAAGCACATGGAAATCGCCCGCGAGCGACCATATAATTTGATTTGCCAGGCAATCTGCAGAGCGATCGCACATCATTTATAATGTTCATTGAGCATTTTGCCTAATTGTGTCTGTCTCTGAAAGGGCCGCGCACCCCCTCCCGACCGCGAGCGGCACAAGTGGCGACATTCCCATGGAGCGGCCGCGCCGCAGCCTGTCGCATTCAGCGCGGGCGGCCCGGGCCGCGCGCGGCCCCGCCCGGGCGCGCCTGACACTAATAGCTCGCGGCTCAGGTACGCGCGGCCGCCGCGCTGGCCTCCATTCAATTCACAACCGGCCGCGCTTGCAGGTGTCGCCTTTTGAAACCGCCTTTCAGGCGGCCGCTGTTCACTTCTCGCTGCGCCGCGGGTTTTGTCGACGCGCAAGAATGGGCCTGATTATTCCCGGGCCCACATGCCGCCCCCTCCAGCCCCCACCGCTGTCGGACGCGAGGCTTCCCTCGGCCAAAAGAGGCGTTTAATTAGTTCTGGGGCCGTGGAGAGCCAGCGTGGCGGACAATGCCCCGCTCCCCAGGTAACCCCGGTCCCCCCGCGGCCCCCGGAGGGGCCGCGCGCGGCGTTCGGCACCGGCCAGCGGCCGCTCTCCCTCCCGCGCCGCCGGCGTCCCCCCAACCCCCTCGCGCTCTCGCTCGCCGGCGCTCTAGCCGGGCTGTGCGTGCACTGCCGCGGGATGGGGACCTGGGCTCTGGATGCAGCCCTGGCTGCACGGGTGCAGGGTGCATCCAGCCTGCGCGAGGGCCTGGAGGATAAAGCTGGGGCTGCAAAAACGACCGGGGCCGTGGTTGCCTTGAGTGTGGTATTCTCTCTACTCTTGCAGGGACCCCTTGGAGCGTTCCCTTTCACCTCTCCCAGCGTGAGTTAAGTTGGGGGCGCACAGAGACCCTCGGGTGGGGAAAGCCTCCCTTCGCCGCCGGGTCAAAGCACTCCTACATTACCCGCCCAAGTCAGGATCACGCGGCCACCTGCGCCACTTGTACATCCAACAGCCCCCAGCCCCGAACCCCCCAGCCCTGGCATGACTGTGCGCGCCGAGTCATGAGCGCGCCCGGAGAGGGCCGAGGAGGGCGCAGGGTCCCTGATAGGCGCTCGCCTGAGACCTTTCCCGGAGGACGCAGAGGGCGTCGCCCGCGTTGTCCCGGCTGGGGCGAGGGGGGAGGGCTCTCGCTCTAGCATTTGATTTCCGCCAGCGTCCGAGGACGCCGGCACCCATTGGCACCCATTCGTTCCACTCGCCCGGCTGCGGGGTGGAGGGCGGCCGGCAGGGGGAGGCCGGCGGCGGGGGGGGGGACCGGGTGGTCCGTCTCCCCCGCCCGCCCCGCCGGCCGCGCGGTCGCACAAGTGTTGGGATTCCCACGGGCCGGCGTGCTCTGCGGCTGCAAGCCCAGGCACCCGGGGCCCGGGAGACGTGGCGGACACAGAGGGGTTTGTAGACACGCTGACCTCCGTGCTCCGGCTCTGAAAGGGCCTGAAAGGAGCTGTTTATGGTGCATTACCAGTCAAGGGCTCAGGTACCAGCGCCTTGTGTCGGGGAGCCCCCGGCGGCCGCCCGAGCTGCAGGTGTCTACTATGAAAACGCCCCAGGAGCCGGGAGAGGGTTGGAAAGGGGAGGGGCGGCGCCCGGCACTGGCACGGGTCCTTTTTTCTCCTAGGCGCGAGCGGCAGCAGAGGGGGAGGGAGGGGTGAGGCAGGGCCTCCAGGACTACGTTTGGGGGCCTTCATCTGAGGAAGGGGGGTTGGACTATGGCCAGACGCCTCGACCCAGTTCTGAGACTAAGGCTAGAGGGAGGTCATGGGTGGGGGACGGTATGGGGGGCGGGGAGCACGCACTTCCCGACAGAGGCGGGTGTTGGCAGACAGCGGCCCTTCTCTAGCAGGCTGGGCTCCCTCCCCCGGGATCTGGTATCTGTCGGACTGAACTTGATCTGTCCACGTAGGTCTAACTTCTGCTCTATCCCCGGCGCAAGGACGCGGCTGAGCCTGGATGTACTTAACACATGTTCTTGGTTAAGGCTCTCCAGCTGTGCCGGGAGATTTCAAAGACGGCCCCCGAGCCTTGGTGCGTGGCAGCTGAGGACCCCTCCTTATCTCCAGGGGTCTGGCAAGCCCGGAACTCACCCTGCTCTGCTTGATATCTAAAACACAATCCCGAAATGTCTTTTCCTTAGGAAAGACGCAGAGTGAGGAGATTTATTATGCAAATACTAGAACCCGGACGTCAAGTGAGCTCATCAAAAAGAAGCAGGGGGGTTCAGATTTTTTTAGGGTCAAGTTGATTAAAAAAAAAAAGGACGAAACAGAAAATTTCGCTGCGTCTAAAGGAAAAGGTGCGACATTCGCAAGTGGTTGTACAAGTTGTCCGCCTGCTTTCAAAGCTAATAGCTAATATTGCCTGGAAAATTGATGTGATTAGAATCAGCTGTTGAACCAGTAATACGGAGGTGTTTCTTCAATTAATAGAGAAATTGAGTCAGAGCTGATGAAGAAGCCACGTGTTCTACCCATGTATCTGGATAGAACAATTTGAGGGGAGAATAAAAAGGAGATTCCATTGACCAGGCTTCGAGGTGTTTCCTGCCTAGAAAGCCCCCTGCTCTACCATCGCACACACACAAGTGGGTTCATAAATAAGTCGCCCCTGTAACAGAGGCTCTTTGCTCGCCTTCATTCAGTTCTCACAAGCACTGCCCCTGGGTACACACACTCTCCTGTCCGAGTTAAGAAACAACTTTCAACCTGGATTGCCTCAATCCCAGACTATAGAAATAAGGACGAGGAAGGAAAGAACTCAAGAATGGAAGTAAGATGAGGCAGATGGGACCAGGGACCTGGGTCACATCGGTGGCATAAAGGTGAGGTATGTGCATTAATCTAAACCGTAGAGCCAGCAAGACTGTAAGTAAGTACAAACTACAGTAACTGAAAGGGAAATGTGAGGCTGGAGAGACATTACAGCAAGTAGGGTGCTTGCCTTGCACATGACTGACCTGGATTTAGATTCCTTTCTGGTATCCCATATGGTCCTGGGTGCCCTGCCAGGAGTCTGGAATAATCCCTGAGCAGCCCTGATGTTGCCCTAAAAACTAAAACAAAAAGGAGGCAGCCTGGGGGGGACAGGGTGAGAGGGAACATTGGCGGAGGGAAGTTGGCACTAGTAGTGGGGTTTGTGTTGGAATGTGGTATTTGTAAACTTTGCTATCAACAACTTTGTATATTACAGTGCCTTCATAAAAAGGAAAAACTAAAAAGAAACAATTTTCAGACCTTATTTTTCCTAAAACTAGTATATAGGCCCCAATTCATCCTGATGCCAACAGCAGCCCCCCCATCTCTGTCTCTGTCTCTCTGTCTCTGTCTCTGTCTCTCTCTCTCTCTCTCCTCCAAGCCTCATATTTCACCAGCTCCAAGCAATCATCTTGCCTCCTACCCTCCTATCTACACAGTCACCCCCAGTTCAGGCACCCAGAGCCCAGCCCAGCTTTCTTGCCTTTTCATGGCCTCCAGTCTGCAACTGTGCTTCCCAGCCCCAGGCCTGCCCTGCCTTTCTGAATAGCAAATTTGATCATGCCCTTCCCTCCCCCCACCCTGATGGAAGCTTTGGGGGCTCTGGTGAGTTCTACTTAAATTATAAACATTTGCTATTGGACTCATCAATTATATACATCACAAAGAATAAGACACAGATTTTTAAAAGAATGAGAGAAAAACAACATGATTGTTTTAGTGTTTTCTTCCCATACCCCACTGAAATCTTCTTATACACTCTGAAATGACTGGTCTCTTCTCTGCCAGACTCCTTACCACAACTTCTAAGGTCTTCCTTGATCAAGACCCTGCCAGCCTTTCCGTTCACATCCTCTCTTTTAACTCCACCCCTAATAACATTCTTTATGCCTTTAAATGCTATGATAACCATTTTCTTTCTGTTTCACATTTACTTCAGCCTCTAGTCTCTTCCCATTATCCTGTTAGCTCCATGGGGGGAGAAAAAGAATGCTTTATCCATGGTTCTGTCACTAGTGCTTATGACAATTACTAGCACAGAACAGATGCTCAGCAAATGTCTGTTGCGTAACCGAATAGAATACTTCTCTATGGCAGCCATATTTTCTTTACAGAGACTGGAAAGTAAAAAGTAAAAGACATCCTCCCTCCTCACAAACAGAAAACTGGTTCATAGAGAAAAGAATGAGTCAGACATGCCAACAAGAGCAGCAGCCTGGGAGAGATGGAGAGTGTCCGAGCATCTACATGTGGTATGTGTCGCCTAAGACACAGTTAGGCTGCTGTGTAAAAGGGTTTTTTAATGTGGTTTAGATGAGAAAGCAGTTTATTTCTGTATCAGCAAACCAAACCAAACTGGATAGCTATTTCAAGGGTCCTATAATGTTCTAAATGTAGGAGACTTATGTTCCAACTTCGTTACCCATCCATCCTCTAGACCTTGTTTTCAACTCCTGGTTGAAAATGACTGCTCCAACTCCAGCCATTGCATCAGCATTCCGGCTAATAGAAAAAGGGAAAGTGGCAATGTAGAATATGCTCTTTCCCATGAGAAATGAAGCCCAAAGGTGAATATAGAAGATAGTTTCAGAGCCACAGTGAGTTGCAGGGTAACTTCTGGGTGG
Organism: Sorex araneus; assembly: GCF_027595985.1. Taxonomy (NCBI): domain Eukaryota; kingdom Metazoa; phylum Chordata; class Mammalia; order Eulipotyphla; family Soricidae; genus Sorex; species Sorex araneus. The sequence continues at coordinate 57,401,160 of NC_073310.1, read as the reverse complement.
CCATGTGCTCAGTCAAAATTCTAGAGTTCTATTACTAAAGGAAAAAAAGAGATAATGAAAGAAATGTCCAGGTTCTGACAATTTCTCTTCCTATTCCTGCTGCCACCCTGGGGCCTGGCTACATCCTATTCTTGAATTCTAAGGCACAGGCATCCTGAACCCCATGCCCCACCCTATTTTAAGGCTTAATTAAAACCTCCAAGTTGTTTCCCATTACTTGAAACCAAGAGACTACAACCCACAGATTTGCTGAGTCGACAGACAAATAGGCAAGATGAAGAGTATAATCCGCAGGCATATCAAATCAACAGGATGTGCCGCAATTTATCAGTTAAGCCAGCAGATCAGCAACCTTCAGTTTCGGTGGCTTAATAGAACCAGAGTTGCCTTCCAGACTCTGGTCTATGGTTGTTCTAGATAGTCACTCAAGGTCCTGGCAGCTGTTGTGCGTCCAGGTATGTTTCCACTGTCAGTGGAGACAAGAGAGACAATGAAACTAACGCTTACTCCCCTGTCATTTCCTTGTATCTTTTAGTAGCCAGTTGAATGGTGCATTCCCATCAGAAAAGGTAGGGGAAGTGCCTGGAAGCATCAGTCCAGCTCTTGAGCTCAAGGGACCAACTGCCACTTAGGATCTGTAGAAACTTTTAGGTGTGTCCTGTAAATTACTGGGGGAAGGGGAGGCGGGGAGTGAACTTTCTGGGTCATTCTTTCTTCTCTGCCCATCTGAAAAGGGAAGTACTCCCTGGGCATTAGGGACCTCAAAGGTTGAGGACCACAGAAATGCCTCCTGTCATTTTAGATCACAGGAGGGAAATAACATTAAATGCATGTGCTCAGCACACTTAGGAGACTGCACCTCCGTCTAAGATCTGGATGGTTTGTCCTCAGGCTTGGGAGGTTCCAAGCTTCTGAAAATAAGGCACGAGGATCAGAAGCATGTGAGAATACAGGAAAATGTTCTCCCAGCAGACAAATAAAGGAATATAAATTTCCCAGGCTGGCAAAGCTAGATTCAGGAGGCAAGAGGGAATGCACTCCCCCAATGCCCTGGAGTAACCAAGAAGCTCGAGAATGCCTCACTTTAAAACTTCATTCCCCAGAGGAATGGTGTTACCTTACAAGGTTACTAGGGGGAGGGTTGGAGATGTGGTTGCTATGAGCTGTTCACACCTTAGTGGGGGCAGATGTCCCCTTTATGGTCTCTTGCTGAGATCAATGGCCCGGAAGTAATTGGCTTTTGAAGGGGGCAAAAAAAAAGACAATTTGGAGCACTGGGCATTCTTTGAGGACACGGGTCTTGGTGGGGCATCTATGTGGTCATCAGAAATAGTTCTGAGGGGCAGGGCCAGGGCAGGCAGGCAGAACGAAGGAAGCAGATGTAAAGGCACATTGAAAAGTCTTGTTTGTCCCTGGGCTGGCCAGAGATGAATTTGCAGGCACTCAGGTCCCCAAGCTAGGGGCAGTAGTAGATCAGAACTTGCCTGGTTATTTGTGAACACACCCAGCCCTCCTCTCCCCTCCCCCACCTGTGTTCAAACTTCTCCCAGTTTCTCTTCCTCAGGATCTCCACATTGCCTCTTCTAGGAAACCCTCCTTTCTCCTCAGCCTCACGCTGACTGAGCCCTGTACCCCTGTGGCAGCCTTAGTCCCTCTGTATTGTTGTCAGTTGCCATTTTTACTTCTCAAGGTGCAAAGATGCATTTGCTCATTCCAGCACCCTCAGCATTTTTTTAAATGTAGGTGCACTGCTATTTATTCAGCCACTGATTAAGCTGATTGAATTGGGCATGAACTCCACATTGCTTTTTTAAAAAATTTTTAAATTTTATTAGTTCACAATGTATGATTATATTCAATATTCAAACACCAATCCGATCCCCTTTTCACCTTCCCACCACCAAATTCAGGATGTTTCCATCCCAAATTCTAATCACTGTCCCAAAGCACAACCGAAATAATATATTTTGTATTGTCTGTTATGAAGAACTGCTGAAAATGCTTACAAAAAAAGTGTGAAGGTTGTTCCATTTTGGCAGGAGCCATTAAGACATTCTATAGGGTATCACTAACATGTTAAAGTTTGAGTGATGTGAGCCTTGGTATATATATCCGAAAATATGTATATATGCATACATATATTTCCCTCTATGATTTGTTGCCTACTATCTGAACCCCATCAAATGTGGTGTGGTAATTATGGAGAATGGGTCATGTGGCTGCAAAAGTGGCTGCGCGGTCCAGGAATATGTTTACTCATCTGTGAGGCTGGGCCTGAGCATACAGGGAGCGGCCTTGAGCATGGCAGTGGTTGGGGTGCAGAGGTTTTTGGCTGTTGGGGCTGGGTCCCTTGGGGCAGGGAGGTCTCTCACCCGCCCCACTTCTGGGGCGCCCCACATGAGACAGCCTGACACGGAGTCTGGTGGCATGGTTATGGGGCCTCGTGTTATGCTCCCTTTTGGGAGAAGCAGTCATGTGATCTAGACAGTCATCACATCCTCTAGATGTGATGACAATTATCTCATCCTTAACATTTAAGCCAGTGGCTGATGGTGAAACAGGTTTCTTAAAGGGAGAAATTAATTAAACTAAGATAATAACAAGATGTGTTCATTTTCTCAATATTTTTGTACTGTTTGTAACTTTGTAAATAATTACAGAAATGAGTGAAATGATGATGTTCACATGATTAGAAATTTTTGGTATTATAAAGACTAAGTAGGTTCCAAAGTGAAATAAGACACTTAGAGTCGCAGGCAGAATTTTAAAATTTCTATTGTATTTTATTTTATCTTCCTAAAAACCAGTGCAATCCTTGTGGTGGAATATCAGGAGTTGAATCATCTATATGTGTGTAGGTTTCGCCTCCTCCCCAATAAATTAAAAAGTAAATAAATGAACATATCCATTATACACCTGTAGCTTGTGTGGTATTTTAAAACAAGGATAAATCATAAAACATTTATTTAAAAAGATTTTAAGTGTATGTAATGTATTAGTGAAGTCTTATTTGATGTCATTTTCAATACATAAATGCAGATAAATTCACATTGAGTGAACATATTTAGAAAATTTGAGTAATAAGATGTATCAGACACAGCTGTCTTGGGACCACATGCAGAGCAGGGATCAAACCTAGGTTGGCTGCATGCCAGGCAAATGCCTTATCCTGGTAAATGCATTATCTTTCCAGCCCCACAATCCACATTTTAATGAGGAATATGTCCACTCAGCTCAAGACCCCGCTTTTCAGCCTTCGTTGGAACTAAATGTGGCCAAGTGATGACTTTGTTCAATGGACTGTGAGCCAAAGTGCTAGATGTGATGTTCAAGTAACATTCTTTCTTTCTTTTTTTTTTTTTTTTTTTTTTTACTTTTTGGGTCACACCCAGAGGTGCTCAGAGGTTACTCCTGGCTCTGCACTCAGAAATTACTCCTAGTAGTGCTCGGGGGACCATATAGGATGCTGGGAATCTAACCCAGGTTGGACACATGCAAGGCAAATGCCCTACCCATAGTACTATTGCTCCAGCCCCCCAGGTAACATTCTTTTTTTTTCTTTTTTTTTTCTTTTTGGGTCATACCCTGCGATGTGATGCGATGCACGGGGGGTCACTCCTGGCTCATGCATTCAGGAATTACCCCTGGTGGTGCTCTCAGGACCATATGGGATGCTGGAATTCAAACCTGGGTCAGCCTCCTGGCCTCCTCCTGTAAGGATAACGCCCTACCTGCTGTGCTATCACTCCAGCGCCACCCTAGGTAACATTCTTAAAGGGCACCCTTCCTCTATTTATCCTGCAGGTTGGGGCACCCCCATGGCAATGCAGATACTGAGTTAAAAACAGTATTTCAAGGAGATAGAGGACCCTCATCTAGACCTCCCAAGCCATTTAAGATACCAGATCAATACAAAAATTGGGTTACTATATAAGAGACATAAATATTATAATTTTTTTTATGCCATGGGCGGGGGGATGGTAAATCCAGCAGCTCTCAGTATCTATTACAGGCTCTTTGCTCAGGAGTGATCCTGGTGGGGCTCAGGGGACCATGGTGGTGCCCAAGACCAGTGAAATGCAAGACAAGTACCTTAACCCCTATACTATCTCTCCAGCCCCTAAATGTTTGTGGTTTCTTTTTCCTATTTTAAACAACATGTTTTACAAAGCTGTTCATGATGATTTGTTAGGCATTCAATATCCCAACACCAGTCCCCCCATCATTGTCATCTTCCCTCCATCATTGTCTCCATTTGCCCAACCACCCTCAAGCCTGCCCCCCTAGCAGGCCCACAATAATTTGTTTTATAGTGCTTGTCACCACTAAATTTTAGCCCCTAGATGTTGTGTATTAATTGTTCTTCCCATCATTAGCTGCTTCTAACAGAGCCCAAGGCTTGATTCGAAATAATGCAAGGCGTGTACTAAAAAAAAAATCTCTGGAGAACATTAACTCTAAAATTGATTTCTTTATATATTTCATCAGGGCTCTGGTCAAAGATGCCAGTGGGGGTTGGGGAATCACAGCGGCTTAGGCGCTTGTCTTGTCTACAGCTGAACCCAGACGGAAATAAGTATTCAAAGCATGTTTCTTGTGATGTATACAGATACTTTCCACAACCATCTCAAGGTAGCCAGGATCGTTTCTTCCCATCTATATGGCCAAGGGAATTAAGTACCAACAAGATGAACTAGCCTGTCCAGGAGCAAACCATGGAAAAAAGAGTCAGGCGGCCTGAATCCAGGCTCTGGGAGGCATATCCAAGTCACTCCCCCTTCTTCTGTTCTCTTACCTCCCAGCTTCTTCGGCTTCTTCTGCTCCTCTTCTTCTCTCTCCCTTTTTGCTTTGCTTCCTGGGCCTTTCTCACTTTGCCTTCTACTCCCTCCACCTGAAATCAAACCTCTGTTGTTTTATTTTTTAATTTGTTTGGGGCCATATCTGGTGGTGTTCCGGGACTGCTCCCAGTTCAGTGCTCAGGGGTTGATCCTGGCAGTGCTCAGGAGACCATGAGGTGTTAGAGACCATATCCAGGTCTCCTGCAGACAAAGTGTGCACTCCAGTTTCTGTCTGGTCCATAAACATGTATGTTTGATAATCGTATTATATAAAACTTAACTTTTAGTTATGTACACGTACGTATGAGAGCCCGGCAAGCTACCGAGAGTATTGCACCCGCACAGCAGAGCCTGGCAAGCTACCCATGGTGTATTTGATATGCTAAAAACAGTAACAATAAGTCTCACAATGAGAGACATTACTGGTGCCCGCTTGAGCAAATCGATGAGCAACGGGATGACAGTGACAGTGACATATTTATGTACACATATATGCACAGTATATACTCCTCTATAGAACCTCTACCCTTTTCATAGAAAAACAACCAATGAACGCTTCTACGGGCCACTGTCAGACTGAACATACCTGAATCAATGCCAATACAGTGTTCACTCTTTTTTTTTTTTTTTTTTTTGCTTTTTGGGTCACACCTGGCAATGCACAGGGGTTTCTCCTGGATCTGCACTCAGGAATTACTCCTGGCGGTGCACAGGGGACCATATGGGATGCTGGGAATCGAACTCGGGTTGGCTGCGTGCAAGGCAAATGCCCTACCCGCTGTGCTATTGCTCCAGCCCCCAGAGTGTTCACTCTTAATGCCTGTTGCTTTCGGGAGAGGGAGGTGAAGGCCACATCCAGCAGCTACTCAGGGGCTATTCCTGGCTCTGTGCTCAGGAATCACCTCTGACAATGCTCAGGAGACTGTATGCAGTGTTAAAGTTTTTAACCAGAGTCATGGCAACCACATGCATAGCAAGAGTATTAGGTCCCAAACTATCTCCTGGGCTGCACAGTCCACGATTTTCCTACAAATATAAAGGCATCTAGATTCTGTCTCCTTGTTCAAAAGGTAGGGCCAGATGATATGGTGCTAAGCCAGGTGACCCACAGTGTGCTCATGGGTGTTTTGTTTTATTTTATTTTGGTTTTGGGTCACACCCAGCAATGCTCAGGAGTTACTCCTGGCTTTTCACTCAGGAATTACTGATGGTGGTGCTTGGGGGACCATGTGGGATGCTGGGGATTGAACTCGGGTCAGCTGCATGCAAGGCAAATGCCCTACCCACTATACTATTGCTCCAGCCCACTCATGGTATTTTATTTTATTTTATTTATTTATTTTGCTTTTTGGGTCACACCCGGTGATGCACAGGGCTTACTCCTGGCTTTGCACTCAGGAATTACTCCTGGTGGTGCTCAGGGGACCATATAGGATGCTGGGAATCGAACCCAGGTTGGCTGTGTACAAGGCAAACGCCCTACCCGCTGTGCTATTGCTCCAGCCCCCACTCATGGTATTTTAAAGAGACCATGTCAACAAGGTCACAACCATAAAACAAAGACTCAGACAGAATTTGTGAAATTGGAATAGAAGCGATTTGGATTTAGAAAGTCAGAAGTTTGCACCAAGGAGTGCAGGGAGAGATTCTCTCTAGGACCATCAAACTCCAGGGCTGGAAACAGTCCCTCTGCTAGAAAGAGATTCCTCAGATCACCCCTTGATGACAAAGGCAGAAACACTTTGGAGCAACAGTGTCACCCTAGTCACCCTAGAAGCCTCCTTTCTCCTCTCTGTGAGGAAATACCAAGTTTCTCTGCAGGACCAGAGAACGTGTCAGCTCCGGGGGACCCCAGCACCCAGCATCCGCAGACAGATGGGAGCCCAATAAATACCCCTCAATGCGATCCTGCTTGACTCTTCAGGGCTCTTCTAACTCCCCTCCCATGCCCCACCCCCATCCCCCTCCTTTAGCTTCAAGCCTGAGCAAACCACGAGAGCAGGTCAATGCACCTTGTATCCAGAGACTGCGAGAACAGCTGGGTGGAGTTATCTGGCATATTGTGACGCCAGCAGAAAACTATGCACCGCATGCCCTGTGGAGAATTGTCTGCCATCCACCCAGGTTATGTCCTGGTGAACAGCCTCAAGAACTATATTTCCCATCTCCTAATCAGGTTCCCCTTCAGACTTATCCGTGCTACCAAGGTTGGTGCAGGCCCTACTATTAAGGGTTTGCTGAACTACTTCCAGCCCATGGTTGGTCCCACACGTGGGCTTGTCTATGCTAACTTGGTCTCCACAGTCCCCAATAAGGCCGTGGTTTTATCATTCCTTTGGGCTTCTGCACCCGTGGAGCCATGAGGGTCTCAGTCACTTGCCCAAAGAGCAGGGCAGTGGCAGAGCCAGGAAACTGATGAGACAGCCTCCAGCAACTGCACTTGGCAGCCATGTGCTTCCAGTCTGTCTGCATGGGTGGCTCAGAATTGTGAGGCAGAGATATAAGTGTGTAACAAGAGGTTCAAACCTCTAAGAGTGACTGACTGAGGTGGTCTTAGGGTGGCAAAACCTGGAAAGAGAATAGAGGGGTTAGGGCACTTGCCTCGCACACAGATAACCCTGATTCAACCCCCAGCACCACATATGGTGCCCTGAGCACTGTTAGGAGTGATCCCTGAGCACAGAGCCAGGAGTAGGCTCTGAGCAGGGCCAGGTATGGTCCAAGTCAAAAAACAAAAAGAAATCCCTGACACATGGAAGAATACAAGGAGGGTGCTGATTTCTTGGAAATTCTGAAGACTATAGCTAGATTTTAAGGTGTTTTGTTTCCCCCAAATACTAATGCTTCTTAACTAGTAATAAGGAACACTTCCTGGAGACACCCACACTCTGGCATAAGCTTCTGCAAACCACAATAATAGTGTCTCTTCAGCATGCCAAACCTCTACAGGACAAGTGACAGGAGAAGAGGCTCAGGAGACGGGAGAATGCTGAGTGTGGTGTGAGAGAGATAGTAACCAAGATGAGGAGCTTGTCTTGCATACAGCCAAACCCAGTTTAATTTTTGTTTGTTTGTTTGTTTGTTTGCTTTTTGGGTCACACCCAGCAATGCACAGGGGTTACTCCTGGCTCTGCACTCTGGAATTATTCCTGGGGGTGCTCGGGGGACCATACGGGATGCTGGGGACTGAACCTGGGTTGGCCGTGTGCCAGGCAAACATCCTACCCTCTGTTGCTTTCGCTCCAGCCCCCTCAGTTTAATCTTTGGCACCAGAATACAGCCCACTGAACACCACCATGGGTCATTCTTGAGCTCATTCTTGAGCACAGTCCCTGAGGACCACCAGGTGTGGCCAAACCACCTCCCTCCCCTGCCAAAAAGAAAGAATTCTGGGCAGATAACAAGATATAGCCTATCAAGTCAGGAATACAGTCAGAGTACAAGGAATCAAGAAACAGAAAATATCACCTGACTGCAAGTCCCCAGGTGTGAATAGGCATAAGTAGAAACAAGATTCTTCCCTTGCCACACCACCACACACCCTAAAGAAATCCATACAATGAAGGATTGCTTCCACACAAAGGTGGGCGATATGTGGGGTTAGCAGTGGAATGTGGTCACATGAAAGATGAAAGATCCAAAGTAGATGTGCAGGAAGCTAAGTTCTAAGTTAAGTTCCCCATCATACATAAAGAATTTATGATACATTTCTCTTTCTATTGCCAAGTGCCTCTAAACTTATTTTTTTCATTCTTTTAATTAATAGATACTTTATTGACAGAAAATATTATTTTATAGGGTGTTAAAACATTACACGGGTGGTGGGAGGGATACTGGGAACATTGGTGGTGGAGAATGGGCACTGGTGGAAGGATGGGTACTTGATCATTGTATGACTAAAATGTAAGCACAAGGTTTATAAGTCTGTAACTATACCTCACAGTGCACTGGAGCACTGTCATCCCGTTGTTCATCGATTTGCTTGAGTGGGCACCTATAACATCTCCATTGTGAGACTAGTTGTTACTGTTTTTGGCATATTGAATATGCCATGGGTAGTATGCCAGGCTCCGCCATGTGGGCAGGATACTATCGGTAGCTTGCCGGGTTCTCCAAGAGGGACGGAGGAATCGAACCTGGGTCGGCCACATGCAAGGCAAATGCCCTACCCTACTGTACTATCACTCCAGCCCACCTCACAGTGATCCATTAAAAATTAAAAAAAAATACTAAACAAAAACATTACACAACCTACACTCCAAATAAGTAGGGAATAGTCACAACCAAATTTATACCAGTCTAAGGGAATATAAAAAACATAATAATTTCAAGAATGATTTGAAGACCAAAACATATCTAAATTTAATTTAAATGAAGAAATGAATATGTTGAAAAACTCAGGTATACAGGTTTTATGACAGAAATTTTCAGGTTCTCACAGAGTTGTGAATGGGCAAAGTTCCCCTACCCCCCTGTTCACTGGGATCCTGGCAGTCACATCCACAAACTGCCTCTGGCACCATAAAAGTTTATTAACTGGCCATGATCCAGAGACTCACAAATAAATCTCAAAAGAAATCAATAAGCTGCAGAGATGTTTCCAGACCCCAAAGTCACAATCCAGTGACTTTGGGGTTAAAAATTTAACCCTAGATGTATCACCCCATTAAAAATTTTAGAATTCCTGAATGGCCATGACATCTCATCCTCTACATCACTGATATACCAGGGGTAGCACACTACATTGGATGGAATGTAAAGTAGAAGGCAACCAATCTCAATTAACACACAAGACCTACCCTCTAACAATATGTTAGTAATCTCCTACAAAAGCTTAATTGCTCCGGGGTGAGATACAATAATTATTCATAACAAGCCATACAAAATAAATTGCTATTGGGGCAGGCTCGGGTGGTGGTTGACAAAACTGAAAAAAATGGTGGTGGGAAGGTGTAATGGAGGTGGGATTGGTGTTAGAGTATTGAATGTAATAAATTGTCATGAACAACTTCATAAAATTAAATTAGATTAAAAACAAACAAAAAAAGATGCTTGTCTTAATGCAGCTCACCCTGGTTATATCCTGGCACCACATGCTCCCCAAGCATGGCTGGGGTAACTCCCACACCCAGGCACCACCAGGTACAACCCTCAAACCTTCTCCAAACAGAATATATCTTTCATCATCATCATCATCATCATCATCATCATCATCATCATCATCATCATCATCATCATCCCATTGATCATCGAATTTCTCAAGTGGTCTCAGTAATGTCTCCATTCGTCCTAGCCCTAGGATTTTAGAAGCCTCTCTTTACACGTCCTTTCCAACGGTGCTGCTTTGGAGGCTTTTTCAGGGTCAGGGGAACGAGGCCCTCCATTGTTACTGGTTTGGGCATATAAATATGACATGGGGAGTTTGCCAGGCTCTCCCATGTGGGCAGGAAACTCTCGGTAGCTTGCCAAATTCTCTCAGAGGGAGAACTAGGCTATAAGATGTCACTCTTCTGGGAGCTTGGTTTTATAGTCTCTGGATGTTGGCCATTGGTGGGATTACATGGCCAGTCCCTGGTTGTGACCGCCTAGCTACTGGAAAATGGGGGATCTGGGTGGAAGAGGCCCAGTCCCGATCCTAGCATCTTTTTTTTTTTTTTGGTTTTTGGGTCACACCTAGCGATGCACAGGGGTTACTCCTGGCTCTGCACTCAGGAATTACTCCTGGCGGTGCTCAGGGGACCATATGGGATGCTGGGATTTGAACCTGGGTCGGCTGCGTGCAAGGCAAATGCCCTACCCGCTATGCTATCACTCCAGCCCCCTGGATCCTAGCATCTTTGGAGATCTCAGCCCCGGGTCCCACACACCTGGGTTCCTCTGCTGGTTCCTTCATGCATGAGGCTCTTCCGAACATGTGGGGAGGGGCCTTGAGCATGGCTGTGGCTAGGTTCTGGAGGTCTTTGTCTGCAGGGGCTTGCTTGAGGTGAGGAGGGAAACTGAAACCCACCCCCTCCGAGGGGCCCTGGTGAAGACAGCCAGGCATGGGGGCAAGAGACTCTCTATATCTTTAAAAAGTAAAAATAAAAATATATTTTAAAAAAGTAAAATAAAATTTTAAGTTCATTACAATTTTTATATTTTCTATAGGTGATGTGGCTCAGTGGTTAAGCTCATACCTCCTATATGTGAGGCCCTAGGACAGCAAAAAAAGAAATAAATGAATTTCTCGTATATGTCTACATAAAAAAAATCACAACTAAAAAGTATTCATTGACCACCTAGTTCTTATCTCAATGGAACCAATGCTACCAGCCTCTGAGGTGGCATCTGAAGATACCGACGGCTGCCTGGGCAGCTGTGTACACGCACACTCCCTGCCACCACCTCCCAGTGGGGGCAGGAGCCGACTCTCCATGCGTTGCCTTCCCTTCATGAAGTATCTTGGAGGCCACTTCCCTGCGTTCTGTTGAAAAAATTATTTTTCTTAGGCCACAATCAGTGGTGCTTCAGGTACCACTCAGTGCCAGGGGATCGAACCTGAGGCTCCCACATATGCTCCAACTTTTTGTTTCCTTTAGGCCCCACCCAGTGTTCCTCAGGGATAACTCCTGGCCCTGTGCTCAGGGATCACTCTTGGCAGCACTCAGAGGATGATGTATGATACCAGAGATCCAAGCAGGGACCACCACATGCCCTGCGAGAGTCTTAACCCTGGACCCTAAGCTATTTCTCTGACCCTGTCTGAGCTGGCTTCCCAGGCCAAAGTAGGGAGGGAGTCTAAATATTTTCATTTTTAGTGCTGGGGATGGAGCCCAGGGTCTCACACAGGCAAAGCCAAGGCTCATACTCTACTGCTGAGTGGCACGCCTTCCCCCGGTTCTTCTAACCACACCTTTGGCGGGATGTGCCCCAGCTACTTCAGACTGCACTGATGGTGGTTGGTGAGCTACTGTGGGGCTTAAGGCACACACTTGCATACAGCTGATCTGGGCTTGACCCCCGACGCCATACGTGGTCTGTCTCACATCACTCATGCAGCCTCAGAGGTCCCAAGGGGTCTCCTGGGCACTGCCTGCGATGTGCCCAAAATAAAAATTTTGAAGATCCCACAGATGGATACAAAGCCAGAAAATATGGACAGCTTTGAACAGCAGAAGACAGGGAAAAATCTAAAGTTCCTGTTTTTTATTCCAGTTCATTCCCACCCTTTCTCTCTCCCCACTCCCATACCCCCAAAGGAAGGCCAAGATGCAGACGACGTGGTGTTGACATTACCGAAGCTCAAACACCGTTTGGAGTAACCAGGCTGAAGGACAAAGCTCAGAAGCTTTGCTTTTCAACCAGTAGACCTTGGGGTGCCAGAAAACACTTGTTTGCAAAATTATATCAGCATCTCAGCTTCTCTCCCTCAAGAGATTAATGTTTAACGAGGAAGACGAAATGTAAAGGGAGAAGGAAGGAAGCTGGGTGTGAGTGTTGGGCCTTTCTCTGAGTTTCAGGGAGTCACGTGTCTGTGCCCTTCACCCCCCATGGCTCTTTTTTCCCTGTGGGGTCACACCTCTCAAGGCTCACGGACCCACACAGAACTGGGGCTCCAACATGTCAAGCATGCTTTTGAGCCCTTTGGGCCATCTCCCAAGCCCCACTGATTTGTTTGCTTTTTAAGGATGAACAGCCTCCGGATGAGAGTGTCCAGTGGGAAGGTATGGAATGATTCTGACGTCGCCACCACGAAGTGCTAGAAACCACAGACGACTCGGAAGGAATTGCTGTGTGGCTCCAGGACAACCACTCAGCCTTTCTGTGTCCACTTGAGAATAACTAAATCTATCTGCCCAGTTTCTCTTCCTGTACCAGGTTAGGAACAAGGGATCTAATCCATATGAAAATCAGAGTCAGGGCCGGAGAGGTAGTCCAGGGATTAAAGCGTTTGTGTTGGTTTGGTTGTAATTTTGTTTTGGGGCCATATTCAGTGCTGAGGGTTTACTCCTGGCTCTACGCTCAGAGAATACTCCTGATGGGGCTGGGGGACCATATGGGATAGCAGGGATGGAACCCAGGCTGGCCATATGCAAGGCAAGCATCTTACTCACTGTACTATTCGCCAGCCCTCAAGGCACTTGTGTTGCATGCAGCTGACTGGGATTGATTTCTGGCTCAGCATGGTCTGAGCCCCACGAGGAATGATGCCTGAGAACAGAGACAGGAGTAATTCTTGAGCACAACTGCGTATGGACCATATCGCCTTCGCTTCCTCCTTACCCCCAAATCATAGTCAAATCTACTCCCCTAAGTGAAGGGACAACAGGAGAACACAGAGGCCAAGAGACTTGTCAACTGCCGAGTCAGCTGGAGCAGGAGCTAAGCCCTGACTCGGCTGGCATGTGGCGGAGCCTCACTTGGTCTTGGACTGAAACAAGGATGACCTTCAGCCATGGGCTGACAAGGGTGAATGACAAGCCTGCCTACAGGATGTTCAGTTCTGCCTTCTCCAGCATTACGATGACTGCTTCTACCTGACTTTGCAGAAAGAGTGTTTGATCTTCCAGCCAGATTGAAGTGCTGGGGCAAGTGGCCAGGAGTACCTGGGTGAAACTGAGCAGGCAAGAGAGACCAGCATGGTCCTGGCAGGAAAGAAGGAAGTCAGGGATGGAGAAGGGGAGTGCCAGGGGGACCTCAGAAAGCTTGGAGAGGTGGAAGGGGGCTGGTTCAAAGAAGGGTATTCTCAGCCCTGTCAGGACAGCGCCAGCATGATCTGAGCTAGTCACCATCCAGAGGGCACTCACAGGGGCCTCCCAAGTGGGAAAGTCATCCATCACCTCTACAGTGGGACCTTTTGGGAAAGAAAATCTTCCAGTTCCCACACACCCTCTCAAGCACTTGGTCTCAGGCAGGCAATAGCACTGTACATTGGGGCTCAGCACATCTGAGGGGCTGGGGCAAAGGTAGTGATACCAGACTTTGGAGAATTGAGGGTGGAGGTCGGAGAGATGATGCTGGGTCCCCTGGACCAGTGGGGGACAGGGCCTGTATGGACCACATGTCACAGCAACACAAACACCCCTTGTGTGATGAGTCAGCAGAAGGGGGCTTGCCCACATTCAGCTGCAGATCCATGAGCTGACAGGCATGAGCTCTGTGAACCTCTCTGGGCTCCAAGACCATTCCACATGAACCATGCAAATCTAATTTTTCAAATCCTTTGCTAAGAGTCTCAGGAGAGGGTGTGGGCACTCATGCAGGGAGAAGGAAGGTGTCAACAAATGGAGGGAGTAGGAAGAGGAAAAGATCGGAAGAGAGACTCCTGGAAGGGCCACCCTCCAGGGCCTCTGGGTTCTGAGGAATGAACACAGACCTTCTTTCATGTTGAGAATGGATCACGAGTCATCCACAAGTTCCTACTCGCACAAGGGGGCTCTGTGGGGACCAGACAGGAGTTCGGGGTTCTCTGATTTAGGTTCCAGCGGGAAGGAGGAGAGTAGGTTGGGGGGATGGAGATGCACAAAGCTTCTTTCATGCCCCCAAGGCCCTTAGCAGGAACTGAGAACCTGGGAGATGGCGCTAGGCTCACCCGGGGAAGGTGTGGGAGACTCCAGGACACCCCGCTGGCACTGAGGAAGAAAATGAACCTTGCATCCTGGCCGGGAGACAGACCACAAAGAGCCTGTGCCCTTCCGATGCCCACGGTTGGGGTGGGGTGTTTGTTTAGAACCAGGCCCGGGTCTTGGGAGGCATCTCTCCCTGCTCCAGAGGAGACCACCTGGAGACTTTCCTCTGTCCCCTCCCCAGTCCTCCTCTGCCCAGGGTACCCAGGACTTGGAGGGAGGGGCCAGAAGGAGAGTGGTGTGTGTATGTGTTGAGGGAGGGGGAGGAGCCCTGCCCAGGAGAGGAGGCTCAGACCAGCCAGCTCCTCTAGCTTCAGAGGCCGAGGGCAGCCGTCCACCCTGCTGTGACCTCCAGTGACCCAGAGAAAATGTCTTTTATTAGCGGCGAAGTCTTTCTTCCTTTTTGGAGAGAAAAGAACAATCATGTCTTACTTAAGGACAGAGTGTGTGGTGCCTGCATGTTGGTATATGTGCGTTCCCATGTGCGCATGTGTGTGTGTGTGTGTGTGTGTGCACACTCAAGGCTCACAAGTATTCCAGTCTCTGAAACTGTAGGCCTCACCCTCCCTCGCATGAAGCCAGTTCATAGACAACCAGCAATTCTTGAAGAAAATGATGGTGGCAGGGTGGCACAAGCCCCTCTTTCCCTCTTCCCCATGCCCAGACTGTAGCCTGGAGCTGCCAGGGACTCCTCATCAGCTCGGGGCAGTCTCCCAGGATTGGAAGAGTTGCCCCTCAGCAGAAACCTGTGCCCCAACCTCCCCCCAACACACCTAATGGTCCCCTCTAACTGCCATGAAACTGACCATCTCTATCACAAACTCACCCGGCCTAGGGAAGGTGGTTTACTGGGAAATCTAGCTGTTAAAAGTACATGGGGGGGGGGTGGGCTGGAGCGACAACACAGTGGGTAGGGCGTTTGCCTTGCATGGGCAGACCCAGGTTCTATTCCCAGCATCCCATATGGTCCCCTGAGCACCGCCAGGAGTAATTCCTGAGTACATGAGCCAGGAGTAACCCCAGTGCATCCCCGGTGTGACCCAAAAAACAAAGAAACAAAAAAGTACATTGGGGGAGAAATACAAGATCAGAGGCCATGAACACACTCACCAATGGTGTCCCCAGTATCTACCACTCCCTGCCCCCCCCCCCATTCAGGAGACAAGCCTCTCCAGTGGATCATGCATCAGAACAGCCCTTCTCATCCTCTTCCTAGGCTGGAATCCACTGTTGCCATCTGGCTGGACCACCATGGGCAGTTGGGATGTAGCTCTTAAGTCTGTTCATTCATTCCTCTTGCAATTCCTTGAAGGGCACTGAGCGAGGAAGGGAAGGGGAGCAGGGTCCAATGTGAACAGAGGGCCAGGGATGTAGCTCAGTGGGAGACTCACCTGCCTGAGAGACTCTGGGTTGGATCCCTGGTGCCACACATCAACCCATTAATCAACGTGCCCACCAGCTCCATCTGCAGTTTTTGACATTAACCTCATGCCATCGCTCCCCTTACTCCTCACCTTGTCTCTCCCTTCAAGTTGAAAAAGAAAGGAAGAAAAAATAAAACAGGGAAAGGCAGCGAACAGTTACAGGCAGGGACACAGGAAACCCTCCCCGCATCTGCAGGAACTTTAAGGAGAATCACCCGGCTCCAAGGGACACGGACCTTGAAAGAACAAATGAAAGAACTTGCCTGGAAAACGTACTAGGTAAGAACTAGGATTCTGGGGGTGGGAGTGCGGGGGAGTCTGTCACCTCCCACTTTCTAAGCTTGGGTTTTGCTTTAACTTTGGGATCTCAGAATTCAGAAAATCTGAGCTTCATGGCTAAAAGCAAGTTGAAGTCGCTGCCTCCGAGGCACGAACTTGGACTCGGCGGGGCCCCTGAGCGCCCACTATAAGCCTCAGAAGACCAAGACTCGGGGTTCTCGGGGTGTGGCCCGAGCTCCGTCTGCCGCCGGACTCTGGGGACCGGCTCAGCACAGGAATCACCCCGACCTTGAAAGTGCCCCATTTGTTACTCGGAAACGCAGGAATTCGCGTTACGTCGCACGCAGAGTGTGATAAAGTGTGTCACGGGGCGGGGCGCCAACACGTTTGGTCTTTTATTTTTAAAGGCTGAGAAAGCGAAGCGAAGTACACAACCCCGGCTATTCAGGGACGGTCGGGTGGCCAGTCAGAAAGGTGACGGGCTCGGGCTTTGAAACCTGCTCGCGCTCTGCTTTCACTTCCCGGCCCTCCCTCTGGGCCGCGCCGCAGCAGACGAGTCAATCGACCCCCTTTGTACCCGGTTTTATTGCTCAGAACCCCTAGGGTCTCGATTTGCTCTCCGAAGAAAGAGCAGGCACGGAGCTGCCCGCGGGGGTAGCCCCTTCTGGATCCCCGTTTCGTTCTGCGGATGCCAGCCCTATCGACCCGCACCATAGCCAGGCTCCCGCCTGCATACCCAACTCTTCCCCTCCTCCCCGCACCCCCTGTCCCCTCTCAGTGCACTGTTTACTTGGGAACTGGATCACGTCGCCTTCCAAGCTCACTTGCAAAATGCTCAAACTTTGCAAGCGTTCTAGAAAGGTCTGTTCGCGGGCCAGACGCCCTCAAAGGAGCACGGAGGTCCCGGTGCGCGCCCTGAGTCTGAGTAACTGGCTCTCGGCCGCAGCGGCCGGAGCGTTGGAGGCGCTCCCCAGCCTTGCTGCTCTCCGCACCCTGCTCGGAGGTCGGAGCGAGTTCGGCCAGCCATCGGTCCCAGCCCTTCGGGTCCCCGGCGCGCAGCCCTCGAACCTGGAGCGGCCGCACCCAGACGCCGCGCGCGGCTGCCCAAACCCTCGGTTGTGCGCGGCGCGCGCGCGGGGGCCACCGGCCGCAGGTACTCGCCGGCCGAGCGGACACGCAGGGAGAGCTGCCGGAACCCTGGGGGCACGCGGGCCCCGCCCCCTCCTCGCCCCGGGACTCCCGACGGCCGAGCGTCTGCTGTCCGGGGCCGCCGCCCCCGCCCCCCGCGCCCCGCACCCGGTGATTGGCTGGCGCCGCGGGGCCCTGGCACGCGCCTGTGGATGTAGTTATAAGAATCCTCGCGTGCCAGGCCTCCGCTCCAGCGAGGCGGCACAGCCCTCCCCAGCGCAGCGCCGGCGCCCGCCTGAGCGCAGCGGCCGCGGGCACCCCCGGGAGGGGCGGGCAGCGGGGAGGGCGGGGGGCGGCGGCCTCACGGAGGGAGAGGCCACGACCGCGACCCCAAACTTGCAGAAGGGCGTCCCGGGCCATCAGTTGCCCCCCTCCCTCCCGCGACCCTCCCTGCCCCCCCCCGCCCCCGCGGTCCTCGGCGCCGAGCATGGACGCGGTACTGTTAGAGCACTTCCCCGGGGGCCTGGACGCCTTCCCGTCCCCTTACTTCGACGAGGAGGACTTCTTCACCGACCAGTCCTCCCGGGACCCGCTGGAGGACCCAGATGAGCTGCTGGTGGACGAGCAGGCCGAGGTGGAGTTCCTCAGCCACCAGCTGCACGAGTACTGCTACCGGGACGGGGCGTGCCTGCTGCTGCAGCCCGCGCCCTCGGCGGCCCCGCACGCGCTCACCCAGCCGCCCCCGGGGGGCCCCGGGGAGCCCGAGGACGCCGGCCGCGCCGGGTACTGCTGCGAAGCGGGGGCGCCCCCCGGCGGCTTCCCCTACTCGCCGGGCTCGCCGCCCGCCCGCCTCGCCTACCCGTGCGCCGCCGCCGCCGTGCTGGCCCCCGGGGCCCGGCTGCGCGGCCTGAGCGGGGCGGCGGCGGCGGCGGCGGCGGCGGCGGCGCGGCGGCGGCGGCGGGTGCGCTCCGAGGCGGAGCTGCAGCAGCTGCGGCAGGCGGCCAACGTGCGCGAGCGGCGGCGCATGCAGTCCATCAACGACGCCTTCGAGGGGCTGCGCTCGCACATCCCCACGCTGCCCTATGAGAAGCGCCTCTCCAAGGTGGACACGCTGCGCCTGGCCATCGGCTACATCAACTTTCTCAGCGAGCTGGTGCAGGCGGACCTGCCGCTGCGCGGCGGCGGCGCGGGCGGCGGCGGGGGAGCGGGCGGTGGCGGCCGCCTGGGCGGGGACAGCCCGGGCAGCCAGGCCCAGAAGGTCATCATCTGCCATCGGGGCACCCGTAAGTGCGTCCTCCTCCCGGCACACGGAGACGGGCGAGGGGTTGGGGGGGTGGGGTGCGGACCGACGTGCCTACGCTTGCACGGACAGACAGAGGGCTGGTGTGGGTGACCCAGGCAACCAGGAGCGCTGGCGGGTTCTCCGGCCCCCGCCCCCACCGTCTCTTTGACCGTGACTTGGAGGGCGCGCGTGCCAGATCTGCAGTTCCTGATTTCCACCCAGAAGAAGGGCGGGGGGGATTGGAGGGAAATCTCAGGGACCCCACGGCTGCGCTGGGATTCGATTTGGCCACTCACCGTCTTCTCCTCTTTCCACTTCAGGGTCCCCTTCCCCCAGCGACCCGGATTACGGCCTCCCTCCGCTAGCTGGTCACTCACTCTCTTGGACTGATGAAAAACAACTCAAAGAACAAAATATTATTAGAACAGCCAAAGTGTGGACTCCAGAGGACCCCAGAAAACTCAACAGCAAATCTTCCTTCAGCAACATAGAGAATGAACCGCCTTTTGAGTTCTTGCCTTGAGCCAGCCCGCGCCCTCTCCAGGCACCACCGGGTCCTGTGCATGTTGTACGTGTAAATACCTGTAACGTAAATGTAATTTAAGAATCACATTTTTCTAATGGCAATCAACTTATTTATCTATTTATTATTCTGTCAAGTTAAGAATATAGGCGATCTCTCTTAAAATATATAATTTATATAATTTATCCTGATTTTGTTTTTTAAAAAAATGCAATAGTCTATGATTCCCCCCAACCCACCCCCAGCACCTTCAGTGGAATTCTGCGTTGTTGGAAGAACTCTGGCCAGGAAACTTCGCCCTAATTTATTGCCAGATATGTTTTATTTCTGAGTCGTGTTAATAAATGGTATTGACACCTTTTCTCAAAGTTATTTGCTTAATATACAGTGAGAAGTAGTTGTTGCAGTAAAAAGAATTAAGGAAAGCAAAAAAACCAAAAGCTCAAGTGAATCAAAGGCGCCAAACATTGCTACCTAGTTAAAAATAAAGAAATAAAATAAAGTTGATTGATAGGAAATGGGTTGAGATCCCCTCATCTGCATTTCCATTTTAAATAGTAACTTTGCCTATCTTTTCATCCTACTCTCCAAAGCCCCTGTGAGGCAAATAAGTCATATCAGTCATATCGCATATTCCCATTTTCCAGAAGGGCATACTAAGGCCTGGGGACCGTGTTAGACTTACCAAGGTTACCTTGCCTACCTACCCAGTGAAGCAAACCGGTGGGAGCGGGGGATGGGGAAGGGAGGCTGGTTTAGGGCCCTGCTGCTTCCCCCCAACCGGGAACAAAGGGTTTCTTTGGGGTTGCCTTCCGTATTCACGGCCTCCGGGTCGCGTCACAGAACTCAGGCCTCCACACTGGCAGAGTCCCGAGGACGCCTCCCAACAAAACCCCAGGGCCTTTTAGGAGAGGGGAGAGCGCGCGCCCGCTCTCCCGCCTCTTCCCAACTGCCTTCCTTGTTCCCAAAACAAACTTCTTTTTGCCTGCACTAGAATCTCCAGGGCCAGCAGGCTGGGCTGGGCGAGCCGCGGCCGTGGGGGCGCAGGGCTGCCCTCTAGCGAAGGCGAAAAGTTCGAGGGCGCGGCCCGGGTTCCAGATCCGAGAGTCCTGGAAATCTGCGCTCTGGCTACTTTTCCGGGTTCTCCGGACCCGCTAGCCCCGGCGGGAGCCAGGCGCGCCCTGCTGGAGTTGTGAGCGCTCGCGCGCGCGGATGCCCAGCACCCCGAGAGCGCACTCCTGCGCGCGGAACCCTGCTTCCCGCACCGCTCCAGCCCTGCGGGAGCAAGGCGCCCCGCTCCGACCGACCACCCCCGCACCCCGCCCCAAGCAGCCTGGTCAGTCTTGGTGCAAGCAACCACCTCCCTCTCCCCAACCTCCGTGCCCACCGCCCAGCCGAAGAACAATGTGTTGGCAGCATGCTAATTGCTTTAACCCAGTTTCAGGCCCACCGAGGGGTTCCCTGTGCGCCGCGGGGGCCATGGACGTGGTCCAAGAGCAATTAAAGCGAGGCCTCGAGCCCGACCCAGCAGCTCGGCCTGGTCAGATGTTCCGATTCTGGGTCGCGAAACGCCCAGGAAGCCTTTGGCCATGGACCCTCTCGCCCTCTCCAAGCCCTCGGCAGCCTCTCCGGGCTCTCCCCTGAAGAGGTGGGGGATTTCATCCTGGAGAGAGAATTTGGGAATGGAGAGAAAATAATCCGATTTTGTCCTGTATTAGGGCCTCATTAAACACGAAAGTTGCTTTTGCACAAATGCTTCTATCAGGCATGTAATCTCATTACATTCATTAGAAAGTCAAATGGTGGGCAGACTGCAACTTAATTCTAAATTCTCTAAGTACTGGACCATTTGCTTGGGCTGTGGAGACCTGCGTCTCAATTGGATTGGGTGTCTCAGCACTCCGCAGTTCAAACACTACAATCATTGTGATGTGGCACCTTTTATTTTGTGTGCCACTTTTTTTGGTGTGAGTCAATGCTTCAACACATCCTTTAGTGCGCTGCAGATGAAGCGGAAGAGCCGGGCAGAGCATGTAAAACACCAGGGTCTCTATCTTGTCATTCTTCTGTCCTGACTTGGCAAGTCCCTTTAAACACAACCTTCAAAGAGACTGACAGCTTCTTTTTATTTACTCATAATCCATTCATTCTAGTGTAGCAATTCTTTTGGAAAAACTGCCTTAAGAAAAGCAGAACAAACGTATCAGTTCAGCACCTCCTTTGGCGGCAGCTCAGCTCCAGCGCAGGAGAGGGTTTCTCCACAGCGCCAGGCTGCAGTGCCCTGGCCAGGGGCAAGGGGGGCAGCTTCTACAGCCTGGCACAGTGCAGGGACAGTTTGAGCGTCTGATATCCAACAGTTCTTCTGAGTTTTCATCCCACTTTTACTTCAGTAGAGACAAAAAAGAATCAAGTGAGCCAAGCTTCTGGATGCCATGGGGGACCCTTTTGGCTCTTCTGACTGTGCCTCCACCCCTGGGTCTGAGACCCCCAGAGGGAACCAGTTTAAAGTCCTCCCTGGTTGCCCCTGCCCGCAGCTCATAATAAAGCAGCTGCAAAACCAGAACGGGGAGCATTCTAGGGTTCTCTCCAGGCCAAATTGGCTAACCCCTTCCCCAGAGGTCCAGAGTCCTCCACTAAGCTCATGTGGGACCAGGGTGGTCAAATCTTCTGAGAACACTCCTTGGGGATGATGCCCTCTTTCAGGTGCCTTTCGCCCGTGTCACCAAGGGTCTAGACTCAGTTCCTGTCCATCTTCCTGGCCCCACCCCTGCTGGTAAGCATCAGGGTATGAAAGTGACCTGCAAGAAGGCCAAAGACTCTCCTAAAAAAAAAAAAAGGCACCTTCTCCTCCCTTCATCCCTCACACCCCACCCCCATCTGTAATTCTGGTGGGCCACTGTCATTTCCATAAAAGATGTACAGGTCACACAACATGGTGATTTTCTATACCCAGAGCCTGGCTGGCACCCAGGCCACACATCTCTTCTCTGGGTTGGAGTGAGGAGGTGCAGTGCAGCAGCGGAGGGAGGGCTCCAAGGAGAAGACGGGGGCAGGTCAGAGGAAGGGAAGGGAACCACTTCCCCATTCTGGCCTGGGGGCGTAGAGGGTGGCTGGGCTGCAGCCCCTTCCTCCACCTCTTCCATTCTCTGGAGGAAACAGGTTATGGACTTCTAGAATGTGCCTTTGGAAGCCTGCAGATCCCTCGAGGCAGACGTGGGTGGGAAAGTGAGCAAGACACGGCCCCCACCCCCAGGCTGGGCAGAAGGGATGCATAATAGAGCCTGGTTGGAACCCCTGTGAAACCCGCTTCGGGGGATTCCCAGGACTGCTCATCTGCCAGCACCAGGATTAACGCCCCTCCGTGGAGAGGGTGTGAAGCCTCTTAAATCCATAAACTCATCCCATTTCCATTAATGGGCTTTAGCAGTGGCACCGAGTACCAGCTGCGAGGTTGAACAAACACCAGTTGAGTGCTCGCTGCCCAACCTCTCTGGGAAGCGCGCTGGGCCCTCCCTCTCGCCCCTCGCCCTCCCCTCCCACAGCCTTTCCAAAGCCTTCTGCAGCCTGTGGGAATGGTCCTAAATAATTCTGCAACCAATTGCGTGTTCGTGTTTGAGATCTGGAACCAGTGGTCGGAAGCGATTCCCACGATGGGATGTGGGGGTCGGGCCAACAGGTGTTCGGATTTGGCCCAGGGAGATGGGGAAAGGCAGGGAGAGCAGGGGCTGCCAGCAAGCAGGCGGCTCAGGGCCTCCCAGCTTTACAGGCCGTGGAAGCCGCAGACAATCGAAATGATATCTTTATTGCTAGGTTCATGTCCTGGGCTATAACATATCAATCCCTGTCGTGGTTCTCTCGGATGCACCTGGTATTTCAAACTTGTTCTTTTTTTGTGTTTCTGGGTCCTGGGCTGCAGCTGCCTAAAACAAGCAAAGAGAGAGGCCCTCACAATGTCTCCAAGACGTGTTGGCATGGTTTGCCTGTCTTTAATGTACCATTAACTATTGTCTTTACACAATATGGGAACTGTAAAGCATGACATGTGTTATAATAAAACACATTTTCAATGATACACTTGGACTTGAGGCTGGGCGCAGCAAACAAACAGGGCCAAATCTTGTTTTGTCTCCCTTGCTAAGCCTACTGGCAATTAAACTTAAGACCACTATGCCCCCCCTTCCTGATCAGCCAATTAAATTTTATGTCTCCTAATTTTTCACATAGAAAAAAGTCTCCGTGCTGGCCCCTAAAGACATTGATTTTCTTGCATCACCTGGCGCTCAGACCTTAGTTCCATTTATCAAGAAGGGAAACGCCAGGCGTCCCATAAAGTGACTCTGTTACCATAAGGCTCTCACCATCCCGGCCTATTGTTTTCCCTTGTTAATAACTCATTACCAGGATTTAACAAATCAACCATTACATATGTTTTGTGTCTCCATATTTTGATCCGTACGATTAAGCAGATGTTACGATTGAAAATTGAAAAGTGCAAGGCTACTCTAGTCTGAAAGAAAGAGGGCAGCCTCAAACAACGAGCTAACAATGAGATTCAGAAGATCTTCAGAAAAACATTTACCACCAATAAACAGACTCCAACCTGCTCCATTTCAACCATTGTGTGCTTTGGGGGGATAATTAAGTTTAATAGGAATAGGTCTGGAGGGTTTTCAATGCCAAGACCACAGGTGCGGGGTGGCATAATGAATGATTTGCCTGATTTTTGCCAAGCTCAAGGGCTCTTCTCTTGGACTTTCAAGCAGATAGAAAATATTGTCATTTCTTTTAATTCACAGCATTACTTTCAAGCCGAACAAAGGCCGGGGGCCGGGGGGAGGCGGGGGGAGGGCTCGGCTGTAATGAAGCGCCTCGGAGGCGGAGGTGCAGCCGAGGAGGCCGAGGCGACGGCGGAGCGCACTGCTGCGTTTTGTGCGCAAGTGACACCCCGTGCCACACACACAAAAGGCCTCTTCCCCACCTTCTGCCGCTTTTCAGCCCCCCCGGACCCCCGTCGGGACGGCTCTCGGGACGACGCGGGGTGCCTGGCTGCCTCCCGGCCCAGAGGGGTTTGGGAGAAGGCCGCTGCTGCCCAGGCAAACCTCGCCAAACTTTCCCCAAACTCGCCTGGCTGGGGAGGGACCTGACTGGAGGCGCGCATGCGTCCCGCCCGTTGCTCGCCGTTCCCGGGGCTCGGAGGCCCCGGGGTGGAGTCGCAGGAGTCTCCCGAGGGGCCCGCCTGGCCGCAGCTCTCAGGGCGGCCGGGGCTCGGGCGCTGTCTGCCTGCCCCGGCGGCTGCAGGAGTCGGCGGGCGCCTGGCGCTCCGCAGTTCTGCTAACTTTGCGCATGGAAGTCTCCAAGAGCGGCTCCGGGGCGCGGCGAGCCAAGGCCGGGGCGAACAGTCTGGAAAAGGGCAGGGGCTGGAGCCCAAGCTTCTAGAAGGACCGTCTAGGCTGTCGATGCTCCCTGCGGGGCGGGAAGCCCCGGGCGGCCCTTGCGGAGGGCCCTGGGGCGCACTCTGTGGAGAGCTGGTTTTGTCTCTGGGCAGAGGCGCCCGCGCGAACAGCCACAGTGGCGGAGGCACAGGTTTCTCAGCACGCCCCTCCTTTTCCAGGGAGCCCCGAGGGGTCTATCTTTGGGGCTCTGGGTGGGGGTGTCTTGGCCCTTGGCTGATTCCCGCCACTTCAGGCCAACGCCCTGCAGGGAACCGGACACCTGGTCCAAATACTCTGTTGCGCTGACACCGCTTTGGAGAGGCGCTGGCGCTTGGCTTAGTGGCGGCGGGGATCCGCATGGTGGGACTCCCCAGAGGCCAGGAAGGAGTTTAAGGACCACCCCAGTGAGTAGCACCCTCCCCAAGCCTTCTGGGGCGCAGAGGTCTGCGCCAGTCCTATGCACACTTTGCCGGGCCCTAGGCGTGCTGGGTGCTCCTGCGTTTTTCCTGTCTGGGGACTTGTCTCCTGGCTTTTTGCAGTTGGGATGGAAGGAATGGACAAAGGTCCGGACTGGAGACCACGTCACGGACTAGAGGAAGCCCCCTGCTTCCCCCTTAGCCCCACCCCTCCCTCCGCAGCCAGATGGGTCTCTCTGCCCCCACCCCCAGCGGGTATGAGAGGCCCGAGAAAAAGTTGGTTACTTTCACATTAGGGCTCGGTGGAATTGGCGCGGGAGGGCATTCCCTTCTCTCCAAGTGAAACTTCGGAGTGACTTCCAGTTTTACGACTGTTGTCCAGCGGCGTGCACCGGGAGCCTCTCCAGCTCCTTGTCCTTTTGGGTCCCCAGTCTCCACAGCTCCCTCCGCCCCTACCCCTAAGTCCCCGGAGCGCGGTCACTTGTCTTTGGAGTGCAAGCCCGTAGAACTGAGCGCTGGTGATAGTTAGCTATCAGGCATTTCTTGAGTTTTCGTATGGAATTCACTTGGGAAATGGGTAACAACAATGTATGGGGCGTTGGGGTTTTTGTTTGTTCGTTTGTCTTAAAGGAGATTTCTGGGTCCTTTTGTGCATATCTGGGGAAAATTTTTTTTACTTTGGTCCTTGACGTGTTAAATTCAAATGATAATAAGAACTATAAAAGTGACAAGTCACTTCTAAGTGAGGGAAGTGAGGGGTGCCTGGTTGCGACCCCACACCGATGGCTGCTGCATAAACGTTCGTGTTCAGGGCGCAACAATGAGCATTGGCGGCAATGGCAAGTGCGTGATGCCTCCCAGCAATTTTGAGAACATACTTGACGCTTCATTTCTTTGAGGGCTGCTCAATAGACACCACGAGACGCGCCCCTCCCACCCCAGCTTTCATCCAGGGTTTGAATTGTGTTGTCAAAGTTTAGTAGAGGAAGGGGTGGGGGGCAGGAGAAGTGGGAGGGACGGGGCTTGAAAAGTCTTGGAAATCGGTATATTTTGCAGGTGTAGAATGTGCCTAATAACCATGGCTAGTGTGCGCTCCCCAATGGCGAGGGTATGACAGGGACAGCTGGCTTAGTTTTCAGTGTGAAAATACCCCCTCGGTGGACCAAACACAACGACACTGACCTTTCTGCAGGGGGAACCAGAGATGTGCCTTTGACTGAATTAGCCATAAAGACGTCTTGCTATGACTTTTGTTCCCCACGAAAGCAAAGAAATATTGCGTTTAATATGAGAAGGACTGTTCACAGCTTTTCCATGCCCCTTAAGAAATATTACAGTGCTGATTTACAGGCCTCTTCCACCAAGCGGGCCCCAAGGCCAGGGGCGGAGGGGTGGGGATGCGGTGGCAAGGAGAGCAGAGGTGGCGCTAGAGGCGGGTTCAATTGCCTGTTGCCTGTTTCCAAAGTTCTCCCTTTGCAGCAGCAAATTTATCAATCTTTTCATCTGACACTACTTTGAAATATATCATTGTCATCCAGGGTTGTTTGATAGATTATCTGCAGGCACACAGCCTTTTCCAAGGTCAAGTTGAAGACTCTTGTTTGCTGTTTAACTCGGTTAAAAACTCAGAACAATGGCTGCCTGTTAAATTTCCCCTTGTTCTCATGGGGCACATTGGAAAGCAAGTTTTCCCTTTTGACCAGAATGAGGTCCTGACATTTCATCTGCTGGGACTACGGAAAGGCAATCAGGACTTGATGTGAAAATAACAGAAGTAACAAGATTTAACTTTAGCACTTGCAGACACCGAGGAGATGGAGCTATCCTTCACATGTCCCTAAAGTGTGTGCTAATTTTTCTCTGCATGTTGTGGGCTGGTTACAGCCACACGCATCTCATTCAACTTTCTGCCTTTATTCCAGTGGGAAACTGCAAATCGCTCCCCTAAAGTCAAAATGCGAAAAAATTGTGGCCGTTCTTGTCTTTGTCAGCACATAACCTGATGCTCTGAGGCCACTTTAAAATAAAGTCAGCCTCTAAATCGTCATGTTTTATGGACATATTTTTTTTTTCATGGAAAGACTGACTTCACAGTTTCCTCTATATCTGAGATGATTGATTTTTTTTATTCAGCCAACTTTTATTTACCTTGCAAAAATGTTCTGAACCAATGTGATAAATTACAGATATGCAAATTTCTTTGAATGGTGTTGTAAGTGTGTCTAGCTGGAGCTGAATAACTCCTTGCAAGTCAGTCTGTGCGCGCTCAGGACCCCAGGGAGCTGATCAAAGCACCCATTCTCTTTCATCCCCGGTATTCTCCTCCAAACTATTTCGATACAATATGTTTCCATGATGCACTTGATGTGCTAGG
Organism: Sorex araneus; assembly: GCF_027595985.1. Lineage (NCBI taxonomy): Eukaryota > Metazoa > Chordata > Mammalia > Eulipotyphla > Soricidae > Sorex > Sorex araneus. The sequence continues at coordinate 57,373,859 of NC_073310.1, read as the reverse complement.
GACATAGAACTCATTACAACCTAGCTAGTTCTGCCGACCTCTTTGTTCTGAGGCAGAAAGTCAAAGAAAAAAGGGAAAGCGCTGCCCGTTGCCAGCTTTCTGAAATGCTAAAAGCATGCGTCATTTTTCACCAGGTCTCGTCTTGATATCCTCAAAAGACAAACTATGAAACCGGCCTCAGCCCTTTCTGGCATTAATTACACTGCTGTCCAGCCGATCTGTTTTTCCTATTATATGCATTTCTCAGCAGGGATTTTTTTTTCGGGACTAATGCAGCTGCAAGTTAAACTATGAATGTATTTTTTTTAATCACTATGGGAAAAGTAGGTAAAAAGTCTGCAAAACATGCAACCAAATTTTTTTAAAACAGTTTTTGTAGTAGATAGCAGATTTCAGGGGAGACTTGGGAAGTTTTACAACTTCTCTAAACCTGAGATTGACTTTCTCAGCGTCTCAGTCTTCCCCATTGCGCCCTCAAGGGTCAGTGGAGATGTTCACGGTGCCATTGAAAATTCTTCTGTGGTATCCAGATAAGTCTTGCAGGTGAAACTTTAAAGGATTCTATTAAAATTCTGAAACAGTATGTGCCATGCCCAACCAGGGGCCTGCTTCCAAGGTATTTCCGTCTGGGATAATAGCTCAGAGAATATAAATTCTATTTCATTTCCTCCATTTCTTGTAGGGTTGATTGGTTGGTGGAAATGGCTGGCAGCCAGTTCTGGGAAAGATTCCAAACCTGACTCCGATTAACCCTCTCTGGTGAAACTCTGCTGGAAACCAACTCACCAGCAATTGCCATTAATCTACTTACTAATTAAGCCAATTCATTTCTAAAGGAGAAAAATTCCTTTCTTTAGCCAAACTGATGGGAGGAAATTTGAAAGAAGCGCCAAACTGTGTAACTGTAATTCAGCCAAGGACTGCTAGAACAAGGTGTTGATATATAGCAGCAGATTTAAAACAAGTTTCTAGGGCAACACTCTTTTGGAGACGGTGGCATATAGTGCATAGTAGATGAAGCTCAAATAATGCTCCACGGCGCAATGCCACACCACGTTCTCCTGTTGAAACGAACACAGCTCTTTCCAAGCAAAGCTTGCGCTTTTTACGCACAAATAAATCACCTTTCAGGCTTTCTTTTACACCAGAGTCTATTAACTTTATGTGACGATGACCAGAGATACATTTCTTGAAAGGGAAGAACTTGAGAAATTTGTAATCCAGAACCTGATTCTGATTCTGCACTTGGGAGAACAGAATATTACGCAGAGAAGTCAGCAAACTGGCCTTCTGGTCAAAGATACCTGACATTCCAGAAAGGACCAAGGCAGGGGTCTTGGTCTTGATGCTCAGTGGAAAGCAAGATTCTGGATTTAAGAAATAGTTGTCTATGGACTTTAAGCTCCAGCCAGGAGCACTGGGACCTCCCGTGGGGGAAATTTAAATGCCATTCAAGGCTTTCTGCTTTGTCTTGGTGGGGAAGACAGTCAGTGAGTTGGATTTGGGGTTAAAGGGAGGGAGGGAAAGAAGTTTAAAGCTTTTGGTGTTTTTAATTGAAGGCTGTGGCTGCCGCCCAAGGTCCTAGGGTACCTGGTGAAGACAGGAAGCTCCGTAATGGCTGACGTGGCCTCTCCAGCTTAGCACAAGCCACTTATGCCTCAGCACAGAAAGGGGGCAGGCAGGGCAGGTGGGATTGAGTCCTCTTCCAGGGTGGGGCAGTGGGGTGGGGTGGGGGAGTTCAAGGCAACTGGGATGGGGTGGCCATGATGCTCAGGATTTGCTTTCTTCATCTGGCTCTGTGTGGGGGTTGGTTCTGTTCAGTTCACACTAGCTCATAAGCACCCTCGTCTTCCAAGTAAATGTCATCGGAGTCGTTCTCTGGGGTGTTCTGGGGGTTTGGCTGCGTCTCTTTTTTGAGAATGGTTGCTTTGCTACTCTTTGGGGTCCTCTGGAGATTCATTGGTTTCTCTGCACCATCCACAGTGATTCTTGATGCTGTAGCCAAAAATATGAGAAACAGGTGTCATTTGTTAACACTTCTGTACTCCCCACCCTCTTGTGGATTGCTGTAGCACTGCTAGTATATATTCCCACACCTGGGGACCTCTCTGGGAGCAGAAGGAAGAGCTCTCTAGTTTGGGGGGGGAGGGGTCAGTCCCTGATCCTTGACCTTCAAAAGCTCAGCTTTCCTGTGAGATAGCACTCTGAGAAATGGCTCCAGACATCAGAGAAATTTCTAGAAATTCTTAAAAAGGGCAGAAATGTTCTTAGATGCCTAGGACTTTCTGCTGAGTGCTCTCTCCCTAGAATTAGGAGCCCTGGTAAGAGATTACAAAAAGAGGGGTGGTGAGCTGGTTTGGGTCCAGGTATTTCAGCGCGACTGAAATGGATGTTTGCATATTCCTTATGAAATAGGAAATTAAGAAGAGTGAGAAAAAGTACAAGCAAATTAGTGTGCGTGGGCTGAAGCTATAGCACAGCAGGTAGGGCATTTGTCTTGCACAAGGCTGACCTGGTTTGATTCCTCTGTCCCTCTCGGAGAGTATCCCACTGCATGGCAGAGCCTGGCAAGCTACCCATGGCGTATTCGATATGCCAAAAACAGTAACAACATGTCTTATAATGGAGACGTTACTGGTGCCTGGTCGAGCAAAATTGATGAACAATGGGACAACAGTGCTACAGTGTGTGGGAAATTAGTAAAGTTGGGGCATGGGAAGCTTAACCTAGCCCTTAACCTCACCAGGCTTGGCTCTCTGCTCTTTAGGGGGAGATATTCACCTGGGGTGTCACTCCTGAGGGAAGTGGAAGCGTTGGGGGTCTGTGACAGCAAAGCCACAACACAGGACATGATGTTCCAGCTTTGAAGGGGAACAAAGGCCCTGAGCTAATCCCAGTGAAAGCCAGGGGCGTGGAGAAGGCGACAAAGCCAGGCAGCCTGCGGTCACCGGTAGGTGTCAATGTGGACACTGAGGGCCCCGGCGGTGGGAGACGGGAACACAGGGCCTGGCTGTCATTCCCAGGCTTAACATGAACAAAGATAAAAACGTGACAACCTCAGCTTTCCATGGGGGGGAGATTCAAAGTGGCTTGCAAGAGTGTGGACGATTAGGCCTTCTGAAGAGGGCCTTTCTTTTTCTCTCTTTCTTTCTTTCTCTCTTTCTTTCTTTCTTTCTTTCTTTCTTTCTTTCTTTCTTTCTTTCTTTCTTTCTTTCTTTCTTTCTTTATTTCTTTCTTTCTTTCTTTATTTCTTTTTTTTTTAAAAAAAAGTATGAACCAGGAATGTTCTGGGGGCCCTTTCTCCAGGTAAGTTTTCTTCACACAGCAGAATTCTTCAAAAAATCTTGTCCAGTTCCACCCACTGCTTAAGGTGAAGGAATAGAGCTTTCAGCATTCCTGGACAGAGGACAAAGGACATTTTCCCCTGCACCCCAGAGTCCCAGGTGGCTGCATTAAGCCTTTGTGAACTTGAACAGCCTTTATCTCCCGCCTTACCCCCATCCTGCCCCACTAACATTGGGGGATAAAGTCCTTGTGTTCTTTTGCAAGTTTAGTGAGAGGGAGCAACACTGTCTTTCCTGAAACTTCCCAGATCTAGTGTGGATACTGTGACTTAGATAGTATTTGGTTGACAAGGAAATTTCTGTAGCAAACTCCTGGGTGGAGGAATGGAGCCTGGTAAAGTTAAGCTAGTTGGAGCTTTCCAATTTAGGGGCTTTAGAAATCAGCAAAACATTTACCAACAAAAAATTTCTACTATAAGCTATGGAAGGTAACTAGGACTCTTTTGCCAAGGCAACTGATTATCCCTCTTAGAGAACTGATAAAAAGAAATGGTAGCAAATTATGTATACCTCAAGAATTCTAACCCATTTTCTCCCTTAAATTCTGCTAGTAAGACCCAAAACACAAACTAATAAATTATGGTCTAATAAAATTCTGATTTTTCTTAGCTGAAATAAGTCTCCTAAATAATTTTTAAAAAGGATGTGAATATCCTTAAAAAAAAAAACTAATGACATTTCACAGGTAATGCAATTTAGAAAAAACACTTCCATGTTTTCTTTTCCAACAATGTGCATTTTTGTAAACTGCTATAAATTGCAATTCAAAAGCACTGATCTCGCCATCCCCAATCATTTTTTATACTGATCAAATGAATACAGAGACTCCCATTTGGGAGGGGCGACATGACATTTCACTTGGCAGTTCTAAACAGGTCACAGACCTTTCACAGACCCTAAGGCAGTGGGAGGGAGCTCTTTACTAAACCGTGTAACCAAATCAAACCAATGGTTACCCCCTTTCAAAACCATTGGAATGGTTTGTACAAAGCTATTCACATAGCAGCACAGAAACTGAAAGGATGGTCATCCAATGGAAATTTCTTTCCTTTTGTTTAAACTTGCAGAGCTCAAAAAGTAATACTTGAAGGAGAACAGTTATGTGGGATATGGCTAAAATCATAAACAATAAACGTGTATTTTTTTTTTTGCTGGCACACCAGGATTTCACTACCCCATCCATTGGTATGTATATCTATGCACATGTACATATGTATATGTATGTATATTTATTGGAGATGTTGCTTTGTTTGAAACTTTAGGGACAAAGACACAACATGGCTGCCCTGGAGATGACCTATTGCTTTCAAGTTGCTTGAACACATCAGAATTTCCATTGTTAAGGTTGATTAATTGAAACTGATAAGTTACCATGAATAAAGATTGTTTTTCTGTTTAATGTGGTGGGCCTGATTTGGTAAATGCCTCATTCATGTAGCTTTGCAGTGCAGCATATGGGCAAGAGTCATTCAGTATCACAAACATATACAATTTATTATGCTTGTATGGGCACAACCAAAAGGCCTTTCTATTTTAATGACAAAGTTTCAATGAAAAATTTCATTTAAAGAGTCACTAGTAACCTGAAGGGTGATTTTTTCATTTATTTTTAGAGTTTCGATCTCTGGATTTGTGTGGCAAGTTAAAAAAGCAAATATTTAAACACTGAGAGAATCATATATTTAATTTATACCTTAGTGTAATAATTGGGAATAGAGCAGAAGTTATCTGAACTATTATCAGTCACACGCAGAGAAGGCATCCTGGCCTCTGAGGCCACTTTGTGTGACACAGTACTGGCAAAGTTGTCATCAGTGTTTCACTGAGATGCCACTAGTGAGAGTTTTACACTTCCCAGTTCACAGGGAAATGCAAAGAAGACTAGTAAATAACATTCTGTTGTTCAATTTCTTGGTGTCTCCTTTTTCCTCAATTGATGAAATCAGAAGCTCATGTTTTAAAAATTATGAGCTTATCACATGGGAAACAGAGGATTTATTAAAAATCACCAATTCACTTACTTTACTGAAATAATATCACTTTTAAAAGCATTAACTACATAAAAACTGTCCCACTAAAGCTAAAATTTCTCCTTTTTAAAACAATGGAGAAATCTCCCCACTCCCCATTTTTTAAAAATAATACTGTGGCATAGAAAACCCTCCCTCTTTTTCATATACGCTGTTTATATAATCACCAGAAGTTTTAAAAAAATATGAAAGGCATGCTAATGAACTAAAGAAATTATTGTATCAAGCCATCAAAGAGAAAGTTACCATATTCAGCCTTTAATGTCTTATCAAATAAATTCTCTGGTCATTGATGTCCATGAAACAGTTCAAGTTCACCCAACATTTCTCAATTAAATTAGATGGGTAATCTCAGTTCAACTCTTCTGGGGAGTAATAAACCACATTGGTCACAGTTGACCATAGCTAGTATGTGTTTCATAAAGGACTGGATGTCCATTGGAAAGCTAAGCAGTGCACCGTCACTTGTAAAATTCCCTCCTGCATTTTGAAGTGATAATCTGTATCTAATTTTTAAAGAAAAATTTACCCTCCTTTCACTCTTCTGAGGCCAATTTCTTTTCTGGACCTGAATAGAGATCATTGGTGAAACAGTACCAAATAGCTTCGGTATGTGTCTAACAAAAACCCACCTCTTTGTAAAACATAACAAATTATGCAATGTTCACAGATGTGCTTTGCATTGTGCCTTTTGTGAGAAATGAAGGCCCCACTCTATTCCCTACCCCTTCTTTATGAAAGACTGAGCTCCCAATGCAATCTATCCTAATCCTGAAAAATAAATAAACATATGCCCGACGGAAACTTTAGTTTTTTTTAAGGGATTTTTGGTGGGCTTTAGGTCTATGTCATTTGTCCAAGTGAGAATTTGAAGGTACATGCAGTCATTTATTCCTTTAAACAAGGGAACAATTTAGGGTCAAAGGATTAAAAAGCTTAGCTGCTTCTTCGCCTCACCTTTGATATTTGGCTATTTAGTAGAAATATAGAATTCATATAATTTTTTGCTTGAATTTGTAGGTTACCAAAGAAACAGTGAGTTCTCAGTTATACTGTTAAAAATATACACACTGAGGGCCAGAGATATGGCTCAACAGGCTGGTGATATGCTTTACATACAGGAGGTCCATGTTTCATTTCCAGCACTAAATGGTCCCTCAGACCATTTAGTGACTCTGAGTGATTCACCAAATCACTCAGAGTGATTCACCAAACACCAAACTGGGAGTAGCTTTACTGTTGGCTGTGCCCATTCTGCCCCAGGCCTGATATGCAGTCCCAAGTGTGTGTGTGTGTATATATATATATATATGTATATATATATATATATATGTACATATATATATATAAGAATTTAAATTTTTATTTCTATATTTTGGGGTTTTGGTTATCCTTATGGGGAAAGAAATATTAATAGACCATGCTGAGTGACAAGAGGCAATTTCTGCAGGAGTGGTAAAGATTGCAAAAAATTCTTTCCAATCTATTACCTTGGCCCACACGGGGCCTCTGAAAACCTTGGTATACCTTCCATTGAATATCAGTCTTAAGGCATTAAATTCCAAGCGCAATGAAAACTCTTCATTCCTCAGAGCCTGACTACTGGGGAATGCTTAGAGAAGAGGTTGGTAAAGAGTGTGGAGTGAATAAATGAATGATGTAACAAAGAGAAGGTGCAACCTGGAAGGTTAGCTGGGGGGGCCCTTTGGTATCCGTGACCTTTGCGCTCTATCCTCTCCACTCTTACTTCATGACTCTGGTCTTGGCCATGAGACTTGCTTTGGCTAATTGCAGCTGTTGTGGTGTCCACAGCACTGGAAAACCTTTATTGTTTTTGAGAACCCCAAGACCGCCAAGAAAACAAGATCGGAATTCTCAATGATAAGAAATTAAGATCTCACTAGGGTCAGAGTGCAGAAGGTAAGGGGATTGCCTAGCACTGGGGATGGATCCCCAGCATGGGGTGTTGACCGGGGTTCTATCCCTGGGATCCCATATAGTCCCCTGAGCACCACCAGAAGTAATTCCTAAGTGCAAAGCAAAACAACAATCAAAACAGAAAAATCTGCTAACCCCACCATTTAGTAGATCACCCTGAGTGGTAGCTCATCCAGATAGGAGTGACTCAGTCAGATCAGGCAGAATATCTTCCACCAGGGCAAACCTTTACTCAGGGGCAGAAGCTTGGAAGAGCACAGAATAGTGGGGACCTGCAAGGAGTGGTAAGAGGGAGGAACAGTAGTAAGGAAGAGTTTCCTAAATTACATAGAAGAACTTCATTTAATCCTGAAAACCCTGGGTCTACTGAAGGCCCAGGGAGGGGAGTAACGAAGTGTGTGAAAGTGAACCCAAGAATGGGATCCAAACACTTGCCTCTCAGAAATGGGGGCTAATGGAGTCACCAGTAGGTTAAAGCACAGAACCAGAGTGGGTGGATGTCTTGGAAGTCAAGAGAAGACCATTTTAAGCATTAAGAGGGCTCACTTATAACTAAATATGGGGGTGTAGTCATATAAGAGCAGGACCAGAGGCTGTATTTTGTAGGGAAGGATCCCAGGGGGCTGGGGGAGAGTGAAGGCTCTGGGGACACCTTGCCAAGAAACTTATGTTTCTGTGCTGTGTGAGGATTCAAGGTTCTCCAGGCTCAGGGCTCAGTTCTGTTGGTTTCTTTGTAGTTGTCCAAGAAGTGCCCAAGCAAGGCCTGAGTCTACCACCTGGGCCACATCCCCAGCATGGGGGCTTTTCCCTTAGGCATTTACAGGTCACAGACTGGCAGCCAGACCAGGCACATTCTACTGACATGTGTGTCTTAGCATTTTTGTTCCTACGACTGGGACAGATTTGGAAGCTCGGAAGAAAATAGATTTCTAATCAATCAGGAGGAAATAGCTTCTCCATGGTAGAAAGCAAAGGGTGGACTTCTTTCTCCTGACATGCAATGGACATGCACTGGCAAGGTCACAGCCCTTGGTGACAGGGGCTGCTCTCCAGCCGGCAGGATGGTCCTGGAACTTGTTCAGTTGTGATGCTGCCACAGGCTGCCTTAACAAAGTCTTGTTCGGTGTTTACAAGACTACATGTTTGTTCCTAAGCTCCCAATTCAGAAGCTGGTGGCCTCCTGAGGTATTGCCCTGACCATGCTCTCCCTTAGACTCTGGGGACACCCTGCCTGGCCTCCTCCTAGTCTAGGGACGGCCATTGATCACTGGTGTTCTGTGTCCTACAGCATCATTCCAACCTGTCTCTGTGTCATGATACTCAGCCTCACCTGGGCCCGGGTCTCCAATTTCTTAAAAAGTCCCTGGCTCTGTGGGATCAGGGCCCCTGCTAATGATTCGTCTGAACTTGATACCATCTGCAAAGACCCAGTTTCCAAATTGGGAGTAGTCACAGGGACGAGGGGATTGAAGTTTCAATACATCTTTGAAGGGAAGAGGACACAGTTCAACCATCTTTTCTGGAAAAGAGCTAACCATTTACTATTTTATATATGCAACCCAGGAGGAAAGACTCTTACTAAGAATTAACATGACTTTTTTAATGCTTTGGTGGGGGTCTGGAGAGATATTTAGTCAGTAGGGCACTTGCCTTACATGCGGCAGACCCAGGTTCAATTCTTGGAAACTTGAATGGTTCCAACTCCCACCGGGAGTGGTCCCTGAGAACAGAGCCAGGAGTATGACTTGAGCACTGTCAGGTGTGCCTTCCCTACTGCACAAAATGCTATTCTGAGTTTGGGGTTTGTATTGAGGCCACATCCAAAATGTGATGCTCAGGGGCCACTCCCATTTCAGAGCTTGGGAACTGCTCCTGTTTGTCCTCAGCCGACTATGCAGTGCAGAGGATTGAATCTAGGGCTCCTAGAAGCAAAGCAGGCACTCAGCCCTTTGAGTCATCTCCCCAGCCCCTAAAATTTCTTCTTTAATTGTAGACATTAGTGATATTTAATGCTATCTTTAGATGCAAAGGATAACAACTGTGGTCACAGTTTACAAAGCAAAAAGTTCTTAGGGTAGTTATGTCTTTTTAAGATATGCCAGCAAGGGCTCTTGGTCTATAAACATGAAGAAAAATGGCTTGAACATATAGGGTGCTTTGTTTAGTTTTTTCTTATTTTGTGGAAAGGGGCGGGGTATACTGAATAGTGAGCTTATGATTTAGAACACACTAGGAAGGAGAAAATTGAATCTAGAAGAAGGAAACAATTGAGCCAGAAAGACAGGAGACAGATTGCTCTGGTGATGCCAAGCCCAGACATGAGCCAGGAGGCCAGGACTGTGTCCCTGGCAATATGGTCACACCTACTTCCTGTGAACGAAGACAATCCCCTCGCTAAAGCAGCCAAGCCTGAGGCCACCGAGGCCTGGAGAGAGGTCAGTAAGGGGTTGACTCCCAGCAGTCAACTCTGCTGACATCTTTCTGTCTCCCAAGCTGCGAGACAGAGCTCCTATGGGTTCAGTGCTCCAGCCCCTCCAGAGCAATTTTTAAGTCTAGATACCAGTAGTGGTTGTTTTTTCCCCATCAATCTTAAAATGGTGCACTTAAAGTTCCAAGAAAGGATATGATAATTGCACAGAACAAGAAGGGATTTTCTGTGCCAGGTATCAAGTTTGATTTTTAAAATCATATTTTTTTCTAGTCAATAAGAACAGAGGGCTGGAGTGATAGCACAGGGGGTATGGTGTTTGCTTTGCACGTGGCTGACCCGGGTTTGATTCCTCTGCCCTCTCAGAGAGCCTGGATGAGAGTATCTCACCAGCACGGCAGAGCCTGGCAAGCTACCCATGGCAAATTTGATATACCAAAAAACAGTAACAAGTCTCACAATGGAGACGTTACTTGTGCTCGCTTGAGCAAATCGATGAGCAATGGTATGACAGTGACAGTGATACAGTGATAATTAGAATAGAAAAGTGAACTCTAGTTTTAAACCAGAGAAGAAAAATAGGTCAATTGTACTCATTGTAGCATCTAGAAAAAGTTGTATTTAAAATAAACTTGTGGGCTAGAGTGATAGTACAGAAGGTAGGGAACTTTTTTGCTTTTTTTTTTTTAGCATAAGGACAGGCCCAACTGGGTTCAATTCCTCCATCCCTCTCAGAGAGCCCAGAAAGCTGCTGAGAGTATTCTGCCTGCACAGCAGAGCCTACAAGCTGCCCGTGGTGTATTCGATATGCCAAAAACAGCAACAACAAGTCTCACACTGGAGATGTTACTGGTGCCCGCTCGAGCAAATCGATGAGCAACAGGAGGACATTGAATACAGTGATACAGTGATATATACCTCACTGAGATTCAGTAGCTTTATTTATTTATTTATTTATTTATTTTTATTGATTCACCGTGAGGTATAGTAACAAAGCTTTCATATTTGAGCTTCGATCATACAAGCATCAAACACCCATCCCTTCACCAGTGCATGTTTTCCACCACCAAAGTCCCCAGTATCCCCCCTCCCCCACCATTCCACACTTACCCCTGCATGTGTGGCAGACAATTTGCACAATACTCTCGTTCTCTACTTTGGTTACCTTTGATATTTGTGTCCAGTCCCACCACTACTCACACCTGCCAAAAATGCAATGCTAGACAATGTGTTTTGTATTTCTTGTTATGAATACAATATAATGTTGCATGGCTGCAAGCGTGGCCACACACTCTAAGAATTCTAAAATTGTAATACTTAAGGTCTGGAGAGATTGCTGCAGCAAGCTGCTCAGGTCTGGGATTTGTTTGTGTGTCTCTGGATCATGGTTGTGTGGGAGATTGAGTAGACAGTGGCCAGGTGCGGGTGTATTGACAGAGTCCCATAGGGGTGGAGGCAAGGAGAAGGACCGACTCCTCCCCTGTCCCAAGAAGTCTGGTGTTTCCCACCACCACCACCTATAGCAGGTAGGGTTCTTGCCTTGCACATGGTCAACTTGCTTTGATCCCGGCACCCCATATGGTCCCTGAGCCTGCAGGAATGATCCCTGAGCACAGAACCAAGAGCAAGCTCTAAGTGCTGCTGCTTGTTGTCCCCAAACAAAAATAATAGATAAACTTGGCTTATATTGGAAGCAATATTCCAAACCAAAACTGAGAGGGATGGATGGTGACAGACTAATCAGCTACTGTATCAGAATGAAAAAGAGACTTCAAAATCACACTATCTACAAAATTAATTCTGTTTGTTTTAGCTCACTTAGGTGTGAACATTGAGTTCATAAGAATTTTAGATTTAAAAAAATGTTTAATTGAAAAAAGTTTTAGGTTTTAGAAAACAATATGGAAATGAGTTTGAAAACCTCCTTAACAGATCTGCTATGCAGACAGGCTTAAAGGGGTGATTGAGAAAATTGGAGATAACGTGGCGGGAAGTGCGATGGTGGTAGGATTGATGTTGGTAAATTGAACGTCTGTAACCATCATCACGAACAATTTTGTAAACTACAGTGTTTATATAAAGTGTAAGGGGAAAATAAAAACTAAAAAATACCTCAACCCTTTAACAAAGGAAGGAAGTGAGGAAGAGAGAGTGGGGGAAATGAGAATGGTGTGTTTAATTGTATCCTCACTGTCTTATTTCTTTTATGAATCAAGCACAGCAGAATCTAATAGAGCCGCCTGGTGTTCACTATGCATTTTTGTGTTTTCTGAATATCTAAAACACTTAATAATAAAACTAAAAGTTTCTGACTTAACTGTGTCTGTGAGAAATTAACCCTCACAGACATTTCCTCAAATGCAATTATATGGATATGAAAACACAATAATAAAGTTACTTTATAGTCTTTTGTTACCCTAGATGACATTTGTATAGAATTAATAAAGTTCTTCTTTTGAGACCTACTGGTTCTCATGTGATTGCTCTGCTTAAGATAAGGAACCTACATTAAAGCAGTCAAGCATAGAAAGAATCTCTAGAATACACTTATAAAGCACAAGAAATATTCCCAGCAAGAATTAGCTGGCAATCAGGACAAATTTCACAAGACGATATTTAAAACTTAGAAACATAACATTAAATAATAGGTAGTAGGCAATAGAGGGTAGTAGGATAAAAAGTGGCAGTGATGTTCTTCATGTTAGATATCCCTATTGTCCTTAATTTTTTTAGTGTGTGTGGGGGGGTCACACCCGGCAATGCACAGGGGTTGCTCCTCGCTCATGCACTCAGGAATTATTCCTGGTGGTCGGGGGACCATATGGGATTCTGGGAATCGAATCCAGGTTAGCTGCCTGCAAGGCAAATGCCTTACCCACTGTGCTATAGCTCCAGCCCCCTATTGTCCTTAATTACATTTACTATATCAGGTTTGTCCTAGTACTTGACCCAAATTTATTATTTAATTTCTCCTCACATTTTACATAGTATCAGTGAACATATACAAAATAATAAATTGGTATATACATTCAGTATATGTAGCTAGTATGCAATGCACATTTGACTGTGATTTTGAAAACTCCTTTTAATTTATAGTTGAACTCTAGAAACAATACATAAATCAACAATCACATTTATGCCATTTTTTCTCTTTTAAGTTCTAATTTCTTATGTAATTAAAAATAATCTCCTTTAAAAGTGTCTGCCATTGACGCAGGAGTAAGGGATGATGGGAAGAAACTCTGGACATTGGTGGCAGGAAATGTACAACGGTGAAGGGGTGTTAGAATACACTGAAACTCAACCATGAACAACTTTGTAACTGTGTGTCTCACAGCGATTCAATTTTTCAAAAATGACAAAGTTCTTATAACAAAAATAAAGGATCTGCCTTTCAATATCTTAAAATTAATATTTACAAATCAGTGAAAAATGTACTTATTAAACTAAATTTCAGATCCAAAATTTCAAAGGGTGAACAGGCTTTACAACACTTTCTTAAATATATTACAATTATTTTTACCAGTTTTTGAAATCACTCCCTCAATGTTTCCTTCCTAAAAATCCCAGAGAACTAATAACACAGTGTAATCTAGGTTTAACTTGGGGTTTCTCCTATGTTTCAGATATTTATGTTTGAGCTTTCTCTTAGTGACAAGCCCCTTAAAGAGTCACTGTTACTTTGAGGTTTTATCATTGAGATTCGTGTCTTTGGGACTCATTAAGGACATTTCCAGAGATTACAATGTCAATAGGACCTAATTACTAGACTGTGAGAAAGGTCTTCTTGAGTACATAAAATCTGTGGCCCTGCACAGAACACAATGGGCAGCTCAGATCCCAAATTTTATCACCACTAAGTAGCAAACAAATTAATAATGTTACTGAGGCTCTCTTGGGATAATTACTATTCCCTGAAGCACTGCTTTGAATTTCAGAGATAGTATTGTACCTCATCAAAACAATTTCCTTCTATTCACAAAGATTTGTCTCTTCAACATCCTATGTTGCATGAGAGACTTGTTCTGTTGAGAGTTTGGGGGACTAAAATTTCTAATATTGCCCAGGTCATTTTCAATAGTGCATTTTCAATGGAGCACCTCATAAAATATGGTTTTAAACTATGTTTTATGTTTCCTTTCACTCTTTTTAAAACATCAACCAATATATTTGATTTTTTTTTTTTTTTGCTTTTTGGGTCACACCCAGCAATGCTCAGGGGTCACTCCTGGCTCTGCACTCAGGAATTACCCCTGGCCGTGCTCGGGGGACCATATGGCATGCTGGGAATTGAACCCAGGTTGGCGGCATGCAAGGCAAATGCCCTACCCACTGTGCTATCGCTCCAGCCCCAAGATTGGCTCATTTAAATCACAAACTTACTGCTGAGGGCATTATGTGGGAATTATGCTATCCGGTCCAATGTAGGTTTGTGAGACTTTGCGGGGAGGGGCTCTATAACAGTGTCCGAGGAGTATTGGCAAGACGGGCTCAGAGGCATGCCCAGCATGGTACATCTCATTTAATCTTCAGAATGAAGGGAAGAACTGGGAAGGGCGGGTCAGTGTCTCCTTTCCAGGAAGTGCTTGGACCTGACATTAGGAGGGACATCTCTCCTCCTTCTAAATCTCCTCATGCCCTGCTTTCCTGGTGTCCATCGTCCAGAACGATACAATGCCTGGTCAAGCACAAGCCTGTGGACAAGTGGATTTAACAGAGTGGACTGGGGAGCCACAAGGACTGGGCTTGATTCCAGCTGCTCTGTAATATTCTTGAAACAAGCCTGGGGGCTTCCTAAACCTCTCCACTGTCTCCCTCGTAGATTTGAGGGAAAGCAAGAGTACCCACCTCCTAGGGTACTGTGAAGATCAGTATACAAGTCTGCAAGACATTTAGAAGCGCACTCTGCCCGTGCTAGAGGCTAATTATACATGGCTGGTCAACCATTTTGTGGAGGAGAGCGTAGCCAAGAAGCTTGGTCTTTGGTGCATCAACAGAGAGTATGCATACTCCCTTGGTATTCAAAATGTCAATAATCCATTCACATATTCTTGAAAAATGGAATGCGATACCACACTGACATTAAAGAGTTTGATTTGGTGGGGGGGGGGCTGGAGCAATAGCACAGCAGGGAGGGCGTTTGCCTTGCACGCGGCCGACCCGGGTTCGATTCCCAGCATCCCATATAGTCCCCTGAGCACCACCAGGAGTGATTCCTGAGTGCAGAGCCAGGAGTAACCCCTGTGCATCGCCGGTTGTGACCCAAAAAGCAAAAAAAAAAGTTTGTTTTGTGGGGGGGGCGCAGAAAGAGAGTCCAAAGGGCTGAAGCACATGCTTTGCATGCAGCAGGCCTGGTTTGAACCTTGGCACTGTTTGGTTCCCTGAGCACTTCCAGAAGTGATCCCTTGAGCAGAGAACCAGGAGTAAGCCCTGAGCACTCCTGGGGGAGAGGGGGGAGTAGTGGGCAAGGGGAATATAGTACAGGTGTTACAGCATGTCCTTTGCCAGCAATCCCTGGCACTGCATTGTTGGGTGAGATCATTGTTGCATCAATCACTTGATGGGGACAAGGGGAACAGGAGGGTGAGATTAGGGATCTGGCTCTTTAGCACTGCACCGTAGCACTGTTGTCCGTTGTTCATCAATTTGCTCGAGCGGGCACCAGTAACGTCTCCATTGTGAGACTTGTTGTTACTGTTTTTGGCATATCGAATGCAATGCGCCACAGGTAGCTTGCCAGGCTCTGCCGTGTGGGCGGGGTACTCTTGATACTGGGCTCTTCGAGCAGGGTGGAGGAATCCAACCCGGGTCGGCGACGCACAAGGCAAACACTCTACTTGCTGTGATATCACTTCAGTTCTAAAAAAAAAAAAAAAAAAAAAAAGGAAGCACCTGATATGTAAGTCACAAAGGAGGCCTAGTTGGCTCTTGATAACCTGGATGTTCTGGGCTCTCCAGAAGAATCATTTGAGCATCTAGGAGATGTCTCCCATAATCTGGGACTTTCCGTGACTAATGTTGTCTTCCTTTGCCTTTCCTTAAATAAAGATGTTTTACGAGTTCTGCCATTTGATCTCTGGTTCCTTGCTTTCAATTTTGACTGCCTGAGGACAAGAACCTGAACATCTATTTGCTCTGTCCCCTTACCAGAAGAAAGATTTTTACCTTTGGAAGAGTTTGGAAGAGTTTGATGTTCCATATTGTTTAGGTTATACCTGATGTCCATCTGTAGAAATAAACCAAAAAATTTTCATTCCTGGAGTTGAGTAACATGGATTGATTGAATGTTTAACAAGGAAATAGAACAATCTACTTACAGTAGAAAAACGATAGTCACTTCCAGAAGAGTCACTGTCCATGGCTGAGCTTCTTTGTTGCACATATAAAGGTTTCACTTTCTGAAAGGCACATGTACAGACCAACTTATGATGGAAAACTCAGAGATGTAGAATGTTATTCAACCTGTAGTTTACCAAGATAGGAAAACTGAGCTGCTAGCATATTGGTTCAGATATGGCAAAGAGAAATCCTTTCCTCTGAACCCAGGAAATAGATGCCTTCCTTACTAAGGCCGCTTGGGGGAAGCTGTAAGGAAAAGAGACGGTTTCCCAGTGTCTCTTCTAACTACTTCTTTTGATGACTCCTGCCCCATTTGGGGACTTACTGCTGTTGTCTGCTCAGATATCACAAGCAATTCCCTACTCTCCCCTCACGTCTGAGAGCTACAAAGCATTGGTCCAGATTTCCAGGAACTGGAGGGTAAAAAGATCAAAAGGTTGCCTCCACCTTCTCCTGGGAGTTCAGAGGCGGGGCATACAGGCAGATTTGTCCCAATATCATATGTTGAAAAGGCAAATAGGGCATTTAAAATGTGCAGGCAATAAAACATTCAAGATCAGCATACTTATCAAAAAGATATCTGAGCCCCAGGGAAGTATTCTGGGGCTTAGTCAGAATTTTGTTCTATTCTCAGGCTTCTCTCTTGTTTGGTGTGTACATAGGTATTACATGCATGCACATCTGTGTACATGTGCTTATTTTTATTTTTATCCTCTACTGTTCATTCCTACTTCCTATTTGTTCATTTTCCCCGTACATATTTCATGTGCTTTCAAGGCTTTTTGTTTCTTAGAAAAATGTATCATTTTGTGTACATTGTATTTTTAAATATCCATATTTATTGATTTTATTTCCTTCATAAATAGAAGTAACAATGGTTTTGAACAGTGTGAATATTTATGTTTCAGGTATAAAACGTTGTGGTTTGATCCCAGGCACCATATACAGTGGGCCTCCCTGATCTCCACCAGAACTGATCCTTGGGCATAGAGCCAGAAGCAAGAGTGTGGGGTATGCAGACAGATTGGATGTTTAGCCTAGAGTGTTTCACACCACGATCCTTAAATCACTTTGCAAATGCCATGGATTTAGGAAATCGCAGAGAAGGACTTTAGCCCTTAGAGGCGACCCTTAGATGCAAATTTTTCCTTGTAAATTATCAGTCTTTCTGGAGGTGGTCTTTGGCCCTTAGCATTGGGACACCCTAATTAGAGTGTGATAGGAGGCATTTATTAAGCGCCTTAGGTGGAGCTAGATTCCTCTAGATTTCTGAGTCCTAGTTCTAGGTGGAGCTAGATTCCTCTAGATTTCTGAGTCCTAGTTCTAGGTGGAGCTAGAGTCCTCTAGATTCCTGAGTCCTAGTTCTAGGTGGAGCTAGAGTCCTCTAGATTCCTGAGTCCTAGTTCTAGGTGGAGCTAGAGTCCTCTAGATTCCTGAGACAATGGCTGCACTGTAAAATCGTGAACAGCTGAAATCATATTTGAATTTTATTTTATTAAACATTTTTTTACGAAGCTGTTCATGATTGGATTTCAGTCACACAATATTCCAACACCCACCCCTCCACCAGTATATATTTCCCAGCACCAGTGTCCCTAGGTTCCCTCCCATTACCCCCCGCCCCCATCCTCTGCCTGCCTCTATGGCAGTCGCTTTTCTTCTCTCCCTCTCTCCTTTTGGGCATTGTGGTTTGCAATATTGATACTGAAAGGTTATCCAGAATATCTCTTATCTACTTTTAAAATGCTCGGCTCTTGTCCAGTATGATCAGTCCCTTCTATTATTGTCATACTAGTCTCTTCTCTATCTTACCTACCCTCAGCCCCCCACACAATTATAGTTAGTTCCAACCATTGACCAGTCTTCTTGAATTTTAAAACCTGCTCTTGTGTTTTACTCATGGGTGATTTTCCACATCATATTTGCATTTTTATTTCCGCTTAAGCTTGTCTAGAGGCTTGTTTATAATTCAAATGAATCAAATCATTTGAGTGCCTAACAACATGAATTGGACGATTACGCTTGAATAGATGTGGCTTACTGCCGGCAGTTTCTATCTTCGTCATCTATGCACCAACATCCAACAACAACGAAGAAGAAATTGAGAAGTTCTACATGGAGCTGGAGAGGTTCCATAAAGAACACCACACCTTTCTACAAGATCATTGTTGGTGATTTTAATGCCAAGATAGGTCCAAGAAGGTCACCCAAAGAACTCCACATTGGGACACATGGCCTAGAATGGAACGATCAGGGTGAGAGACTATCTGAGTTCATCATGTCAATCAAGACCATCCATGGTAACTCACAGTTCCAGAAGGCCGAATCTAAACGCTGGACATGGGAGTCTCCCGGTGGACAAAGTTTAAGTTTAAGATGGGAACTCTCAGAATCACCACCAACTGGGAGCTCTTTGGCACTATTGCAGCAACATGGGCAGATGCCGTCCTTGACAACATCGACGAGGAATATGATCGATTGGTTCAGCACCTCCATGACTGCACAAAGAATTCGGAGAATGAGAAAGTCACAAACAGATGCTTGTCTTTGGAAACTCTCGAGCTCATTCATCAATATAGTATGGCGTGAGCCTCAGGCAACCACAAGCTAACATCCGAGCTCGTGAAGCTGTGCAGAGAAGCGATAAAGTAAGACCTCAAAGAGAGAAGAGCAGCAGTGTTGGCGATGCGGCAGAACCCGGGAAAAATATTTGCAATGCTCGCCTGTCCTTCGCCAACTACAAGGCCAAGATGACTGCCCTCCGAGGTCCTGATGGATCTATCACATCTTCCAGAAAGGCAATGGAAAGGATTATTCATGACTTCTACTTAGATATCTTTGACAACCATGTCCACCTGCCCACATACCAAATTCCACAGGATGGATATGTCATTTCCAATGTCCTCCCTTCCGAAATCCGACATACCATTTCATCGATAAAGATGTGTACAGCATCCGATCCAGACAAGGTCAGACCCGAACACCTGAAGAATCTGCCTCCAGTACTTATCAATACACTGGCTCAGCTCTTCACATGCTACCTGTCTGAATGCAAGGTTCCATCCCAGTGGAAAACCAGCAGGACTATTCTGTTGTACAAGAAGGGAGACATCCACGACATTGGCAACTATCGCCCAATCTGCCTGCTGTCTGTTGTCTACAAGTTGTTCACTCATGTCATCCTACATAGAATAGGCAGAACACTAGATGAAGGACAACCATTCGAGCAAGCCAAGATCTGAAAAGTATTCAGCATGACTGACCATATCCACATGGAGACCAAACTCATTGAAGTTTCTCGAGAGTTCAAGATGCCACTCTGTCTAACATTCATCGATTTAAAGAAGGCCTTTGATTCTGTTGAGACTGAAGTGGTCATCGAAGCCCTAGCCAAACGGGGCGTTCAAACTCAGTACATCAAGATCCTCTGCCAGCTGTATTGCGGATTCACCACCAGGATCTCACCATTCTACAAGTGGTCGTTGATGTAAAGAGAGGGGTTAGGCAGGGTGATACCATTTCACCGAAACTCTTCAGTGCCACCCTCGAGAACATCATGAAATGACTGGAATGGGAAGGAATGGGAGTGAAGATAGACGGTCGGCAACTACACCACCTCCTCTTCACTGATGACATTGTTCTCATAATGCCAAACATTAGCCAGGAGGCACAAATGCTGGCCGACTTCGACCGTGAGTGTGGAAAGGTTGGACTGCAGATGAACCTCAACAAGATGATGATCATGAAAAATGAACTAGTCCCTGATATTCCATTTGCTCTCAATGGAAAAAACATCTCCAAATGCAGCAGCTATGTGTACCTGAGTTGAGAACTCAACATGAGGAATGACTTGGCGCCAGAACTGCGCAGGAGGAAGAGAGCAGCGTGGAATGCCTTCAATAGCGTTGAAGAAGTGGTTAAGAGGACGAAGGATCTCCGGCTCTGGGTACATTTTTTTTAATTCCACCGTTCTTCCTGCACTAATGTATGCCTCAGAGACCTGGGCCTTATGCAAACAGGATGAGAACACTATTCGAGTATCCCAAAGAGGAATCAAAAGAGCTAGGAGTATCACGTCTCACTCAAGTGAGAGAAGGAATCCAGAGTTCTGACCTCTGTTAACGGTCAAGAATCAGGAATGCTGTCTTGTTTGCCAAGACATCGAAAATCAGATGGGCCAAACATGTTATGTGACTCAGAGACGACCTCTGGACTAGAGCTGTTATCGACTGGATTCCACAGGACGTCAAAAGACCGCATGGCCACCCACCAGTGAGATGGTCAGACTTCTTCGTCAAAACCCTGAATGAACGTTTTGAGGTACTTCCTGTCCCTGGAGCGAGCAGATATCATTGGGCTATACTAGCACGCGACAGGGACAAATGGAGACGTTATTGGTGCCTGCTCGAGCAAATCGAAGATTAACGGGAAGACAAGTGATACAAGTGAAGTGTCTGTAATTCCTAGAGGCCACATGTTCTTATACTCTATTGCTGAGGTCCAAAAGGTTAACAAAATTTTACCTAAGTATCATAATAAAATATTTTTAAAAAGTCATATCCTGGTTTCTGAGTAACACAGAACTATGTCAAATATAAAATGAAGGATAAGGAAGATGGAGGCTAGATGGACAAATATAACATCATGATGATTATTTGTTTATTTTTGGATCACACCTGGCAATGCTGGCCAGGGTGACTATTTCCAGTTTAATAGTTGGAGGACCATGTGTTGTTGGGAATTGAAAACTTCTGCATGCAAAGTAAGAACTCCAAAATCATTGAGTTATCTCTCTGACCCAAGTCATAATATTTTAAATCAGGGTTTCAAAAGAAAAATAGGGTCAAAGCAAGATCCTAAAAGACAGTAACTGAAAATGTTCCAGACAGTATTTTTAAAAAATCTACACTTTTATTAATTCTACTTTACTAATTAAATTGTTTCATTTCAATTTATTGGGGAAAAAGAGAAAAAAATCTACACTTTTAATAATCCCAGTAATGTCAGAACAGAAAACACAAAGAGGTATTTAGAACTAGACATATTATAAAAATAATAAAACTGAAGAACATTAAGGGGAAAACCAGATTTTATTTTTTTTTATTTTTTTTTATTTTTTTTTATTTTTTTATTTTTTTGCTTTTTGGGTCACACCTGGCGATGCACAGTGGTTACTCCTGGCTCTGCACTCAGGAATTACCCCTGGCCGTGCTCAGGGGACCATATGGGATGCTGGGATTTGAACCCAGGTCGGCCGCGAGCAAGGCAAACGCCCCACCCGCTGTGCTATCTCTCCAGCCCCGGAAAACCAGATTTTAAAAGCAGCTGGATAGTGGTGGAAAATGTGCACTGGTGTAGGGATGGGTGCTTGATTATTGTATGATTGAAATGTAATCATTAAAGTTTGTAAATGTATCTCATGGTGATTCAATAAAAAAATAAAATCAGCTGGAGACAAAAGACAGATTAACATTAAGAAAGCTCTGTTTGGGTAAGGAATGTGGCTCAGTGGTAGAGTATATGCCTCATAGGTGTGAGGGTTTGAGTTCAGTCATTTGCACAATGGCAAAAACTTTTTAGTTACACAATTAAAAATCCTAATGTTGACAATGGAAATTAGAAATGGAATATTTTTAAATGTGCAGAGAGAAAGTATTATCAACCTAAATTTTATACCCAATGGAAATATCTTTCAGTAAGGGGTAAAAAGTAAATAATTTTCCTTTTTTTCATTTTTTTAAAGTAGATATTTTTAATCAGGTAATAATTGAGAATTTTTACCACTACCACAGCTCCACTATAGAAAAAATTAGAAAGAAAAAAATGACCTGCAGAAAATTAGGCAGCTGTTGTAATATAAACTCAAGTTAGACGTTAAGGCAGAAAGCACACATGTTTATTACTTTTCTGCTCAGCATTTTCTATTCTATCACTTTCAACTTTCTGTATGTTTATGCTTTGGATGTGACTTGACTTTCTTCTTATTGAAAGTGTGTGTGTGTGTGTGTGTGTGTGTGTTGTGTACAAAGGCGATACTACTGAGCTATACACAAAACATTTTGCACTAGTAATAACATAGATAAACTTTGAAGATTTGCTAAGTGAAACTGTTAGGGTCTGGTGTCAATAATTTCCCCCTCCAAATTCGCACAAAGAGCTCAGCTAGTAACGTAATCAGTGGAGTTTATTAGCCAGCTAGCTGGGGGTCAAGCTTCTAGGCATGCAGGCCCAAGCAAGATCCTGAACAAGGGAAAAGCTGCAAGTTTTATAATTAATGTTTACATGTGCTTACATCCTAACCCGCACGTACAAATTTTAACAAAAACATAAGTGAAAATGCAAGTTTCATGATTCATTCATGACTCAGAAGAAAACATACTTTCAAATAGTACAAACAAGCAGTTACAGATAGGTGATCTAGACATGTTTTCAAAACCTCCTGGCAGCTACCCACCCTGCTTGCGTCTCAGTGACTTCTATAGACAGTGAATAGCAGTTATGAAACTATTTGCCAAGGCCGAGTTTTCAGCCCAAATGACCTTCCCTCACAGATGGCTGGGGAGAGAAGCGGGAGTTTTAAGAAAAACAAAAAGGTTAAAGTCAAATAGGATGTGGAGCAGGAACCGGGTATGATGGAGTCGCTCTTGCCCCGCTCTGTGTCCAACAGAAACAAGTCAGATGGAAAAAAAATCACTATTTCATGTATATGTAGATTATATAAAAAAAAAAAAAAGCAAAAGAACAAAGTGAAAACAAAAACAGACCCAAAAATTCTGACGTAAAACATATTGGTGGCTACCAAAGGAGAAAAAGGTTATCAAGGAGTGAAATGGGCAAAGGGAGTCAAATATATGGTGATACTGGAATCCCAGAGACCAAGTGCTTCCTCAAGCAATGCACAAATACGAGGGTTCCAGGACTAAGTCTCCATGCCGCATAGCAGCAGAGGAGCCGGCTGTCTCTCCCCAGCTCCCTGCCCTCTTGTTGGCCAGGCTGTCACACCCAAAATGTGCCTCCGGGTGCCATCTTAGCATACCAAGAGGCCTGGTCCAGAAACGCCCAATTGAATCCCACAATGGATTAGTGCCCTACAGAAATATCTTTGGAATCCAACCATTTACAATCTTGGATTCCAGAAGCATGTGGCAGTGGCACCCATAATATTCAAAATGAGCAATGATGTAGCATCTGCCCCTGGCAGGCAGGTTTGAATGGTGGTGGGAAAATTTGAGCAAAACATAATGCCCAAATATAGTGAAAAAAAGAGTATTGGTGAAATTGTCTGCCATGGAGACAGGGTGAGGACTGGGAATAGTGGGGGTAGCATGCTGGAGACACTGGTGGTGGAAAGTGTGCACTGGTGGAGGGATGAGTGTTCAGTCATTGTACGGCTGAATCTCGAACATTAAAGCTTTGCAACTGTATTTCACAGCGATTTAATAAAAAATAAAAAGTAATGTGGACTTCATGCCCAATTTAATCAGCTTAATCAATGACTGAATAAATAGCAGTATTCCTACATTTTAAAAAATGTATGGTTGTAAAATACATCTGGCAGGGGAGCAGCTCTCCCCGTCCACCATCCCCAGGTTCGCCCAGACAGAGCGGCCCAGGCCATGGGGCAGATGGAGGAGGCAACGAGGACCAAGCCGGTTGATTGATCAGTTGCTGTTTATTTCATTCACCCCTGTCTCTCTCTCTGCTTCTCTCCTGGCTCTCGATCTCTCCCCCAACCCACTCTTACAGCTTAGTTAAATCCCTCCAGCATGAGGGGGTTGGGGCTTACACAATCAATAGGGTTAAAGTTCTTTCCCTCAGGGGATGCTGCTTCTAGGACAGATTCTCTTTCAGCAGGATGAACCACCCAAGGGCGGAATCCTATGAGTGTATTTCTCCTCTCCTCGTCCAGCAAAGATATAAGCATTCATAATATTAGTCATTTTGTATGGACACAGTAAGAGATGCATTAAGCTTATAGAATTGCTCTCCTGGAGCCATGTCGATCTCAGACTACAGTGCTCAGGCCAGATTAGTCTTTCCTATCCCTAGCAGGGTCCTAGTCATCATTACTTTTGGATCATGACAGCATTTGTCCATGATCAAGCTCTTAACTTATAGTTAAGAATTAGGCACTTTGGCCAGGCCCATCTCGATGCCAGGGTAGCACATAACTCACTGGTTACCTCGTTGGGACCCTGCTTTTGGGGTGCTAGGAACTGAGGGCAACTGAGGCTTAAGACGAGAAAGCAGATGCCCAGGAACAAATAATATTTGAAGCCAATTAAATCCCAAGTTACAAAAGCATAATGTTGTCTTCTTGTGTCTCTATAAAAGGGACATTGCTTTAAACCAAACTATTCAATAGACACAAGGAGAGGAGAATGGCAATATTAACTTACAACATAAGTTTAGTGTCCTAGAAAGATCTGACCTTACAAATTAACAGAGTCTGATTAGAGGGAAAAGCTGATTAACTGTTTGGGGAAGAGAGCATAAAGAAGTGGTTACAGATAGACAAAGGAATGGGAGTGACGTGGGAGCACCTTGATGGGTGTGACCTGGATAAACCTAAGCTCCCTGTGGCTATGTTATCCTACATATGGTGATGATAAAGTTAGACTTTTAGTATTGATCATGATGTAATGAACACAGATGTTGAATCAAAATGCTATAAATCTGAAACATATAATGTTATAAATGAATGCTAATACTTTAATAAAAAGTGAAAATAAAGTTTCTATCTTTGCATAGTAGTACACTATCAATGTAGTATGAAATAAATATAATATATAATAGTAAAATGCTAATCTTATAAGGAAGATAGACTAATTTTAATGTAACCAGAGTCTAATAACACAGCCTCAAATAATATGAAACAACATTGATACAAATCACATGGTGATATCTGCAACACATCTACTAGAGTAGCATAAAACTATAAAATATCTAAGATTAAAATTTGGGGCCTCTTAAGCAGTGTACAATGGTTCTCTGGGGCCATGCCTAATGCCAAGCAGTCAGTCGGCCCAGATAGTTCAATGGGAGAGCCAGAGAAGCCCCACATCCTTGGGCCCTGTGGTGCTAGGGCCTCAGGGTTATTCTAGGTATTTTTCAGGTATTATGTGATGCTGGACTTTGAACCTGGATCTTGCATGCCCTCTGACCCCTGTGACATCTCCCCAGCATCCTAAGAGAAAACTTGTGAAGATTTATGAGACTTTTGTGGAGAAAATACTAAAACTTTTGAAAAGAAACTTAGACAAACAGTATATAACATCTTATGGATTAGGACACTTAGAAATATAAATGTGTCAGTGAGGCACAAATTAATCTACAAATTTAATGCAATATTAATCAAAATATGATGAAATGTTATTTTCTTTTTTATGGTCTTGCTTTTGTCTTGTATTACAGTCTTACTTAAGGGTCTCTTTGGGGCGAAATCTTATTGGTCAGGGATATATACCTTACATGTTCAAGAACTGAGTTCAACCCCCAGCACTGTTTGAGCTCCATTCCCCTACTATGTCCCAGTTTTTCTACTTTTATTTCTGTATCACTGTATCACTATCATTCAGTTGCTCATCAATTTTCTCCAGTGGGCACCAGTAATGTCTCCTTTGTGAGACTTGTTGTTACTGTTTTTGACATATAGAATATACCATGGGTAGCTTACCAGGCTCTGCCATGTGGGCAAAATACACTCGGTAGCTTGCTGGATTCTCCAAGAGGGGCAGAGGACTCCAACCCAGGTCAGCTGTGTGCAAGGCAAACACCCTACCTGCTGCGCTATTGCTCCAGCCCTACTTTTATTTCAGAATTATAAAATTGTATATTCACAAATGATTTTTACCAGAATTTTTATAGCAGCTTTTTCTATCCCAAATATCTCTTAACTGCAGATATACCAGGTAATCAACAAGAGAAAGGATAAACACATATTGTTTATCCCACCTTATGCACTATTGATTCCTATTATGCACTATTCAACTTCCCACACAGGATATAACATTCCAAGCATGATGTTTGATATATGTTTATATATGTAAATATCTGTGGAATGAATAAATGAGTAGAGTACAGGGAACCACGAAAAATGTTAGTGTACCCAAAACTCACAGACTCATTTTTCTTTTTCATTCCCTCTCTCAAACATCCATTTTAAAAATTTGCTATTTAAAATTTTCTAATGAGTGTCTCAGTTGCCTGAATATTGTGTGAATGTATAGGTAAGGATTTGTTTCTTACCTATATCTGGGACAAATCCCTATATCTGGGATTTCTCGGACAAGTCAAATTCGGACCAGAAAATTTTACAAGCTGACAACCAAATAAGACCTTAATTTTTAATAATAAAGCATTATAATAGAGCCTATAATATTGTACTTACCCAGTACATTATTTGAAATGAAGACTTCTGTAATTAACATTATAAGATGAGAAGACAAAAAGCCAGAAGGAGCAGAAAGAGACTCTATGTGTGTTCCTATCTACAAAGACTGGTTTTAAAGGAATTCATTTTATTTTTTAAATTTTATTTATTTTTTTAATTTACTTTATTCTTTAATTAGTAAATCACATTGAGGGTACAGATACAGATTCACACATTTTCAAGCTTGTTTTCCCCTCATACAATGTTCGAAAACACATCCCTCCACCAGTGCCCATTCTCCACCACCAATAAACCCAGCATCCCTCCCACCTCCCAATCCCATCTACCCCCACCCCACCCTGCCTCTGTGGCAGGGCATTCCCTTTTGTTCTCTCTCTCCAATTGGGTGTTGTGGTTTACAATAGGAGTATTGAGTGGCCATTGTGTTCAGTCTCTAGTCTACTTTCAGCACGAATCTCCCTTCCCAGGCAGGATCTCCAACCACATTTTACTTGGTATTCCCTTCTCTATCTGAGCTGCCTTTTTCCCCAGCATGTGAGACCAGCTTCCAAGCCATGGAGTCAACCTACTGGTACTTATTTCTACTATTCTTGGATATTAGTATCCTACTCTGTTATTTTATATTCCACAGATGAGTGCAATCTTTCTATGTCTGTCTCTCTCTTTCTGACTCATTTCACTTAGCATGATACTTTCCATGTTGATCCACTTATATGCAAAGTTCATGACTTCATTTTTTCTAACAGCTGCATAGTATTCCATTGAATAGATGTACCAGAGTTTCTTTAATCAGTCATCTGTTCTTGGGCACTCAGGTTTTTTCCAGATTCTGGCTAGTGTAAATAGTGCTGCGAGGAACATATAAGTGCAGATGTCATTTCGACCATACTTTTTTGCTTCTTCAGGGTATATTCCCAGTAGTGGTATTGCTGGATCAAACGGGAGCTCAATTTCTAATATTTTGAGAAGCATCCATATTGTTTTCCAGAAGGGCTGAACCAGTCGGCATTCCCACCAGCAGTGTAGAAGGGTCCCTTTCTCCCCACATCCTCTCCAACAGCGGTTGCTTTTGTTCTTTTGGATGTGTGCCGGTCTCTGTGGTGTGAGGTGGTATCTCATGGTTGTTTTGATCTGCATTTCCCTGATGATTAGTGATGTAGAGCACTTTTTCATGTGCCTTTTGTCCATTCATATCTCTTTCTTGGGAAAGTTTCTGTTCATTTCTTCACCCCATTTTCTGATGGGGTTGGATGCTTTCTTCTTGTAGAGTTCAACCAGTGCCTTATATACCCTTGATATCAACCCCTTATCGGATGGGTATTGGGTGAATATCCTTTCCCATTCTGTAGACTGTCTTTGTATTCTGGTCACTGTATCTTTTGCGGCGCAGAAGCTTCTTAGTTTCTCTCTGTTTCCTCTTGGTTGGTCAGTTGCATGTCATCTTTGAAGAAACCGTTAGCTTCAATATCCTGGAGGGTTTTGCTGACCTTGTCTTCAATGTACCTCATGGTTTGTGGTCTGATGTTGAGGTCTTTAATCCATTTTGATCTGATTTTTGTGCATGGTGTCAGGTTGAGGTCTAAGTCCATTCTTTTGCATGTGGTTGTCCAGTTGTGCCAGCACCATTTGTTAAAGAGGCTTTCCTTGCTCCACTTCACATTTCTTGCCCCCTTATCAAAGATTAGATGATCATACATTTGGGGTTGTGTGTAGGGATATTCCACCCTGTTCCATTGGTCTGAGGCTCTGCCTTTGTTCCAGTACCATGGTGTTTTGATTATTACCGCTTTGTAGTAAAGTTTAAGGTTGGGGCGGGTGATGCCTCCCATCATCTTTTCCCCAAGAATTGTTTTAGCTATCCGTGGGCGTTTATTGTTCCATATGAATTTCAGGATTGCTTGATCCATTTCTTTGAAGAATGTCATGGGTATCCTTATAGGGATCGCATTGAATCTGTATAATGCTTTTGGGAGTATTGCCATTTTGACAATGTTGATTCTCCCTAATCATGAGCAGGGGATATGTTTTCATTTCCTCACATCCTCTTTTATTTCATGAAGTAGCGTCTTGTAGTTTTCTTTGTAGAGGTCTTTTACTTCCTTAGTTAAGCTGATTCCGAGGTACTTGATTTTCTGGGGCACAATTGTGAATGGGATTGCTTTTTTCATGGCCCTTTCCTCTGTCTCATTGTCTGCATATAGGAAGGCCATGGATTTTTGGGTATTGATTTTGTAGCCTGCAACTTTACTGTACAAGTCTATTGTTTCTAAGAGTTTCTTAGTAGAGGATTTAGGCTTCTCTAGATATAGTATCATATCGTCTGCAAATAGTGAGAGTTTGATTTCTTCCTTTCCTATCTGGATGCCCTTAATATCTTTTTCTTGCCTAATAGCTATCGCAAGTACTTCCAGTACTATATTGAACAGAAGTGGTGAGAGTGGGCATCCTTGTCTTGTCCCTGATATTAGAGGAAAGGCCCTTAGTTTTTCCCCATTGAGGATAATGCTTGCCATAGGCTTGTGGTAGATGGCTTCTACTATCTTGAGGAAAGTTCCTCCAAAACCCATTTTGGTGAGGGTTTTCATCATGAACGGATGTTGGATCTTGTCAAATGCTTTCTCTGCATCAATTGATATGATCATATGATTTTTATCTTCACTTTTGTTGATATGATGGATTATGTTGATTGATTTCCGAATGTTAAACCATCCTTGCATCCCTGGGATGAATCCCACTTGGTCATGGTGTATGATCTTTTTGATGAGTTGTTGGATCCTATTTGCTAATATTTTGTTGAGGATCTTCGCATCGGTATTCATCAGGGATATTGGTCCATAATTTTCTTTCTTAGTGGTGTCTTTCTTTGCTTTTGGTATTAGGGAGATATGTGCTTCAAGAAACTATTTGGGAGAGTTCCTTTTTTTCAATTTCCTGAAAAAGCTTGAGGAGAACTGACAACAGGTCTTCTTTAAATGTTTGGAAGAATTTGCCAGTGAATCCATCTGGACCTAGGCTTTTGTTTTTGGGGAGACTTTTGATTATAGTTTCAATTTCCTTGATATTAATGGGTCTATTCAGGTATTCCAAGTCTTCTTGATTCATTCTTGGGAGATTGTAGGAATCAAGGAATTCATTCATTTCTTTTAGGTTCTCTTGTTTCATGTCATATAGACTTTCAAAGTAGTCTCTGATGATCTTTTGAATTTCACTGGTTTTTGTTGTGATGAACTCCTTTTCATTCCTGATTCAGTTTATTAGGGTTCTCTCTCTCTCTCTCTTTCTTTCTTTGTGAGTCTTGCTAGCAGTTTATCAATCTTGTTTATTTTCTCAAAGAACCAGGTCTTGGTTTCATTGACCTTTCGGATTGTTTTCTGGGTTTCCATGTTGTTAATTTCTGCTCTAATTTTTATTATTTCCTTCCTTCGGTCTGGTTCGGGTTCCTTTTTCTGGTCCTTTTCTAAGGCCTTGAGCTGTGAAGTCAAGCTATCTATGTAGGCCCTTTCTTCCTTCCTAAGGAATGGTTGCAGAGCTATAAATTTTCCCTTAACACAGCTTTAGCTGCGTCCCATAGATTTTGGTAGCTCGTGTCTTCATTTTCATTTGTTTTGAGATATCTCTTTATTTCTTCCTTGATTTCCTTCCTGACCCACTCACTGTTCAACACTGAGCTGTTTAACTTCCAGGTGTTTGCTTTGATTCTTTGCATCTGTGTGTGGTTAGCTTCTATCTTCAGGCATCATGGTCTGAGAAGGTAGTTGATACAGTTTCTATTTTTCAGATTCTATTGAGGTATGTTTTGTGGCCCAGTACATGGTCTATTTTGGAAAATGTTCCATGTGCACTGGAAAAGAATGTGTATTCTTTCTTTTTGGGGTGTAAAGCCCTGTATAGGTCTATTAGGCCTCTCTCTTTTATTTTTTCCTTCAGTGTCAGTATTTCCTTGGTGAGTTTTATTCTTGTTGATCTATTCAGAGGTGATAAGGCAGTGTTGAAGTCTCCGACTACTATTGTGCTGCTAGCAATGTGCTCCTTAAAGTCTGCTAGGACTTGTTTTAAGTATTTAACCAGTCGCTCATTAGATGCGTAAACATTTAAGAGTGTGATTTCTTCCTGTTATACATATCTCTTGATAAATAGAAAGTGACCTTCACTGTCCCTTCTAATCTTTTTTCAACCTGAAATCTATGTTGTCGGATAATAGTATGGCAACCCCAGCTGTTTTGAGGGAGTTGTTTGCATGCAAGATTGTTTTCCATCCTTTGACTTTGAGTCTGTGTTTGCTCTGACTGTTCAGGTGTGTTTCTTGTAGGCAGCAGAATGTTGGGTTTTGTTTCTGAATCCATTTTGCTACTCTGTGTCTTTTAATTGGTGCATTTAGGCCATTGACATTGAGAGAGATTATTGTCATGGGATTTTGTGTCATCTTTCTCAGGGGTTTGTTGTTCTTGTAGGGTTTTTCCTTTACTTACAAAAGCTCCTTTGGTCCTTCTTTTAAGTTTGGTTTTGAGTCTATGAAGTTCCTTAGTTGTTGTTTATCCATAAAATTGTGTATAGTTCCTTTGAGTTTGAGTGAGAGCTTAGCCGGATAAAGTATTCTTGGTGGGGCATTCATTTTATTGAGTTTTTTCACTATATCCCACCATTGTCTTCTGGATTGGAGGGTTTCCTTTGATAAGTCTGCTGTGAATCTAAGGGGTGCTCCTTTGTATGTGATTTCTTTTTTTTGACTTTGCTGATTGCAGTATTGTGTCCCTATCTGTGGCATCCATCATTCTGACTATGATGTGTCTTGGAGTCTTTTTATTGGGGTCCCTTCTAGCTGGCACCCTTCTGGCTCCTAGGATATGAACATCTGCATTATCCAGCTCTGGGAACTTTTCAGCAATGATTTCTTTAACTGTGGCTTTCTCATTAGGGTTGCCACCCTGTCCTTCTGGAACTCCAATGATTCTTATGTTATTCCTCTTGGCATCATCCCCTAGGTCTCTGATTCTCCCTAGAGCTATTTTACGATCTTTTCCAATTGTTTGTTGTAGCCTATGGGATTTCTGTTGCTCATCTTCAAGCTCACTAATTCTCTCTTCAGCTGTAGCCATTCTACTGTTGAGGGCTCCAACTGTGTTTTTTATTTCATCTACAGTGTCTTTTATTCATAACATTTCTGAATGTAGCTTTCCTATTTCTGCTCTCATTTCTTCCCGTAATTTCTTCACTGACTGCTCCACCGTTTCTTTAAGTTTGATGAACATTCTCAGAATTTCTTCTCTGAGTTCTTTATCAGAGAGGTCACATTTGTGGGAAACCCTTGCTGAGGCTTCTGGGATCTTTTCTTCGTCCTCTCCTTGCTGTGGGGATTTGCGCTGTTTCTTCATGCTGTCACGGTTGTATGGAGGTGGGACCTTCCAGTTCACTAGAGCTAATCTCTCTTTTCATGAGTTTTCGATATTTTGGTGCAAGTGGAGTAGGCTAGTAGGCTAGTTTTAGTCTTTTGTGTTTGAGGTAACTGGGGAGATCTCCACAAAGTTAGTTAATGGGGATTGCGATGTCTGTCAAGTATACTAGAACAGGGGAAAATAACTGCGGCCGCATAAGCAGCCGCCACCCCCGGCGACCATGCCCACTGAAGTGGGGCCATGCCCACTACCAAAGAGGCCACGCCCCTTTTGGCCACTGGTCACTGGCTGGAGATGGGGTCCTTGGGCACCGACGGCTGGAAGCTCAATGAGGGAAAGAGGCGCACCTGGATGAGGAAGCAAGAGGTGCAGGTTCAGTGGCAGCAAGGGGCGGAGTCCCTGTCCGCTGGACACTGGCTGGAGATGGGGTCCAGGGGCCCGCACAGAGCGCGCAGGCACCAACGGCTGGGAAGCTCAGTCGAGAATCCATTTTAAAAGTCTTCAGTAGGGTTCAGATTGTTAAGTAAATGTAATTTAAAATAATTGAACGCTATTTGGTTAATATCCTTAAAGTCTTTGATCTCAAGTAGCAACTTAAATTTTTTAAATGTTTTTCAAATAAATATTTTTAGAAGAAAATGATTTTACACTGATGCATGTCTTGAAATTTAAAATGTATGCTAGATATGAACAGATACCATACTCTTCTTTATGTGTTTTTTCTGCAATTCAAGACAGTACATTTTAAGAAATTTCCACTCAAATAAGAATAAAAAATTTCTGAAAATTAAAATGAAAAGAAAACTGATTTGAGAACGTTAAAGAGCATTGAAAAATGCAAATTTTATTTTAACCCTCAACTTCCATATCTTTTGTCTAGGAGTTGCATTAACTTCTATATATCATAATTTTTATCTACACGGAAGTATAAGGTGAAAAGATTGAAATGACCTGAAAGGAATTAATGGAGTAATGCAGTCAATAAGACAACTTTGTAAGATCAATAGAGAGGGGGGAAGAATAACATTGATATTAGGAGAATTAAAGTCACACAAAATAAGTGAAAAAAATTGAAGGCCACACTTGGTGGGCTTAATCTTGACTCTGCACTCATGAATTACTCCTGACAGTGCTTGAAGGACCATGTGGGATTCCTTGGATCGAACCAAGATTGGCCACATGCAAGGCAAGCACCCTACTACAATACTATCACTCCAACCCCCAAATAAATTATTTTATTGTTACAAAAAAGAACTTGATTTTATCCTCTTGAAGTAAAATCATATTTTATATTTATTGTGTCCAGAGCAGATGTGTGATCTTATTTATAACCTGTTCACTTACTTAATACTACTGAGAATCATTTCTTTTTGTAGGGGCTTTCTTACTGCTCTGAGCTCTAGAGGTCACTCCTGGTGATGCTGGTGGCAGTGCCAGCCTGATTGTCTGATGCCCCCACTTGGTGATGTGCTCATGCATAAGCTGGCAGAGCTGGGATCCATTAGGGCCACACTTAGGGGTGTCAGGATAACAAGGGTATGGGGTCCCAAGAATAAAACTTAGGGCCTTGAACAAGCAGGATACACAGCTAACTATTTTGAACAAGGTCTCCAGCCTCTTAATTTATATATTATTTGAAAGTCAGACAAAACACTCCTGAAATTTATATGGAACAATAAACCCCCAAAAATAGCTAAAGCAATCCTTGGAAAAAAAGAAGAGAGACTGGCACACATTCAAAAGAACAAAAGCAACCAGTGCTGGCGTGGATGTGGGGAAAAAGGGACGCTCTTTCACTGTTGGAATGCCAACTGGTCCAGCCTTTCTGGAAAACAATATGGACAGTCCTTCAAAAACTAGAAATTGAACTTCCATATAACCCAGCAATACCACTTCTGGGAATATATCCCGAGGATACAAAAGAGCACAGTAGAAATGACATCTGTACCTATATATTCATTGCAGCACTGTTCACAATAGCCAAAATATGGAAACAACCCGAGTGCCCTAAAACAGATGAGTGGTTAAAGAAACTTTGGTACATCTACACAATGGAATACTATGCAGCCGTTAGGAGAGATGAAGTAATGAAATTTGCTTATAAATGGATAAACATGGAGAGTATCATGTTAAGTGAAACGAGTCAGAAAGAGAGGGACAGACATAGAGGGACTGCACTCATTTGTGGAGTGTAGGGTAGCATCACATGAGGCTGACACCCAAGGACGGTAGATACAAGGACCAGGGGGATTGCCCCATAGCTGGAAGACTGCTTCATGAGCGGAGGGGAGAAGGCAGATGGAATAGAGAAGGGATCACTAAGAAAATGATGGCTGGAGGAACCAGTTGTGATGGGAGATGCATGCTGAAAGTAGATAATGGACAAAACATGATGACTTCTCAGTGTCTGTGTTGCAAGCTATAATGCCCAAAAGTAGAGAGTGGGTATGGGGAATATTGTCTGCCTTAGAGGCAGGGGGAGGGTGGGAAAGGGGGGGTATACCCGGGATATTAGTGGTGGGGAATGTGCACTGGTGGAGGGATGGGTGTTTGATCATTGTGAGATTGTAACCCAAACATGAAAGCTTGTAACTATCTCACGGTGATTCAATAAAATTTAAAAAATAAAAAAAAGAAAGTCATTGGTTATAACTCTACACTGGACATCATTAATTTTTATAATTAGAACTCCCACATGAAAATATTGAGTTAAACAGGTGAAAAGCTCACTTACTCTAAAATTAGGTTTTATCAACACAGATGAACTGTTTGCAAATAAATTATCTTAGTATTAGGAACAGATTCTTTTTACTTTCTCTTTCTTCTTAGAAGCGATAAACGTTTTGAACCTTGAGTTTTGATACTTTTATCCATTTCCACCATGTTCAAAGATTGTCAGACTGATAGTACAATGAGTTGGACACTTGCCTTTCATGCAGTCAACCTAGGTACCATCCTTGGAATCCCACATTATTCCTAAGCATCAGCAGGAATAATTCCATAGTGCAGATCCAGGAGTAACCCATGCATACAGTCAGGTGTGATGTGCTCCCCCAAAAACCTGTCAAATGGAAAGTACCTCTCCTAGCTAGAATATGTGCCTTTCCCTGAAATCTTCCATTTCTTCTATTATAGTTCAACGACTGCAGTGTAGTAATTTCTTTAATTAATTTAATTCTTTAATTAATTTTTAATTCTATAATTACTTCTTTAATCTTTAATTCTTACTAGATTGATCTCTTAGATTCAGACTCTGTTTATGCCTTAAAAGTATCTAACATTTATGGTCATGTATTATCTCAAGAGTTGGTAGTGATACGTGTTGAATAAACATTAACAGTAATAGAAGGACATGTGGCAGTTATTATCAAAAGACAATTTATGAAAATAATATACTTACAACATAATTGAAGGACGTATCAGCAAGCACTGCAAATTGGCGATACAAAGTGTGTCTAGTAAACATCTCATTCTTAAGTACGTGAAGGCTGAAATAAAATAAACAGTAAATGCATATAGATAACTCAGAGAATAATGCAAACCAGTGTTCATTAGTTAGGTGCTAAAGTTTTCAATATGAGATGTATAAAAAATAATGAGCACAGATTTATTATTTCATTATTTTATCCAAAAATTTACGTATTTTCTATCTCTGAAAGGCACAGAAACAATGCAACACAGTGACCAATTCCAACACTGTTCCACTATGTTTTTATAAACATTTCTCCATAAAATGAACTAGAGAATCTTAGACAATAATAGTTTTTAGTTCATAGACAATAAATGTACAGGATGAGTCTGTGAGATTTTGTCACTAAGGAAATCATCAGAGATACATCAGAATAATACAGTAGTCAACTTGAAAGGACTCCCATTGACCTGGAGAATATGTATCAAAAATAATTACTATGATACATTAAAATACAACAAATGATATATAAAAATTTGGGAAATTCTCAGCTGATGCAGATTGCAAATGATGCTAAAATTAGGAGATTTAATATTTTTTTAAACATTTTTTGGGGGGTATTGGGTCACACCCGGCGATGCACAGGGGTTACTTCTGGCTTATGCACTCAGGAATTACTCCTGGCAGTGCTCGGGGGACTACATAGGATGCTGGGAATTGAATCTGGGTCGGCCGTGTGCAAGGCAAATGCCCTACCCGCTGTGCTATTGCTCCAGCCCCAGGAGATTTAATATTTTTGTTTTGTTTTGTTTTGTGGCCACACCGGCAGTCATCAGGACTTACTTCTGGCTCTGTACTCAGGGATCAGTCATGGTGGGGTTTGAGGGACCATATGTGGTGCTCTCGAGCAAATCTGGGTTGGCCGCATGCAAGGCAAGAGTCTTTTTTGTGTGTGTGTGTGTGTGTGTGGAGTCATACCCAGTGATGCACAGGGATTACTCCTAGCTTTGCACTCAGGAATTATTCCTGGTGGTGCTCAGAGAACCATATGGAATGCGGGAATCGAACCCAGGTCGGTCGCGTACAAGGCAAATGCCCTACTTGCTCTACTATCACTCCGGCCCCAAGGCAAGAGTATTATCAGTTATAATATCTCTCCAGCTCTGGGAGATCTATTAAGAAAGCATATTAGGTCACCTTTAAATAGCAATTATGAAGGAACAAAGAATCCCAGTGTCCGTCACATAGAGGACTTTTGGAAGAGACTATGTGTATGATTCATGGGTACCATGAGCCATCTCAGCAGAAGTCCAAAACATAGGGATGAGACTGTCTAAGAAAGACCTATGGAGGACCTCGTATCCAGTCGAGAGATCCTCCTGACATATAAGGGACATCCCCGGGTTTTAAGGGTGTTAAACTAGCAAACACCTTCATAGTTTGAGTTGAAAGGCATGGAAAGAGATAGTCTATAACTTGGGATGTGTGAAGGGCAAAAGTGAGTCCTACCAGCATCATAAATTCACCAGAAAACTCGTCAGAGCGAGGCAATTGTTCCGAGGGGTGCATGTGGACCAACTCCTGGGACCAACTCTTAGAAATGACAGTGTATCTCTTGCATAGGCTTAATAGCAACCTATTTTTGCCACACCTATGTACCATTTGTGCTGAAAGAAATGATGGTAATGAAATCAGCAGTGCTGCCAGATGTGCCACGCTGAGAGGAAGAACAAGACTGCTCTTTGGGGCATCTCTTAAATGTGGTTTTCCTGGATTATTCAGCAGAAATGGGAAAGAAGCTTGGAGATAAAGTTCTGAATTGGACTGTGATCAACTATAAACCATGACTCGGCTGGGAAAACATTTGGTGGCACTGCTTCTTTAGCTGGCTAATAGAGTGAAGTTTTTCATCTACTAAACAAGAGTGCTGGGTCAGATATGATTATAGTACCATTCTAGTGAACAATAGGTCTGTAAGTGTACAATTAATCTCCATATCATGCCATGATGCTGTATCGTGGATATCCATTCTCTGTATTGCTGTATTTACCACCTTGAATCCACTGGGCAAGACAACCAGCCCAAGAGACAGAGTGTATTATATCACATTTTATGTCTCAGTTAAGGAATCAAATAAGAAGATGTATAAAAGGTGGGTACTAATACTTTGTACTGTCCAAAATATTTATATACCAACAAAAGTCTGAAGAATGAGTACTTTTTTTAATTGATCATTGACATCTTAACAATGAATCGGATCTGAAGGAAAACCGAGGCAGTATGATAAATTGTACCAGAAATATAAGATGAATTCCAGAGTGTAAGAACCTAGGTAAATCCTAAGGAAGAAAGTGATCGCACAAAAATAAACAAAGTAAAAAAACATTCTATTCTGATTCAGACTTTGTCCAAAACTTATGCCAGCAGGAAATTACATCCAGTGTCTAAGCTTCCCTTCATTTTCAGTCAGTGGAGTGCATGCAAAGCATGCAGAGCCCTAGGTTTATTTCCTGGTATCACAATGTTTCCTAATACTGCCAGGAAGAGCTCCTGAGCATTGTTGGGTGTGACATAAAAGTGGAAAAAAGAAAACCACCCAAAGCTTAGTATTTTCTTTCCCATGACTTTGATTACTATTTCATTTTAGATCAATTATTTTGTATCTTGTGTCAAAACTGTATAAGAGCATTTTATATAAGCAGTAGAAGTAGAAAATGCAATATTCCCAACATCCAAAAAAGATGATTCATCACATTTTGGGACTGGGGTCTACCCCTAGTGGTTCAAAGCATGTATGTTGAGCCATGTACTTTGCCCTATTAGTCACTTTTGTAGAAACAGAGCTTGAATACACCACACCACATCATACCTGTTCCTGAGGATTGTAAATTTCTTTTCCCAGATTTTGCTTATTCGTTCTGATTCCTTCTTATACCTGTAACAAATTTAAAGATGGTTAAATATTGCATTAGTTACAAATGAATAATTCTGAGTTATTAGCATCAGTACCTTTCTGCCTTCTTTTTCTCAGTCTCTAGGTTAGACTTTAACAGTTCTATTTGCCTCTCCAAAGTACGGACCTCTGGTGGAAACTTTCAACAGAAAATTCATCAGAAAGTTAATTATATGAACAATACACTGCATTTCCACAAATCCAAAAGGTGATTTTTTTATCAAGTAATCTTAGCTACTATTAAGATATTAATAAGTTATGTTACTTGAAAATGATCATAAATGGGAAGAATTTTTTTTTTTGCTTTTTGTGTTATACCCAGCGATGCACAGGAGTTACTCCTGGCTTTGCACTCAGGATTACTCCTGGCAGTGCTCAGGGGACCATATGGGATGCTGGGAATTGAACCCGGGTCAGCTGCGTGCAAGGCAAATGCCCTACCCGCTGTGTTATTGTTCCATCCCCCAAATAAATGGGAAGAATTTAATATCCAACCTTGTTTCCTATAAATGCTTAATCTCAAGGCACGCAATTCAAGAAAATATTACAAAGCAACCAAAATTTATCTTCATCACTACTTCTCCCTATCAAGAATCCTTTTTTCTAAATCTTGTTTTCCTTCTCTTATTCTGTTTTGACTCTTCATATGGGCAGCTGTTGCCCTGCTACTCTCTTTTTCCTTTCTATCGATCTTGCTCATAGGAAAGGATTGGATCAATTCAGCCACATTCACTCTTGATGTCATTTTTCAGGACTGTTTACATCTTACAAGTGGAAAATATATAGCCAAAGGAATGTCTCTTTCACTGTGGAATTGTCAGAAAGTAATGAGAGACATTTCTATGGGTATATTAGGAATATACCTCTAGCATCACATTAGAGAGGCAATTGGGTCCTCTGTCTTATACAAACACTGATTCTCTGAATAACTTTTAAAGTCACAGCAACTTTCTGAAAATAACCAGCATCAATACAAACAGTGACTTGTGACATAATGATGGTCAAAACTGATCATTACACTTGCAGTACTAATAGCTTTACCTTTGTTTCTTCTAGAACTGCCAGCTGATTCATCAGTTTTAACTGACAAGAAAATTAAGGAAACACAACATTTTTGATCAATACATAAGGATATGAAATTTTTTGTATAGCTTAGAGAAAGACAAACAAGATTTAAACTATGCCAACCCTAATCTCAGGACAGTCTTCATTGCTTTATTTAATTTCTACAGCTCTGTGTTTATCCATGACATTTGTAATTAGATGATTACAGTCATTTAAAGCTAACTTTCAAAATTTTTACTTGTGCCACCATGCACTTATATTCATATTATTTTATGAGGCCTCTCTAAAGGTTCTCAGAGAGCCCAGGCATCCCTCGGTGATCTCAGCCAATCATGTTGGTGGTTCGATGCAAGGGCCTGGGATGCGGTACTACTCAGGCCCTGAGGTACCAGGAATTTCCCAGGTCAACCTGGCAGTTTCCAGGGCTCCAAGGCTGTATTCTGCAGTGCTCAGGGGTGCATAACACAGTGTTGGGGATTGAACCAGGGTTAGCTGCATGCAAAACATATACCTTAACTTCTGTACTATCTCCCTAGCTTCACTCCCAGAGTTTTATTTTACATAAAAATTAGTTTTGTTAAAAAGGTGGAGGTGGGCTGGAATGCAGTTCAAATGGTAGAGCATATGATTTGCTCTGTGAGATCTTGAGTTGTATCTCCAACAACATATGTCCTCCTACCTGCCCCCTGGCCCCACACTGATGGGTGTGGTCCTGGTAGTCCCTGAACATCACTAGATACGTGCCCAGAACAAAAACAAAATAGATCTATTTTTACTATTATACCTCTCTATAGGCAAAACCAAAACAAAAAACTAACATAAAACAAAACAGCAACCAGATGGCAGTAAGACAAATGCACTAGACCAACAGCCCTGGCCCAGAGTCACAGAGGCAAGTCCTGGAAGACACCACAGCGCTGGAGATCTCTCCAGGGCCCATACCGAGCCAATATCACCAGGGCACCCCAGATGGAACAGGTGCAGTCTCCCTGCCTACTCCAGATGGAATCCCGGTGACCAAGAGCTTCCACAAGC
Source organism: Sorex araneus (assembly GCF_027595985.1). Lineage (NCBI taxonomy): Eukaryota > Metazoa > Chordata > Mammalia > Eulipotyphla > Soricidae > Sorex > Sorex araneus. The sequence goes on along the minus strand of NC_073310.1, from coordinate 57,333,532 downwards.
AAGGCCCAGGTATGCGGGTTCAGGACTAAATCTCCATGGGCGTGGTGGCAGAGGACCTGGGCTGTCCCTCCCTGGGTCCCCTCCCACCCAGAAGACTGGCTATCATGCCCACAATTTGCTTCCGGACACCATCTTAGTGCACCAACAGCCTGGCCCAGAGATTCCCAATTGAATCCCAAAATATATTAGTGCCATACAGAGATGTCTCTGGAACCCAACCATTTACAATTTAGAAATTTACATTTTTTTTTTTTTGCTTTTTGGGTCACACCCAGTGATGCTCAAGGGGTTACTCCTGGCTCTGCACTCAGGTGCTGGGGAGACCCTATGGTATGCCGGGAATCGAATCCAGGTCAGCCACATGCAAGGCAAACACCCTATCCACTGTACTATTGCTCCGGCCTCTAGAAATTTACATTTACAATCGTGGCTGTGCGAGCTCTCATGATATTCAAAATGAGCTATGGAAAATATATTATCTAGCATCTGCCCCTGGCAGGTAGGCTTGAATGCTGTTGGGAAAATTCAAACAAAACATAATGCCCCAAATTAGAGAGAAAGTATTGGGGAAATTTTCTGCCATAGAGGCTGGGTGAAGACATTGTATGGCTCAATCTCATACATGAAAGCTTTGGAACTCTATCTCACGGTGATACTGTCACTGTAGCACTGTCCTCCCATCCCGTCCCATTATTGATTGATTTGCTCAAGCGGGCACCAGTAACGTCTTCATTGTGAGACTTGTTGTTACTGTTTTTGGCATATCGCATACGCCACAGGTAGCTTGCCAGGCTCTGCGTGTGGGCGGGATACTCTCGGTAGCTTGCCAGGCTCTCTGAGAGGGATGGAGGAATCAAACCCAGGTTGGCCGCGTGCAAGACAAATGCCCTACCTGCTGTGCTATTGCTCCAGTCCGACGGTGATACAAATAAAATAAAAAAGTAATGTGGAGTTCATGCCCAATTCAATCAGCTTAATCAATGGCTGAACAAATAGTAGTACTCTTACATTATTAAAAGAAAAAGACCCTGCTGGTTAGCTGTTCCTATATTCCTATATGATAGACAGAAATATGGACTCCTGGTTATGCCCATTATCTTCTCTAAGTGGGTTTAGTGACCTGAAAGTCTTCATTTTTCAAGGGTAGTGAAGTGGTCCAAGGAAGGTCTAGGTCTAAATCTGTAAGTAGAAGTTAGGTCTCAGCAAAATGAAAGAACTTATTGTTCCCTCAAGCAATCAGAAGGGCTGTGGAAAGAGTGAGATTGAGACAGGGAGAATGACCACAAAACTGGAGACCCTCATGTATTAGCAAGCTATGGGTGACCAGTGCTCAGGGGTGATGTCCAATATTCGATGTGAAACAGCATCTTAGTAAGGTAAACTCTCCCTGCCACTTACCTTCCTCAACTTTATCAAGCTTACATATACAAAGGTATCATGTAATGGAGATTTTCACAGAAATTGAAGAATTGGATTGAATTCAGTGTCAGATAAACCAAAATGCAACAAACACAAAATAAATTTGCTATTTTCATGACAACATTATTCACAATAGCCATGACAGGAAAATAATATAAATGCCCATCCATAAATGATTGGCTGAAGATGTGTTATAGACAGATAAAAGAAAAGAAGGAAGGAAGGAAGGAAGGAAGGAAGGAAGGAAGGAAGGAAGGAAGGAAGGAAGGAAGGAAGGAAGGAAAAGTGAATTGAATCTCATGGCTGGGGTCAGGAAGATAGCTCAATGGGCTGAGCACATTATTTGCAAGCAGGAGCCCTGGGTTCAATTCTCAGCACTGCACAGTTCTCTGAGAACTGCTAGTTGTCACATCCCAACTCCCATACAATGAAAAAATACTATTACTATAACAGACAGCAAAACATTGCTCAAGTAGAGGAGATACATTTGAGAGGAATTATGAAAAATGCAGAATTTAAGACTCTCTTCTTGGTGCTGGGTATCAAACCCAGGGCCTGCCATGTTAGGTTGCTTTTGTTTTTCTGACCCACTGCCCTTACTTTTGTTCTCTAAACTCAAATTCCTATTGCCTGCATACATATCCACAGGACTGAAACCTCCGTTAGTGGTCTGGAAAGCGCCTAAAGAATGGTTTTCTTATTCGTCAACACAGTGCCTGGGCTCCCTGGAATATCCAACCTGCCAGCTTCCTAGGTCCCTGTGGCTTTGATAGAATTGAGAAAAAAAAAAAAGGCAGGCTCAGGCCAAACATTAATGGAACAGAAACAATTCCAAACCTCTTTCAGCATTAGCTTTTCTAGGTTTTAGACGAGTGGCAGGACACCCAAGGGAAAGAGGAATGTGCTTTTTAAGATCCTTCCTATTTACATTTGTATTCAAACACAGGTCATAATCCTTTAACTACCTCTCAGCCCAGGGCACAAGGATGCAGAGCCATTTAATACCACTGGGATAAAAGATCAGGGGTCATTCAGAGAAGAATCGCCACTTTGGAGGCCTTTTGCCAGGATAGTAGCAGGAAAATAGCACTGTATCACTGCTATCCCATTGTTCATCGATTTGCTCAAGGGGGCACCAGTAATGTCTCCATTGTGAGACTTGTTGTTATTGTTTTTGGCATATGGGATATGCCACGGGTAGCTTGCCAGGCTCTCTGAGAGGGACGGAGGAATTGAACCTGGGTTGGCCATGTGGAAGGCAAATGCCCTACCTGCTGTTCTATCGCTTAAATTAAAAAAGCCACACTGTCCATACAAAGTCATAAAAAGAAATTGGGAGAATAATACAGCCAGTAGGGTGCTATCTTTCCATGTGGCTGACCCAGGTTCAGTCCCTGGCACCACATATGGTCCCTTGAGCCCTGCTTGGAAATAATCTCTAAGGACAAAGCCCAAAGGAAACTAAAAAACCCCCCAAAACTGGTAAAATAGTAAGCATCCATGCAGGAAGGTACTTAAGGTTAGTTATTTCACTATATCCAAAGTCACGTCAATGATAAAAAGCTTATTTTATAAAAGAGAGACTTGAAATTTGAATGCAGTGAAAATGTAAAAATTCATTCCAATTTTTATGACTTATATAATGATCAACTCTGTAATAACTACAGATTAGACTGTGGTAAAGCATATCTTCTATAAAGCAAATAATTATTCAATCTCTTCAAAAAACAATGCTTTTATAGCGATGAGATAGTTTCTATGTTCACTTAAAAAAAGGCAACACGCGTAGAGCCTCAAGTGTTTGCTCTCCAGTTGGAGTTGAACTTGCCACTCTGATTACAGCGTGGTGTACTGCGTTCTGGCTCTGTCCACATCACACTGCTATTTTGTTTTGTCAGCTGCTGACATTCCACTTTCCCTGGAATACACATGCTGGTCTTTATGTGGCTACTTCATTGACAGGTGCAAACAAGGGACTGCTGTACAATAGAGATGAAAATGAATGGTGATATTAATATCAGAGCAGATAACTTCCTAAGTAGGGAAGTCTAAATTAAATAGTGATAAAGATAATCAAAAATTGTGATTAGCAATAATCTATAATAATTGTTATTTTCTTTTTAATCTGCATACATATTTATAACCAAAATTAATAGACTTAACAAATAAGGCTTATTTATAATAGAGGTTAGAACTTTTAAATGTTTCCTGTCTTAAGAAACCGAAATATTAAAAATGTAACATTTAATGTAATCTTCTAAAGTACGAATCACAAGTCACTCAGTTTGTAATAACAGAAGTACAACTGGGTCTACTAACTACCATAAGATCACGGCTATTTTTTACAACATTCCTTTTTTGAAAGAGTGGTTATAATCTCTTATTTCTTCTAGTTTCCTTAAAAATTCTCTTCTAAGTTTGGCTATTCTTTCTAGACTGACTTCTTGCTCTCTCTGCTTTAAACCATCAAACATATTGGTACCAATACGGGAATACCAAAACAATCTAACAACTCATCATGAAGGAAGATGGCTTCTGTCCCCAAAGCTTCACTAATCATTTATTTTTTTTTAAATTAGAATGTATTTTTCTGCTTACTCTCTAAGCAAATAGCTCTGCGAACCAGCAATATGCCAGTGGGTATTGACTGGCAGTGGTGGGGAACCCCCGGAAGGGAGCATCACTCCCTCCATGCTCGCACGTAGCAGGGGAAGAACTGAGAATCAGGAGAGAGGAGGCTTCAACCAACCAAGCTCCGAGCATTGTGCAGGCCAAGAGTGAAGACAAAGCATTGTATGAGTAACCCATTTGCTTCTAGCAAAATTGTTAAGCAGTGGGGGGGGGGATTCTTTCCAAGTCGGCAAGCTTCTTCTCTTTGATCACTTGATACCGAAGTGAAATGAGGCTTCCTGCCTGAGCAGTGCACAATCAGGCTGCTGGAGGCTCCATGAAACCCTCAGGCAGGAAGGACTGGAGGAAGGCCCCAGACAGGAGTGTGGCCTCGGTTTCCTCACTGGCTCCAGGAGACCCAAGACAAATATGCATTGCAGGAAGTCAAGGATAAAGAAGCAGCATGAACATCATCTATCCTATCCAGTCTAAGAGAACTGAAATCAAATCTGTTTCATGTTGGGTTAGTCCTTATCTAAGAACACAGAGCCAGGAATAGTACCTGAGCACGCCCCCAAAAACAATCAAAAAGAAACACTAGCTTGAGGCTTGTTACGACTTTTACTTCCTCTAGATAGTCAAGTTTGATCATCTTCTCAGTGCTCCGCCAGGGCCATGGGCCGACCCAGGCGGGCTGATCTAAGGGCCTCACTAAATCATCCAATAGGTAGTAGCAACAGGCAGCATATACAAAGGGTAGGAATTTAATCAACGCAAGCTTATGACCCCGCACTTACTGGGAATTCCTCGTTCATGGGGAATAATTGCAATCCCCAATTCCCATTACAAATAGGGTTCAACAGGTTACCAACTAAAGATCAACGGGATGACAAGTGATACAAGTGATAACACCAGGTATTTTTCTTTCCTATTTCTTGTACTGGAATGGTAGCACAGCAGGTAAGGTGTTTGCCTTGTGCGTCGCCGACCTGGGTTTAATACCTCTGTCCCTCTCGGAGAGCCTGGCAAGCTACCAAGAGTATCCCGCCTGCATGGCAGAGCCTGGCAAACTACCTGTGGCATATTCGATATGCCCAAAACAGTAACAAGTCCACAATGGAGTTGTTACTGTGCCTGCACGAGCAAATCAATGAGCAACAGGATGACAGTGATACAGATTGAAGCTAGGAATAAGGCTCAACTGTAAGGCACATGCCTGTGGCCCTGGATTCTATCCCTGGTACTGCTGCAAACAACAACAAATCCAACTTTGTTATCTTCCCTGTGGGAATACTGTTCTGTGGTAGGCAACCGCTTTGTGGTGGAATTTGCAGCATCCAGCAGCAGAATGGCTGTGGCAGGAAAGGGAGTTAGGAGGAGTGAGAGCCTGGTAAATGATCTGGTTATGGTGGATGAGCTCCAAAGTGTTGGGATGCTAAAGTCTGAAAGTGCCGGGAGTCTCACTAAAGTCAGGAGGTGTCCAAGTGATAGAAGAAAGGGCAAAGGTCCTGATGATATTCAATATTGGCTTCAGCTTCTACTGGGAAACCCACGGTTAAAACTTGGTAAGTGGAAGCAGGTGAGGTCACTCAGGGAAGGCAAGATGGCTAACCTGTGGGCCCTAAGAGTCAAGGGCCACTCTGTGGCCACCAAGGGGATAAAACACATGTGAGGATCTGTATCAGCTGACATCTGAGAGAGCCTAGAAATGGTAGAAATTGTTACAAATTCCAAATGAATTTTTTTCCAATTTTCAAGCATTAGCTTAGTCCTTTATGTTAAAGTATTGCAATTCTACAAATAAAATGTTTTCAATGTGCCCTAACAGAGTAAACCCAGAGACAAAGCCCCAACCCCTCTCAAGTGATATTGAACACAAAAACCTTTCCATTTGCGTAACAAACAATGGATATTATTTTCACTAAACTATTTTAAGTCCCAAATATACCAATATGGCTTACTGAATTTATCCTCAAATTAGGGAAAAGTAACGTGGACAGTAAAAGCCAACTTTCAGTTGAATTCTAAGTATAGTTCCTATATTTTCAATCTCAGTCTCTCGGAACAGAATCTCAAGATCTTTATAAAACCTTAGAGACAGATGGAAATTTTTATATTTTTAAAGTAAGTAATTGTAGAGTATGGACTGGAGCGATAGCATAGTGGGTAGGGCGTTTGCCTTGCATGCAGCTGACCCGGGTTCGATTCCTCTGTCCCTCTGGAAGAGCCCAGTAAGCAACCGAGAGTATCCTGCCCGCAAGGCAGAGCCTGACAAGCTACCCATGGCATATTTGATATGCCAAAAACAGTAACAACAAGTCTCACAATGGAGACATTACTGGTGCCCACTTGAGCAAATTGATGAACAATGGGACGACAGTGCGACAGTACTACAGACAGTGCTTTTAATTACTTCCATATTTTAAAGTTAATTCATTTTAGGAACAAAGACCCAGTATGAGGAGGAAAATTCTTTAGTGTCAACATAATCTATCAAAAAAGAGCAAATATCTCTGACAGCCTCCGGAAGACCGTACACACGTCCAGAATGTTCTCTGTGTTCCTCACTTCAAGTGGCCAGTAAGCAGTGAGGGAAATTCTGGTTTCCCACATTGCTGTGCAGGACTCTGTGCTGCCTGCACTATCAAGTCCTATCAAGGGACAACAGACGAAACTAAGGGAACACGGGAATCAGGGGCAACACGCTTCTCTGGCAGCGTTCAGGTACAGGGGACGTGTGCTTCACGTGCAGTTTGGCTACGACAGCAGCGGTGTGTTCAGAAGGAAAGAAATGTTTAGCTCCTACCCAGCCGACCTTACTGTTCATCTTTAATAATGATCCTCAGTCCTACAGCAATAATGAAAATTACTACCAAGTCAGGCAGATAATTGTGAAATGATCACAAAAATAGTTCACCTAGCAATCAATTTTTAAGTGGTAAGAGAACTAAATTCTAAAGTTTTTGCTGAAGTCTCTTATGCAAGACCAATCACTTTGTATTGTGTGAACTTTAAGATGGGGCCAAGGTTGACTTTTTCCTTTTTCCATGGAGGTGGGTCCCTTGACTTTCTACATATCTGAGCATCTACCACGGTCTCCATCAGGCATAGACTAGATTCCCCTGAGAAGCTTCCAAGACTTTCAGGGGAGTATTTTCTGGGTGCAAACTCAATAAATCCAGAGTAGGGGGAAGAGAGAAAACCAAGAACCCAATATAATCTTGTTCCAGGGAGCCTCCATATCAAAACTGTTTTATAGCTATCAAAAAATAAACCCCAAACCAACACTGTGCAAATACAAAGTTTATGCTGTGAAATCTGTCCCCAGTAGAAATCTGACAGCCACGTTCATATCGTGCTTTTCAGACTGGCCAAACATCCCGTTTATCACTGTGTACCTGCCCTGAGCCGCACGTGTGCTGTTCCCACCGAACGACACCCATCGCAGAAATAAGTATGATTAATGATGCAGCAAAAAGACCAGTGGAAAGGGCCTGTGGCAAACTCTCGGTTGTACACGTTAATATTATATAGCTCTTTAAAGGTCATTTTGAGAGCGTCCTGGATAGTTCAGTAGAAGGAAACACTGAAAAGACAATGATCATCCGAGGGCACAGACAGAGCTGATGAGCGCTGTGGGTGGGTCCTGGGTGGGGAGGGGCTTTGGAATAACAGGATTGTGATGAATTACAAAAAATATACTCTGCCAGTGATTATAGTGAACTACAAAAATATCTTTCACTTTAAAGGGAATCCAATTTCTATCAGGATGTAAACACCAACTCACACCATCAGTCCCTTCCCCCCAGTCCAATTCTGCCTTATTGTTACACATTAACTTTGGAGTCTTTGCAGCTCCAAACAGTCTCCCTTCAGCTTGGGCACTGTCCAGGACACTCGTGACAGTCACGGGGTCAGGCATGAGCCTTGGAGATGATCCCATGGGAAGGACGCTTTGCAGAGGCCCCACCTGTCTTGATCTCTCCTGACTGGGCGTTTGGGGTTTGAGGGTAGAACGGTGCCATTTCGTTCAGGAGTGATGCTGGAGACTCCCTCTCCATGTGTATGTTGAGGACTCTGTGGTTCTGATTCTGAGTTTAGGGCCTAGTTGCAGCCCCAGGTTTGCTGAAGGGGCTGGTGTACCTCCCCCGCTCCATTGCTGAGACCCCAGGCCTGGACACTTTGTCCCCTCTGCTGAGCAGAGTTTCTGACCTGCATCTCGAAAGACAGACCCCTAGAATGTCAAGTGATTGCATGGCCACTTATGGAACCTTCTAGAATAGGTCATTGCCTGGGCCACAAGCCAGATGAGTCCAGGCTACATCCCCTCCTTCAGTGTGACTGCTTTCCCTAGGGGAGTCAGCACACCTATTCCCCCCTCACACCAGAGCGGTGGTTTGGATTGGTCCTTCCTCCCCCCTGCCCTCTCTCGAGCTCTCAGTTTTGGCCACATCCAGCAGTGCTCGGGTATGAGTCTGAGTCTGAGTCTTAGTACATGAGCAGTTCTTACCCAGCGATCATCCTTGGCTAGAATTTTCTTTGTCCTCTTTAGATGTTTCACTTTCAGAGGCAGTTTTGTGGGTTCCAAAGATGCCACTGAGTCCAATACAGCCTTGGAGGGGACCTTGAGTATGGGGCCCTGCTCGGAAGGGCGATTCTTCTCCACGGAGCTGACAGCCTGGCAGAGAAGCAGCAGCTTGTTTAGTGGCTCTTCATTCCTCGGATCCCTTGTTCTTTCCCTTTCCTTCCTCCCCCCCTGCCTTCCCCCGAGCGGGAACCACTGAGGACCGTGGGTGTGGATCAGGTCTCGTTCCAGTCCCACAACTAACACTGGCCATCCCCAATTTAAGTTCCATGCAGTGGGTTCCAGGCACCCACTCTTCCTTCTGATGCCAGTGAGCTAAGAAACCCCAGTCAAAGGAGGGAGGGGCCCTGGGAGCACCTGGGAAGGGGGTGTCTTTGTGGAGTGGATGGGGTGGTTTTAAAAGTCTTGCTTGTTTGTAAGCACATGGGAAGTAGAAGGGAGGGGAAAGGAAGGGGTCAGACGAGTAGAGGATCACAGTGACACCAGGGGGACGTTAGCAACTCTACTGCCAGGCAGCTTTCTGACCCACTTACCCTCCCTTCCTCCCTTTCTCCATCTTCACTCTCTTGCTCATCCATCTCTTCTTGCCTCATTATAGGGCATTTTTCTTTTCAAACTCCAGTGTTAGAAAGTGGAGAGTCCTGGTGCAGTACAGACAGACCACTCAACTCACAAGGTGAAGTCAGAAAAGGACTGAATTAGAGGCAAATGAAACGAGGGGCCAGAGAGCAAGTTCAGTGGGGAAGGCTCTTGTTTCATCCCTGGCAATCCCTGGCATGCTATGGTCCTTCCCAAACCCCATTAGGAGTAACTCTGAATACAGAACCAGGAGTTAAGTCCTGAGCACAGCTGGGCATGACCTCCCACCTCACCCACCATATTAAAACATAAAAAAGCAAACAAAACAAAAACCTTAAATACAAACCTTCAGTGCTATGCTACCTAACCTTTTTCTTGTTTCCAGTTCATCTTTGTATCTAACAGTCTGTGAAGTTAAAGGGCACATTTGTTAGAATGTGAAAATATTAACGAGAATTCTCTATAAAACTTTGTCAAGCAATGAAAAAGTAGCCTTTTAAATGATTGACTGCTTAAACTATTGCAGAACTATAAGTTGTAATATTGAGCATAAATTAGAAGAGAAAATAATAAATGTGTACACAGGAAAGTGTAGCACTTAAGATTAGATATATATTGTTTTCCAAAAGGGCTGAACCAGTCGGCATTCCCACCAGCAGTGAAGGAGAGTCCCTTTCTCCCCACATCCACCCCAACACCAGTTGCTTTTGTTTTTTGGGATGTGGGCCAGTCTCTGTGGTGTGAGATGATATCTCATTGTTGTTTTGATTTGCATCTCCCTGATGATTAGTGATGTTGAGCATTTTCTCATGTGCCTCTCAGCCATTCGGATTTCTTCTTTGGAAAAGTTTCTGTTCATTTCATCACCCCATTTTTTGATCGGGTTGGCAGTTTTCTTCTTGTGGAGTTCAACCAGTGCATTGTATATCCTTGTTATCAACCCTTTATCAGATGGGTACTGCATAAATATCCTTTCCCATTCTGTAGATTGTCTTTGTATTTTGGTCACTGTTTCTTTTGAGTTGCAGAAGCTTCTTAGTTTGAGATAGTCCCATTTATTTATCTTTGTTTTCACTTGCTTGGCCAGTGGCGTGTCAGGTTTGAAGATACCTTTGGCTTCAATGTCGTGGAGGGTTTTGCCGACCTTATCTTCAATGTACCTTAGGGATTCTGGTCTGATGTTGAGGTCTTTAATCCATTTTGATCTGATTTTTGTACATGCCGACTGGTTCAGCCCTTTTGGAAAACAATATGGACGATTCTCAAAAAGCTAGAAATTGCGCTCCCATTTGACTCAGCAATACCACTCCTGGGAATATATCCCGGAGAGGCAAAAAGGTATAGTAGAGATGACATCTGCATTTCCATGTTCATTGCCGCTCTGTTTACAATAGCCACAATATGGAAAAAACCAGAGTGCCCGAAAACAGATGATTGGCTAAAGAAACTCTGGTATATTTACACAATGGAATACTATGTAGCTGTCAGAAAACATGAAGTCATGAAATTTGCATATAAGTGGATCAACATGTAAAGTATCATGCTGAGTGAAATGAGTCAGAAAGAAAGAAACAGATATAGAAAGATCGCACTCATATGTGGAATATAAAGTAGCTGAGAGGTACAAGCTTACAATGTTGCGATTCCTGGCAAACATTTCTCTGGACTTAGTTACTAAAATACTAAAATACAGAAATCCAAAACTATGCTGCTGCTAGTTCGGCCTCCTGACCTCATATCTCTTCATTCTCAGCAATGGAAAACAAATTACCAAATGCTTTCTTTTCAGCAGATCGACTTTAGGGGGGAGAAACTCCAAATCAATAATAGTGAATTTTTTTTTTTGGTTTTTGGGTCACACCCGGCGATGCACAGGGGTCACTCCTGGCTCATGCACTCAGGAATTACTCCTGGTTGTGCTCGGGGAATCATATGGGATGCTGGGAATCGAACTCAGGTCGGCCGCGTGCAAGGCAAACACCCTACCCGCTGTGCTATCACTCCAGCCCAATAGTGAATTTTTTTGTTTAAATATTGAATGTAATAAAAGTAAAGTGAAAGTAAAGTGAAATATACCAGTTACACATGCAGGGTGGGGGGCTGGGGAGGTGGGGGGAAGAGGGGAGGTATATCATGATTCTTGGTGGTGGAATATGTGCACTGATGAAGGGATGGGTGTTTGAGCATTGTATAACTGAGACTTAAACCTGAAAGCTTTGTAACTTTCCACATGGTGAATCAATAAAAGAATTAAAAAAAAAGATTAGATACATAGCAATAGATAAATGTGTAAGTAAATATTTTAAGTCATTAGAACTTGGTCATTTCTGCTGTGCTTAAAGCAATGGTCAAAGCATGGAAAATCAGACACAATGGGAGAAATTAAATTTAATTTCACTCATTTATCTGTTAAAGACAGATAAATGATGTCAAAGACAGATAAATGACATAGCTATAGTAGTATCAGACAAAATAGTCATAATGAGATCAAGTTTAAGTGCAGTGATAATTCAATGCAGTGTTCTGAGAATGGGGGGATCAGAATGAACTGTAAGAATCCTTCCTATCCTGAATCTGGATTATTCCTAGAAACACTGGAATGAAGTAGATGGATTATTATTTCAGGGTAAGAGTTCATATATGGTACATTTCTAATGATGATTCTTTATCAACTTCAAGGCTATGCACATACACACAAATTCAAAATTAAAGACTTAAGATGTAAGTCCCGAAACCATGAAAGTATAAAGGAAAACAAAAGGGAAAATAAATCATTTCCTAACGTGGATAAGTATAATGGATTTTTTAAATATGCTACCTCAAGTACAAACAACAAAACAATCTCAAGTAAGATGACATCAAATGATGAAAGTCTCTGCACATCCAATGAAATAGCCAACCAAATAAAAATGCTACTTGTGGAATGGGAGAAAATATTTGCTACATACATGATATGGGATTAATATCCAAGAACATATAAAATATATACTATATCCAAAATATACAACTTAGTAATACCCAACCCCCAAACCTCAATTAATCCAATTTTAAAATGGGCAGACTATCTGTATAGACATTTTCCCAAAGAAAATATAAAAGACTTGCTGCCACCGAGATGTGATCCGGGGGGCCGCACGCGTGTGGCCCCTACGCAGCTGCACGAGCATGACTCCAGAGGCCAGCTAAACTACTTTTGGTATGGGCAGCTCCTTGCAGAATGTCTCCAGGCTGAGAACTAAGCCTCGGCCCCATGCCTGCCCAGGAGGGGAAAGGTATTCCTCTCTCTCTGTCTCTGTCTCTGTCTCTCTCTCTCTCTGTCTTTCTCTCTTTCTCTCTCTCTCTCTCTCCTTTTTCCTTGCCGGGGGTGAAGGGCGTGGCGACCGCCATATTATGACGACCAAGATGGGAATTACAATCTTCCAGTGATCTAATGTCTGAAAGAAATATCCCTGGACTTAGTTGCTAAAGTACAGAAATCCAAAACCACGCGACCTCATATCTCTTCACAACAGGTCTGACTCTAGTGGGGAACTCCTAACAATAATAGTGAGGTTTTTGTTGAAATATTGAATGTAACCAAAGTAAAGAGAAAGTAAAGTGAAATTTATCAGTTATGGGGGGGGTGGGGGAGACAGGATGGGAGGTGTACTGGGTTTTTTTGGTTTTTTTTTTTTTGGTGAAGGGATAGTTGTTTCAGCATTGTATAACTGAGACTTAAACCTGAAAGCATTGTAATTATCCACATGGTGATTCAATAAAATAAAATTTTTATTATAAAAATGAAAATATAAAAGACTTAAGGTATATAAAGAGGGGCTCAACATCACTAGTCATTGGGGAAATGCAAAGCGGAACTACATGAGATATGACCTCACCCCAGTTAGAAGAGCTATTATCAAAAAGACAAGACATAATAACGTGGAGAAAATGGGACCCTGATCATGGGAACATAAACTGGCACAACCACATTAGATAACAGTATGGAAGTTCCTGAAAATCTGAAAAGTATATATACATATAACATTCTATGTACTATAACATTTTATATACATGTAACATAATGCGCTATGTACATTATAGTTTGATCAACTATGTATATAGCATGAAATGAACCCTATTAGTTCTGCATGTCGCTAAACATAGTTACAAGTTCTCTTGTGATGAGAACTTTAATATCTATTCTCTTAGCAACTTTCAGATATGCAATTCTCCTGTCCTTGAACCATCTGTCTCTGAGAATCATCAGTCTGCTTTCTATTCTCTCTTTGAACTTGTCTATTTTTATTTTTATTTATTTTTCTTTTTTAAAATTTATTTATTTATTTTTAATTCATGAATCACCATGAGGGCACATTTACAGATTTATACACTTTTGTGCTTATGCTTCCCTCATACAAAGTTCGGGAACCCATCCCTTCACCAGTGCCCATTCTCCACCACCAGTAAACCCAGCATCCCTCCCACCCTCCCCGATCCCATCTCCCCCCACCCCGCCCTGCCACTGTGGCAGGGCATTCCCTTCTGTTCTCTCTCTCTAATTAGCTGTTGTGGTTTGCAATAAAGGTGTTGAGTGGCCACTGTGCTCAGTCTCTAGCCCTCATTCAGCCCGCAACTCCCTTCCCCCACATGGCCTTCGACTACATTATAGTTGGTGATCCCTTCTCTGAGTTGCCCTTTCCCCAGAATGTGAGGCCAGCCTCCAAGCCATGGAGTCAACCTCCTAGTACTTATTTCTACAATTCTTGGGTGTTAGTCTCCCACTCTGTTATTCTATATACCCTAGATGAGTGCAATCTTTCTATGTCTGTCTCTCTCTTTCTGACTCATTTCACTCATCATGAAACTTTTCATGCCCATCCACTTAAATACAAAATTCATGACCTCCTTTTTTCTGACAGCTGCATAGTATTCCATTGTATAGATGTACCAAAGTTTCCTCAACCAGTCATCCATTCTAGGGCATTCGGGTTTTTTCCAGATTCTGGCTATTGTAAATAGTGCTGCGATGAACATACATGTGCAGATGTTGTTTCGATTATACTTTTTTGCCTCTCTGGGATATATTCCCAGCAGTGGTATTGCTGGGTCAAATGGGAGCTCAACCTCTAATTTTTTGAGAGTCGTCCATATTGTTTTCCAGAAGGGCTGAACCAGTCGGCATTCCCACCAGCAGTGTAGAAGGGTCCCTTTCTCCCCACATCCTCTCCAACAGCGGTTGCTTTTGTTCTTTTGGATGTGTTCTAGTCTCTGTGGTGTGAGGTGGTATCTCGTGGTTGTTTTGATCTGCATCTCTCTGATGATTAGTGATGTAGAGCACTTTTTCATGTGCCTTTTGGCCATTCGTATTTCTTCCTTGGTAAAGTTTCTGTTCATTTCTTTGCCCCATTTTTTGATGGGGTTGGATGTTTTCTTCTTGTAGAGTTCAACCAATGCTTTATATACCATTGATATCAACCCCTTATCTGATGGGTATTGTGTAAATATCCTTTCCCATTCTGTGGATAGTCTTTGGATTCTGGTCACTGTATCTTTTGCGGTGCAGAAGCTTTTTAGTTTAATGTAGTCCCATTTGTTGATCTCTGTTTTTACTAGATTGCTTAGTTCTGTGTCACCTTTGAAGATACCTTTATCTTCAATATCGTGGAGGGTTTTGCCGAACTTGTCTTCAATGTACCTTATGGTTTGTGGTCGAATGTTGAGGTCTTTAATCTATTTTGATCTGACTTTTGTGCATGGTGTCAGGTCAAGGTCTAAGCCCATTTTTTTGCATGTGGTTGTCCAGTTGTTCCAGCACCATTTGTTGAAGAGACTTTCCTTGTTCCACTTCACATCTCTTGCTCCCTTGTCAAAGATTATATGATCATACATTTGGGGTTGTGTGTAGGGATATTCCACCCTGTTCCATTGGTCTGAGGCTCTGCCTTTGTTCCAGTACCATGCTGTTTTAATTGTTACTGCTTTGTAGTAGAGTTTGAGGTTGGAGAGGGTGATGCCTCCCATCATCTTTTTCCCAAGAATTGTTTTAGCTATCCGTGGGCGTTTGTTGTTCCATATGAATTTTAGGATTGCTTGATCCATTTCTTTGAAGAATGTCATGGGTATACTTATAGGGATCGCGTTGAATCTGTATAATGCTTTGGGGAGTATTGTCATTTTGACAATATTGATTCTCCCTATCCATGAGCAAGGTATATGTTTCCATTTTCTCATGTCTTCTTTTATTTCATGGAGTAGCGTTTTATAGTTTTCTTTGTAGAGGTCTTTTACATCCTTGGTTAAGCTGATTCCGAGGTACTTGATTTTCTGGGGCACGATTGTGAATGGGATTGCTTTTTTCGTGTCCCTTTCCTCTGCCTCTTTGTTTGTATATAGGAAAGCCATGGATTTTTGCGTATTGATTTTGTAGCCTGCAACTTTACTGTATAAGTCTATTGTTTCTAAGAGTTTCTTAGTAGAGGCTTTGGGCTCCTCTAGATATAGTATCATATCATCTGCAAATAGTGAGAGTTTGATTTCTTCCTTTCCTATCTGGATGCCCTTGATCTCTTTTTCTTGTCTAACAGCTATCGCAAGTACTTCTAGTACTATATTGAAGAGAAGTGGTGAGAGTGGGCATCCTTGTCTTGTGCCTGATCTTAGAGGAAAGGCCCTTAGTTTTTCTCCATTGTGAATAATGCTTGCCGTAGGCTTGTGGTAGATGGCTTCGACTATCTTGAGGAAAGTTCCTCCAAAACCCATTTTGGTGAGAGTTTTCATCATGAACGGATGTTGAATCTTGTCGAATGCTTTCTCTGCATCTATTGATATGATCATATGGTTTTTATCTTTACTTTTGTTGATATGATGGATTATGTTGATTGATTTCCGGATGTTAAACCATCCCTGCATCCCCGGGATGAATCCCACTTGGTCATGGTGTATGATCTTCTTGATGAGTTGTTGGATCCTATTTGCTAGTATTTTGTTGAGGATCTTCACATCGGTTGAACTTGTCTATTTTTAGATTCCACATATAAGCAAGAATACACATTATTTAACTGTGTATTAAATATTTCACTTAGCATTTCTATGCACATTTTTTTTCAAATGGCAAGAGTTCATTATGTATGGCTGAATAGTATTCCTATGTTTGTGCATGTATGTGTATGTACATGCATGCATGTTTGAACACTTTCCTTAAACATTTACCTGAGGCTGAACACTTAGGTTGCTTCCATGTCATTTACTATTGTGCTTTCATGGAGATAGTGATACAAGAAAGTTAGTTGTTTTCACATCTTCAGATAGGTATGGAGAAATGAAATTGTTACAGCAAGATAAATGAAAATCAGCAAAGAATGAAGGGACAACATATTCAATCTTGGGATATACTCCTTTATTTAATTGCTTATTTGTTGTTCCATTTTACCCACACCTCTTCTGCTTCCTAATTTGGGATCCTAATAAGCAGGCAAGAAACTGAATTCATTGTAGAGGAACAGACAAGCATGGCACGAGTTTCTTAATTTTTCCAAAATGACTATGGTCAACTCCACTTTCTCCCACTCTCCCATCTAGTACAATAACAAATATTCATTCTGAGTGGGGGTAGGGGAGGAGCACCAAGGCAAGAAACAGAGGTGGCACAAAAAGCTGCAGATTCAGCCTTCCTCCCAATGAAAAACAGAAGGCTAGGTCTCCAGAAAGCACCCCAAGTCTCCTCCCTGCACCCCAAAGGGAAGCTTCTGGAAGAACCAAGGTCTCAAGAAGAACCTTAAGCAGCTTACTCTTTACTGAAAGCATATACCCCCAAATCGGCCGAGGGCTCTTGTGCTATCTTGGGGTTTCTGATGTGAGGTATTGCTGCTTGGCAACAAGTATGGCCCTCAACAAACTTCTAAACAAGAAAATAAAATATGATTGGTTCCCCTGTGGGTTGGTACAATAGCACTGTTCGCGGCTTGCAGTTCACATGAAGAGGCAAAGTCTGTCAAAGCCAATGGATCTGTTCATACAGCAGAAGCACAAACTCACAGACTAAGTAGTTCTAATTTTTCTCAGTAAGGCTAAAACACTGACAATTAAACATTTGTTTTTTCCATTCTGTGAAAACACCTTCAGTGTTAACAACAATTTGCACATTCAGTTGTTTTCCGAAGTAACAGACCCAGAGGAATGGGAGATTAGCAGTGTGTGTGTGTGTTGAGGCGGTGGGGGGGGGGCGGGAGCGAGGGAGGGGGTTGTCTGAAGCAACTGGCCAAGTACATTTTTTTTTAAAGAAGAGGATTTTTATGTGCTATTTAAAAGTATAGGATTCAAAATAACTTATTTGTTAACAGGATGTTTCTGTGCCTAGCTAGCCATAATAGTCTTCTCTGCTTGCATTCCCCAGTTGGTTTCATAGAAGGCTTTATTGTAGTCCAGGAGCATTGTTCTGCATTAATTTCTATGACAAGGAACCCAAAACACATGGTGCTGAGAGTAACAAAACCGAGTTACGAAAACAGTCATGACTTGGCACAAAGTGTGACAAGCTGTAAAAAAGGGAATGTTTCAATATCTGAAGTGGTGTTGATTTCCTATGAACAACCTTTTCTCTTCTAAACAGTATCATATTCTTTTCAAGCACATTTAGAACGTAAGTCAAGCTGTGTCTTATTTTTAATTATAATAAACACAGTCAGTTTACTGTAACAAAGACATACTAGTGGTGATCAGTTGAAAGCCAAAATACAACACCATAAGCTGGGCAGGGGGTGAGGTGTAGGGGGGAGGGGGCCTTGGGGGTGGGTAGTCCACCGATAAAATAAAAGACCAGCCGTCTGGAAAGTTCTTCTAAAAGAACATAAAAAGGCAGTGTTTTCTTATGAGACTAACACAGAATGCCAAAATATCTAGCTGGCCTCTTTTTTTGTTGTCATTTGTGCCAATGTGTAACTAAATATAGAAAATCTTTCAAAATACTGAGCCCTGGCATTTTTCTTAATCTTTATGAATTACAATTTAAAAAGTTTATGTACCTTTAAATACTGAGTGTATTTGATGATTATTTTCTTTAAAATGATCAGCTTAAATGTTAATAATAATACAGGGGCTGAGATTACTGATAACAGTGAGATGACAGTTACAAATGACTTTTATAGTTTCGTGATTAAATCAATGACTGAATTTAAATTCATTAGGACATATTTAAATCATCTTACCAGTCCTTGAACTAACAGTTTTTCATTTTGAAGCTCAGTTACTAATTTTTCTCTTCCTTCAATTAACTGAAAAAGAGGGAAATTACATTTTGATTAAAAGATAAAAACACTGAAATTCCTCCTCCATATTATTTGGTGAAAATGTTTGGATTCATTGACATTCATTAAATGTATTCCAATATAGGCAAAAAAGAGAAAATATCTAAGAACCATCACTAATATATTATTATGCTTTATTCTATAACAAGCAAAATAACCTCACAAAATCTAATGGATTTACAACCTTGACTATCCCACCTACCCCACCCTGACTGTAACATCATGGGTTGGAAAGATGCTTCCAAAGGCTGGAACTCTTGCTTTGCATGTGGGAGGTCTGGGTTTAACCCCAAGCATCACATAGTCCTCTGAGTTCTGTGCCAAGGATAGTCCCTGAAGATCACCAGCGGTAACCCCCCAAGCCAAACAAACAAAAGGTGACATCAATACATAATAAAATAAACCCTGCTCTGTAAAAGTTGATAACTTTTTTTTACTCTTTATATGATCTATTTCTCTTAGTTTAGGCATTTTTTTGTGTCCTATTACTATGCAGATAAGCCCATTTTCATGCCAGTTGAAGAGTCACCAGAAGAATATACTTCTGAGCCCGCCTTTGTACTCATGTGAGTTGCCTCAGTCTTTTCTTTGAATTTTTAAAATGTATTTAAGGTACACAAGAGCCACCTCTGTTGACACAATTCAAAGGATGAAATTGATTAAATAACAAAACTCCAATATGAAAATCAAAAAGTACAAACAATACATTTTCATGTGTGAAAATTGTTATATCCTGTCAGGATTGTTAGATCCTTGTCTAAAAATTTACTAAGCTGTTGCTTGTTGAGCCTTGTTACTGTTTTTGTTTGTTGAATTTCCTCAGCTTCTATGTTACTTCTGCATCTAATTTGGTGTGCCCTTTCCTACTGGAATTTCAGGATTAAGGGATTGGGAGGTGTTTCGAGGCTGCATGTGTGGCCTCGTGGTCCAGAGACTTCAGGACCTTTGTCCTGGGCCAGTAGTAAGGCTGTGAGATTGGGCCCTTGGTGTGGCTGCAGTGATGGGGTGTGAGTGAGGCTGGGGGGGCTTTGGCAGGATAGGTACTTAGCTATCTCCTGGTTCCAAGGAGATGTAGCCCAGCACCTAAAATTCATGGACACACCAGGCTCCCCAGCTGAAAATTCTGGAGTGCCCTCAAGAGATGGAGATTTAGTTGGAAATTGTAGAGCAGGACTTGTGGGTGGGTCAGTGTGGCGTAGGCTGTGGGAAGTGGGTGTGGTTCTGGTTTTTGTTTGTTTGTTTGTTTGTTTGTTTGGGGGCCACACTCAGTGGTGGAGGGAAGTTGACATTGGTGGTAGAATCAGTGTTGGAACATTGCATGCCTGAAGCCCTATTATGAACAACTTTGTAAATCACGATGCCTTCATAAAAAAGAAAAAGTGTTAATAAAAACAAAACTTTGGGTAGTTAAAACAATAAAAACCAAATTCTGTAAGGCCACAATTGTGACAAGAGGTCAAAAGGTGAAATTGACAATGGTCTTGAAGGAGATGTAGATGTTTCAACAGCTGGTGAAGGAGGAGGGAGAGAGAGCCCTGGGTTCAAGGTTGAGAAGGGACTGGGGAACGTTTGGTGGCTGGGACCTGGGTGCACGCGGTCAGGAATGACAGGAGGAAGGGCCTTGCTTGCCTCCTTTTGGAGCGGAAGGTACACTGATGAGAACAGGAGTCAGTTCGAATCTAGTTCCAGGTCCTTACTAGCTGTGCGGGGAATGATTTTTGTGGTTCAAGGTTTCATTTTCTCAGTGGTAAGAGCAGGGCAACAGAGTGTACTTGGAGAGAGTTACTGCGGAAACAAATTGAGAGGAGGAACCTAGGAGTGTTCAGCTGTGCTGGAGACAATCATCACTCAGAGGAAACAACCTGTTCGTGGACCAACACAACTGAAGGCGACACAAAAAAAGCTTGCCATCTGCAACGACATGGGTGGGCTCTGAGGGGATTGTGCAAGGTGAAATGAAGTCAGTGACTAATATCCTATGATTTCACTTTTTGTGACTCTAAGGACAAAAAAAATTAAGGATTGCAACAAAACCAAAATGAAAGAGACAAAAGTGACTGGCTACCACAGTCAAGGTGAAGGAGGGTGAGTGTAGCGGGTGAAGAATGTTAGGTGCAAAAGTTCACTTACAAAGAGAAGTTAAGGAGAGGTCACAGATGCCAGCAGGGGCTAGAATATCTCAGACGTGGCAAGTGTGGAAACTGCAAAGGACAGCTGGTAAGTAAACTTCTCCTTCATGATGCATACAAAGGTCAAATCATTATGTTAAAAACCTGAAACTAGCCCCAACGAGACCCCAAGTCGAGGCCCATGAACAGGCCCTCTGGCTACTGATCAAGCCTCTTAATCCATGATCCCAGAGACTCAGAAGCAAATCTTGGACCCAGTGGATTTTGGTAGAAGTCACTACAGATTTAATTATTAAAATTTCAGAATTCCAAAATCGCGTGGTCACAATAGCGGCTGTGTGACATTATATGTTATTCATAATCAGCAATAGAATACAAATGGTCTAATGTTGCCTTTTCGGCAGATCTGAGTGCTGGGGTAAAATCCCAAGTAATAGTGGTATGTCTGGTGTCGAAATATTAAATGTAATCAAAGTAGAGAGTGAATAATGTAGAAATCATCTGCCACACAGGTGGGAGAAGGGTATGGGGTGGGGGCTATACTGGGGTTTTTTGGTGGTGGAAAATGTGCACTGGTGAAGAAAGGGGTGTTTCATCATTGTATAACTGAGACTTAAACCCGAAAGCTTTGAAACTGCTCTCACGGTGATTCAATAAATAAATTTATTTTAAAAAAAACAATTAGGAATTAGAGCAAGGACTCATAAAATATACCACAAATTCTAGAATGATACAGAGAAAAGTAGTTAAAAGATGGCATTATCCTGGTAGACAGAAGTCAAAATAGCTCCTACATGAAATACCATTTTCATGGTTTTCTAACTTAAAAATATAATTTCAAATAAAAAATAATTATGGCTACAAATCAACCTGGTAACTAAATCCAAAAAATAAACGGATTTAATCCACTTCAAAAAAAAAAACAAACCTGAAACTAAAATAATGTCTTGTGTCACATGTCAATCAAAACATCAGTAGTCTGATTTTAATACAGAAGTGAATGAGAAACTAGTGAAATTTTTGTCTGTATTCTTAGGGAGTGAGCTAAAGTGGTAGCAGAGCAGAAGTTATTTTTGAAATGGGAAGCGTGTGGAGACAGGGAAACGGAGGTCATACCTGTGGCCACCTTTAGGCCCTCAATCAACCCTGCAGCAATGTTTCTGCAGAGAAAAGTGACGATTTGAGATACAAAAGGGATCTGAAAGGATAATCAGAAGGCTTAATCACTAACCAGATAGGAGATATGAAGGTTGAAAATAGAGCTGATTCTAGAAATGTCATTTTGATAGGTGGCAGTGTCAATTAATTAAAATCTGGAACCTAGCAGGACCCAAATTTGAAAGGTATCCTCATGAAAAGTATTCAATTGGATGAGAGCATGTTTTGCAAGCAGGAGCTCAGAGCCAGGAGCATTGCCAGATTTGACCCCATGTCCAAAAAAATCTGAAAAAAGAGGTTAAAATGAAATGAATTTTAATGAGTTTATTGTAGGACTGGAGCGATAGCACTGCGGGTAGGGCATTTGCCTTGCACGTGGCTGACCCAGGTTCAATTCCTCCATCCCTCTTGGAGAGCCTGGCAAGCTACCAAGAGTATCCCACCCACATGGCAGAGCTTGGCAAGCTACCTGTGACATATTCGATATGCCAAAACCAATAGCAACAAGTCTCACAATGGAGATGTTACTGATGCCTGCTCGAGCAAATCGATGAACAACAGGATGACAGTGCTATAGTGCTACAGTGCTAGTTTATTTTAATAGATATTGATACCCCTTAGTGACACACTAGAATATGAAATCTCCTGGTGCAGATCTATGATGGCTCAGCTAATGGAAACATCTCCCTACTCTAGCCCAGCTGGGCGACCATTTTCAAATAACCCCAAAAACTAGCCCATCAGATTGAAATCTAAACCTGGACCATGTGGACATGTGGAGCTGGCCGAGTCCTTCAAGTATGGCCAAGTGCGGTAAGAACTAAGGATGTAGTTTTACCCAGTAATTTTATTGTCACTTAAAAATCCATGTCCCCCTCAGCGAGTGGAAGGCAGTTCTATTTGTGTGGAGTCCCCAGAGATGTGGGTCCATCTGTCATCTTATTTTAAGGACCACCCAGAGTACACTTAGTCTTAGGGAGTTACCACAGTTTAGACTCTGCCCTCGGGGGCTCCCCGTGGGGAAGGGTGTGACTACACAGGACAATGTTTGGAGAGCTACCAGAGGGGTGAGAGAACAAGACAGCCCCCAAGCAGGAGCACCTGGGTGTGCAGGTGGAGCACGAAAACCACAGGCTCTACATCTTCCCTCCACACCCCGAGAATGTTGGTCTTCATGAGGCCCAAAGAAGTCCCTGTTCTAAAGACAGATTTTCTGGATGAAAGAAACCTAACCCATTTGTATGCAGTTGAAAAAAAAAAGTTATCTGAAAATCAGGCTGCACATTCCTTGACCTATGTCACAAAGGTGGGGAACAATCAGAGCTGAGAGGGATGTTGGATAAAGAGAACCCTCATTCACTGTTGGGGGCACTGTATACTGGCTTAACCTCTGTGGAAAATAGCATGGAGACTTCAGTAGAAAGTGAAAACAGAACTACCACGGGATCCATCATACCATTACTAGGAGTCTATCCAAAGAGCGCAAAAGTACTAATTTGAAAAGATGTGTTCACTGTGGCACTATTTACAACAGCCAAGATCTGGAACAACCCAAGTACCCAATGACAGATGAGTGGAGTTAAGAAGATTATAAGGCACTCGTGCATGTGCACATAAACACACACGCGCGCGCGCGCACACACACACACACACGGGATTCCCAATCAATCCTTAGAAAAGATGAAGTCTTGCCTTTTGCTACAACATGTTTTGCTACAACATGGCTGGAACTGGAAGGGGTCATGCTAAATGAAGTAAGTCGGAAAAAGGGCCAGGAAGACAGCTCAAGGGTTGGAACATGTGCTTCACATCCAGGATCTCTGAGTTCATGGTCCTGAGAAAAACAGAGGTGTGTGTGTGTGTGTGTGTGTGTGTGTGTGTGTGTGTGTCTGAGAGAGAGAGAGAGAGAGAGAGAGAGAGAGAGAGAGAGAGAGAGAGGAGGCGATGGTGGAGAGATATTAGCACTGTGGAGGTGGGTATGGTTCAGTAACATTGTACCCCTAAGACATATAAATATTTACCCTCTTGTAAAACCAATTTTCCATAATAAAATAATTTTACAATGGCAAGTATTCTTAAGGTTTTCCATGAGCTCATCTTCAGAGCCTTGTGTCCTGTTGCTTTCCAGTTTCTTTCTCATGAACAAGCTAAGCCCTCAGACTCTCCCCAATAAAAGTATCTCAACAGGGATTCATTTTAAGATCTGTTAGTAGTGATCTTTCCCTGAGACTGGGGGGATGACTACAGAAATTGACTTTGCATCACAAGACACATGAGACAGAAACTCTTTTGCACCTACGACTGCTGATATTTCAATTGAAGAGAGTCATCCATCAATGTAAAAAGTTACAGTACCTTTCGAATACTTGACGTATCCTTTTCTGCCCTCTCTTTCAGATTCATAATTTCATATTCTGTAAACAAAAGGAGAGAGGGGCCAACCATGAAATTACAAGCTTATGCTCCTGCATTCAACGGCGAGAGACAGGGCAAGCTGCACACCGCTGGCAGGCTTGGGGGACGCAGGTCTTAGCGGGGACTGTGACCTTCACAACTGCCCTTGACATTCACAGCCTTCTGCCTGCTGTTCAGACGGCTGGTCAGACAGAAGTAAGAACTAAGTTCAAGATCCAAGTGTGGTTGAGGGCTGAAGGCTTTTCATCGGGACTAGCAGCGGGCAGTTGTGCTGTTAGTCACAGCCAACACAGAGTGCCATAGCAGGTGGCACTTCATGACTCACTTAGATCCTCCAAAACCTGCCAAAGCACTCTTAATGCCACAGCAAAAGGGAAAGGAAAGTATATTGGCATTGTGTCATTTTATATTCAAGGGTTATAGAAATATAAATACATTTATATAAATATAAATTATATTAATAAAATCGAAATATTATATACTTCATTTTATCAATATTTCAGTATAATATTTTTATGGCTAACTCATTACTTTTCATCTTACCATTAAGGGAAACATTATATTATTAATATAAATATGAGGATAACAGTGAAAATGTACTATAAAGCAATCTAAGTTTGGTGACTTAAGTGTAACTTTTACTAATATTTATGGCATATCAAAAAAAAGGTCATAAGTGAGTACAATTTTGCACTTAAAGTTCGTGTGACAATGGAAGGTAATTAACAACACATAGGAAGAATGCAGCAGCAGCAGATTTTCCTAAAAGTAAATTATTTTCCCTTGGTTTCTCCAAAGCATATCCCAATTACAAAATTTAGATAATCAGTTAATTATATGAAACAGAAATCATCAAGTGTTGCGTATAATATTTCTAAGTGGATTAGAAGTGGACTTAACTACAGACACATTTTTTTTTCTTTTTTCTCTCTCTCTTATTTTTCTCTTCACAGGCCAGTACTTGACTGTGGTGTTTTGGTGAGTTAAAAGAGCATATTGAGCAAGGTAACCCAGAAATACATTGTCTAGGATCCTTCTAGGAATGCAGTCTTAATCAAAACTTTCAGATGCTTATCAGGTGGGGTTTTAAACCAAATAACCAAGTTACTGTTTGGAGAAGCCACACTTAGCTATGAACTTTCCAGTGCAGAAACTCTTCTCCAGGCGGCCTTGAAGCGTTACCTAGGTGTGCGTTTGCTTTGATGCTGCCTTCGAGCTCCTCTTGGAGATCTGTCACTTTCTGGGCCAGTTTCTCAAGGTCTGCCTTGCAGTCCCCTAAGTCCTTTTCGAGGAGGACAGATTTGAGAGAACCTAAGGTGTCTTTGACATAAGAGTCCTGCAAAGGAGAAGAATCGCATATTTGTAAAGCAGGGAGTCAAGGTTTAAAATATGCAGCGCGGGACAATACAGGTCCAGAAGAGCCATCATATAATTTTCTGAATTCTATGACACACTTATAATATGAATAGCCAAAAAGGAAGGAGATGAAATGGAGCGGGCTGGAAGAAAGGGGGCCGTGCATTCTGTACAAAGCGCCTGGCGCATGGGGACATTTTATTGACAGGGATAATGCATATCATACTGTTTGTGTGCCCTCCGCATTCAGGGCGGCTGTGCGGGGGAGGCAGCTGGGGCCCCTCCACCCACATTTCCCCCCTGTGTGTCTTGAAGGGCCGGGGGGCCGCGTAGCTAGGCAGGCTGGGGGGGGGCGCGGTGGAGCAGCGCCGGGGGGGGGGGGGGTTGCAGACTGTATGGCCAAGGAGGGGGGCTTGTTGCCTTTGTGGCGTTTCCCAGTGTCTGCGTTGCCTGTGTCAGGAGGAGCACAGCACATGTCAAAGCGGTGACGTTTTCAGGCTGGGAGCCGCCTGGAGTCCAGCAGGCGCGCGGATGCGCACACAGTGGGTTTTCTGCTGGGTGGAGGAGCCACCCAGAGGCAATTCATATTCTGAACATTAACGTGGCTTTGCATGCCTGTCACACTGGGGGCCCGGCAGCCGCTTCCTGCTATTGAGACCTCAGCCTGAAGCTCTGTGCGAACAGCGATTACCTTGTAAGCCGGTTTCAGGATAACTTGCAACAAAAGACTTTAAAACTTATAGTTTTGGTAAGGCGCACTCATTTACATTTTTATTATGCGTGTCTTTTGTTTAAACTTTGCCACGTCCATTATGGGAGGCGGCTTTTTATTATGCTATTGAGAACATCTAAATATATTCACTTATGGCTCTCTAGATTTTTACTGCCACATTTTTTTGGGAGGGGGAGATTGGGGAAACTGGTGTTGAACTTTGTGTTGGAGGAAGGGAAGCAAAATATTCAACTAATCAAAAATCTCAAAATAATGAAAATGGGCTTAAAAACCATTATGCTACAAGAGAAAGTCATGTATGCCGTGGTTAAAAATGCATGTAGACATTGAAAACGTTTTGAACTTTACTCTTCAGAAGTATCACAACCATTCTTTTTGGAGTTCTAGCACAACTGTTGATACACCAGAGCACAATTCCATGCGGACTGCAAATCAGCCTTCCTTATATACTAGTTTCTTTTGGGATTGTGCTTTCATTTAACTTTGGAGATATCTAGAAGTAAATGATTAATGCAGGTCCCCTTGTGATCAGAGTGACTCAAAAGGAAATAACTGTTGTCAATGTTTTGTAATATATTCTCAAACCCTTTAAAAAACAGGTGATTTAATAATCAAGTTCTTTTTTCTTTTCTCTAATGAATAATTATATCAGAGTTAATATTTAAACAGTGTTCAGTCTTGCACCAAACCCAATACAAATCTTTATAATTTTCTTTCTACATTCTGATAAGCCATTTGAGCCCAATTCATTCTTAGTTAATAAGAACAATCCTATGTTAATAAACAACAATTTTCTTAATGAAGCATCTGTTTATTATTATATCTGAGATGATCCCAGAACCAATTTTCAGATTAAAAGGGGCTTTTAAAATTTGCAATAGACATTTGCTTGAACAAAGTCTAAACACAATTTTCCTAATGGTAGAATTTTAACACCTAGCAGGCACTTAGGTACACACAACAGAAGTTTTAAAATTAGGTGATATGCAAAACATATGTGATGGTGGCTAAATGTACTTTCATTAAAAAGAAAAAAAATATGTAGGCCAGAGGCAGGAGGTACAGCAGGTAGGAGGTGCTTGCCTTGCATTCTGGTGACGGCATATGGCATATGGTTCTCTGAGTCCCTCCAGGAGACACTTTTGAGCACAGAACCAGGAGTAAACCCTGAGCACCGCCGGGGGTGCTGCTTCTCCATAGAGGAAATAAAGGGAATTCGAAGAAAAGAAAGAGAAAATAAAGTAAACTCGGTGTTGGGTTTCCCAGCTTGCCCGTGGAGGGTCGGGAAGAAAAGAAAATGAAAAAGAAAAGAAAATAACTCATTCGTTCAACCTGGGGTTTTCCTCCTCTCTGCAGGCAGGGCTCTGCCGGGGTAACCTTTAGCTCTGTCTCCCCCATCTGTCAGCTGCAGGAACTGCAAGTAATTAGCTATTCCCACTCACCCCGCAATGAGGACACTCATTAGCAAAATGAACAAAGGGAAAGTTTGGGCTGCTACGGTCATCTGTTCCACTCTGAATGGCAGGTTTTGTGGGGGTGCTCCTGCTACCATCTGCCCACACTGGTTTTGCCTTGCTTGCACGAGCCATCTTTAAAATAAACTGTCCTCATGGGCCAAGGCTGAGGACAGAGACCATCAAAAGGAGGTTCACTGGAAGCAGCCACTTAAAGCCACACGAGGGCCCGAAACCGATCGTGAGTTATCCACGATCATTCTGGAACTTCCCGAGAAGAAGCTCACCTGCCAATGGAAAGTGTGTCTCTAGCCTCGCAGTCCGGGGTCCGGAGTCCCAAGGCCATCCCGAGAGTATCTCTGTGTGCTCGGGGGCCCGCAGCGTCCCTGTCATTTGGGAGCTGCCTGCACAGTGAGCTCGAGGAGCGCCGGCCGCAGCCTGCCGTGTGCGGTGCAGGGGGCTTGCCCGGGAGCTCTCTGGGTCTGCAGGCCCCACGCACTGCACCGCACTGTCCTGCCCAGCTCAGCTGGAGGCTGGGGAAGAGCAGGCTCTGGGGCCGAGAGCCACGGGGAAGAGCAGGTGCTTTCCCAGTGAGTGACAACAGCCAGGAAGGGGGGGCGGGGAGCTGCCCCTCTTGAATGACAGCTCTGTTTCAGAGCCCTGGGCAGCAGGCAGTTATGTTCATATGCAGTGGTCGGGGGCGGAGGGGGGGACCCGACGCTGGGTTGCCCAGCTTGCCCATGGAGGGCCGGGAAGAAAAGAGAATGAAAGGTCTTTTCAGAGTCGCTCCAAATGCGTCGCAAACCCATGCAGACCCGCACCCGGACAGGCTGGCCTGCTCCAGCGGGGCCAGGGCACGCAGCCCTGTCGCTGGCCCGCTGACGGTGGTCTCCTGCAGAACTGACGCTGACAAAGCCCCTCCGGGGAAGGAAGCTGCTCTCGCCAAACTTCAGCAGTTAGGGGGTGCGGCTTGGACAGAGGCGCCCTCCTGGGAGCGTACGTTTTCTTTGCGGGTTTGGTTTTAAACACCGCTAAGCGGCTGCTTATGAGCTTTCCCTTTGCTATCAGGCTCGGGGCGGATTTCTCTCCACAGCAATCCTGGCGAGACGGGTTCAGCCTACTGTTTCAGCCTGGAAGCTATTTGTCATTTGACTACTAGTAAGAGTAAACTAGAGCATTTGCTGTTGCTGATTGGATTTGTTTGTTCTGCACATTTCCCCCCAAGTGTTGGCGTGGCCGTTTTGAAGTTTTCCAAGAGTCTCTCCAAATTCCCTTCGGAAGCTAGTCCTGAATACCTGAGTGTCAACCCTTTTCATCCCACCAGATGGAGCAGTTGTATAAATGAAATTTCAAGTAAGGCCCGAGGCATCCTCAGCTTTCTCAACTGTGGATCTTGGCGGAAAATGTGAGGGGTGGTGGAAAACTGACCATAATAAAAAGTTTCCGAGTGGGACAATGACCAAAAATTGCCCCCCCAACCTCCCATGTGATATTCTGAGGTGTCTTTGGCAGGCCCCACTGGGCTGCGTTTCTTAGGAGAAAGAGAGTTTGTGAGAGAACAAACTTGAAGTCCTACTCTGGAGAATGGACATGGAGAGTAGTTTTAGAAAGGTTGGTCCATAGAGAATTTTCTAGAATGTCCTGCAGAGATTTATTTGCTAGAACTATTTTTTTTTAAAAAAACCAGATATTTTTGTGTACATCTTTCAGACATGTATGCTTATATGTATATTATACCTGTGTAAAATATGTTTCTGTACAATACTAACAAATTTTAATTCTTTTTTTGTTTTTTGCTTTTTGGGTCACACCCAGCGATGCTCAGGGGTTACTCCTGGCTTTGCACTCAGGAACCACTCCTAGCGGTGCTTGGGGGACCATATGGGATGCAGGGGATCAGACCTAGGTCGGCCATGTGCAAGGCAAATGCCCTACCCACTGTGCTATTGCTTCGGCCCCAAGTTTTAATTCGTATTGTAGTGCTCAGTCTTCTACTTTCTTCTGTGAACTTTGGATTCAGCTATGAATATTTATGTATGTGTATATGTGTGTGTGTGTGTGTGTGTGTGTGTGAGAGAGAGAGAGAGGGGGGGGGGGAGGGAGAAGAGAGAGATGGTGCCAAATATGGAATGCAAGTGCTGTACCACTGAGCCAGGTCCCTTGACCGCCCCACCCCCACCTGGGTTCATGTGCTGGTTTTCCCGTTTACTAGCTGTGTGCTGGGGAGGCGGGTGAGGAGGACCTCTGCCGTCTCTTCTGGAAACATAGCTAGGAGTTGAGAAGGCATAAGGAGAAGGTTCTTGGTGTCTGCTTCTTGACAGTCAACACATTTGTGTTCCGTTGGGCCCTCAGTTCTGCTTTCCTACTCAAACACCCTACTTCTTCCTCCATATAAATCTCTCTAAAGCTCTTCTCTGAAGCTGACTTGGAGGTAGCTTATGGCTCAGAGCTGATTGAAGATGAAAATGGGTTTGCCAGGGTTCCAGAATGTGGCCCAGTGGGGGAAAATGGTGGTGGTGGTGGGGCGCTCACATCCAGAAGTGTGCAGGATTTATATTTAGGGGCCAGAGAGATAGTACAGTGGTTAGGGTATTTGCCTTGCATGTAGCCAACCTGTGTTCAATGCCTGGAGCCCCATATGGCCCTTCCCAAATAAAAATAAAATAAAATTCATTTTTATTTTTGAAACTTACGTATCTTTGAGGTGAAGTCTCTTCATGGAGCTCCATTTCTTCTCTCAGTGCCTCAATTATTTCTTCTTTCTCTTTCAGTCTTCTAAGCAAATTGGTCATTTTTAGAAAAATTGTGTTTTTCTCAATATTCTTATCTTCCTCTTCCTTTTCAAAATATCCCTGAGGAAGATAAAACATCCAAAGTCAGACACCAGCATCCAGTCTCCCAGTCTGTTTTATTTAAGGGACCCTTGGGTGGAATAAGTTTTTTTTTTAAATTTATTTATTTTTAATTAGAGAATCACCGTGAGGGTACAGTTACAGATTTATACACTTTTGTGCTTATACTTCCCTCATACAAAGTTCAGGAACCCATCCCTTCACCAGTGCCCATTCTCCACCACCCGTAAACCCAGCGTCCCTCCCACCCTCCCCAATCCCATCTCCCCCCCACCCCACCCTGCCACTGTGGCAAGGCATTCCCTTCTGTTCTCTCTCTCTAATTAGCTGTTGTGGTTTGCAATAAAGGTGTTGAGTGGCCGCTGTGCTCAGTCTCTAGCCCTCATTCAGCCCGCAACTCCCTTCCCCCACATGGCCTTCGACTACAATGTAGTTGGTGATCGCTTCTCTGAGTTGACCTTTCCCCGGAACGTGAGGCCAGCCTCGAAGCCATGGAGTCAACCTCCTGCTACTTATTTCTACAGTTCTTGGGTGATAGTCTCCCACTCTGTTATTCTATATACCATAGATGAGTGCAATCTTTCTATGTCTGTCTCTCTCTTTCTGACTCATTTCACTCAGCATGAAACTTTTCATGCCCATCCACTTAACTACAAAATTCTTGACCTCCTTTTTTCTAACAGCTGCATAATATTCCATTGTATAGATGTACCAAAGTTTCCTCAACCAGTCATCCGTTCTGGGGCATTCGGGTTTTTTCCAGATTCTGGCTATTGTAAACAGTGCTGCGATGAACATACATGTGCAGATGTTGTTTCGATTGTACTTTTTTGCCTCTCTGGGATATATTCCCAGCAGTGGTATTGCTGGGTCAAATGGGAATTCAATATCTAATTTTTTGAGAATCGTCCAAATTGTTTTCCAGAAGGGCTGAACCAGTCGGCATTCCCACCAGCAGTGAAGAAGGGTCCCTTTCTCCCCACATCCTCTCCAACAGCGGTTGCTTTTGTTCTTTTGGATGTGTGCTAGTCTCTGTGGTGTGAGGTGGTATCTCATGGTTGTTTTGATCTGCATCTCTCTGATGATTAGTGATGCAGAGCACTTTTTCATGTGCCTTTTGGCCATTCGTATTTCTTCCTTGGTAAAGTTTCTGTTCATTTCTTTGCCCCATTTTTTGATGGGGTTGGATGTTTTCTTCTTGTAGAGTTCAACCAATGCTTTATATACCATTGATATCAACCCCTTATCTGATGGGTATTGTGTAAATATCCTTTCCCATTCTGTGGATAGTCTTTGGATTCTGGTCACTGTATCTTTTGCGGTGCAGAAGCTTTTTAGTTTAATGTAGTCCCATTTGTTGATCTCTGTTTTTACTAGATTGCTTAGTTCCGTGCCACCTTTGAAGATACCTTTATCTTCAATATCGTGGAGGGTTTCCCCAACATTGTCTTCAATGTACCTTATGGTTTGTGGTCTAATGTTGAGGTCTTTAATCCATTTTGATCTGACTTTTGTGCATGGTGTCAGGTCAAGGTCTAAACCCATTTTTTTGCATGTGGTTGTCCAGTTGTGCCAGCACCATTTGTTAAAGAGGCTTTCCTTGCTCCACTTCACATCTCTTGCTCCCTTATCAAAGATTAGATGGTCATACATTTGGGGTTGTGTGTAGGGATATTGGGTGGAATAAGTTTTTAACTTACAACCTTTAGTAAGTCCTTCTATTTTTTTTTCGCTTTTCGGGTCACACCCAGCGATGCACAGGGGTCATTCCTGGCTCACGCACTCAGGAATTATTCCTGGCGGTGCTGGGGGACCATATGGGATGCTGTGAATTGAACCCGGGTGGGCCTCGTGCAAGGCAAACGCCCTCCCCGCTGTGCTATCGCTCCAGCCCCAAGTAAGTCCTTCTATTCACCCAGAGCACTAAGCTAAAGTATGGTTTCCAGAGTACTGGATCACCCTGCAAACACTCCAGGTTACTCTGTATGTGCCATGCAAATAAAAATCGCCATCTTCAATGGGACATTCCCATTGCAAGATGATTGTCTTGATGCGTGACGATGTAGAGAATAACATAAACTCTAGGAGCTAATTCCCTTTGTGGTTTCAAAGGAAGCCCTAGAAAGCAAGCAGGGTGTCTCTTGGACAGCCAGTTTGATGTATAAAGGCACTTCCTCCCCTGTGTAGTTATTACTCTAAAGAGTTACTTTACAGTGGCCAAGCAGGCAAGACAGGCTTACAGAATGGACTAGTCTTACTTCCAGCACATACCAAGCCTTATTTAGTATGGACACACAAAACCACATTGCCCATTTTGAACTCAATTGGGAATTATGCAAGAATTGCTTTATTTTGGGGCCGGAGCGATAGCACAGCGGGTAGGGTGTTTGCCTTGCATGCGGCCGACCCGGGTTCGATCCCCGGCATCCCATATGGTCCCCCAAGCACCGCCAGGAGTAATTCCTGAGTGCAGAGCCAGGAGTAACCCCTGAGCATTGCTCGGTGTGACCCAAAAAGAAAAAAAAAAAAGAATTGCTTTATTTTGTTACTTGTTTCTTGCTGATACATTTGGGCCTTTGCATGTACAGGTCTGCAGGAAATGCAGTAAAACCTATCCTATGCTAACACATATTTGGTTTCTAATTTTTTTTTTGGTAGTAGTTGCCAGTGCTCAGGGCATCTCCTGGCTGTTTGCTGAGGGATTATTTCTGGAGGTATTCAGGGGGCCAGATGTGGTGTTGAAATCAAACTGGGGTTAAGTGCATGAAAGGCAATTGTCTTAACCCCTGTATTATCTCTACAACCCACAAACACATATTTGAAAGAGATTCATGAGCTGAAACAGTTTTACCATCAGGTGGAGAACATGGGTAGACTAAGAAGTATATTACTGTGAGTTAGCTCCAAGTCAGGCTAGAAATGTCATACAGAATTTCCAAATGTGAACATAAAGCTCCTCTGTCAAAGGCAGTGATATTAAGAGCACTGTAACACTGGCATCCATTATTCATCAATTTGCTCGAGTGGGCACCAATAACATCTCCATTGTGAGACTTGTTTTTACTATTTTTGGCATATGGAATATGCCACAGGTAGCTTGCCAGGCTCTGTCGTGCGGACGGAATACTCTCAGTAGTTTGCCAGGCTCTCCGAGAGGGAAGAAGAAATCGAACCCAGGTTGGCCACATGCAAGGCAAATGCCCTACTCACTGTGCTATCATTTCAGTCTGTGACAGTAAGAATGAAAAGAAAATAATCGATTTTACTATATTAGCTTTTTCAGTTCGGTGATTCTAAAGAAAACAGTATTCATGATGGTCTATTCTTCAGCTCTATGAGCTGCTAAGGTCAAAACACGTGCATCCTCTTAATGCCATAGGTGTCGCGTGGCTTCACAAACTCAGTGGGTCCCAACAACTTGCGATCCTCCCCTCAGTCTCTAAAATCCCTAGCTGATCTAAACAGTTCTTACTTGTCACCTAGAAGAATGGCATTCGAGCTGGATAACTTAGTCTGGGATAATCAGTCCCTTGGGAACTTTGTGACCTTGAACAAGTTTCTTAGACTTCATGGGGCCTCAGTTTTATTGTTTGTAAAATGGGACAATTCATCATAGTGTCTGAACTGTGGAGAGAATTAAATAACACAATGCTCATCAACAACTGTGCACCGTGTCTACAACACAATCAGCTCCCAATATGCATTTGGATCTCAGCATTTGGTCTTGCTGCTGCTGTTTTTCAAATGCCAGCGCCCCCACCTTGAGAGGCTCCAGCTCCTCCCTCCTGCCCCTGCCCCCAGCCCCCACTTCCACTGTGGTGTTCCCTCCCTATCTTGCCAACACTTTTTGTGGGGCACTTTATTTATTTACTCTTTTTTGGGGGGGTCACACCCAGCGATGCTCAGGAGTTACTCCTGGCTCATCCACTCAGGAATCACTCCTGGTGGTGCTCGGGGGACCATATGGGATGCTGGGAAATGAACCCGGGTTGGCTGCGTGCAAGGCAAATGCCCTACCCACTGTGCTATCGCTCCAGCCCCCCCCTCATTAATTTTTAAATGTTCTTAATACGATGGGCATATTTCAGTCTTTTAGAAAACAGCAAAATAAAGATGCTTTGGTTGTGCTTAAGTTTTCACTGAGATTTCGTGATCTTTCCCCAGTACCTAAGTAGATTAAATTCTCTTGGTAAAGTTCTCGGCTGCATTCAGCACTTCATTCCATAAACATGTATCAAATACTTATGATGTGCTAAACTCTCTACTAGGAACAGAAATGAAAAAGAGTCAACACCTGCTCTGTAGGGATGAGAAGGCGCCTGTGAAGTCCTAAGTGGGTAATTGTGATACCATTCAATGTGTCAATTATGCAGGAGGGAAAGAGCATGCCAGCAAGAAGAGATGTTATGTGAAAATTCCAGGTGGGGGAGGAGGCAGGTAACTGCAAGCAGCTGGGTACTGCTGAGGCTGTGTTTCAACAGGGAGCAGAAAGGGATAAAAATGAGAGACATAAGGGCTTTTGGCTCATGCTATAGGTCTGCAAGTCATCTTGCAAGAATGTAGGTGAGGCTGATGCCTTTTCAACATTCTGACGTGACTGGGATTTGGATTTTGCAATCGATCTCATGTGATTGAAGAAGTGAATTGCTGAAGAAGGAACAGCCCTAGTTTGGGCAAGCATTGACCCTTCCCTGAGCTCATGGGGGTTCAAGATCAGGATGGAGTAGCTCTAGAGCACACCCTCCAACCCCCCAAAAAAATCCTATCTGTCCACGGCTTCTGTGAGCCAGTGGTTTACCTGGCTTAGGTGGGTAAGTCCCTCTGCTAGGGGTTCTAAGTGTGATATCCTCTCCTCCTCTTCCTTGTTGTCACTTCCTCTAGGCAATTTTCCTTCTCACCCTCCTTTCAACATAAACTCCTTAACTGTATCCCCACAGAAAGGGAATTTCTTACAATTCAAGGAGATGCACCCAGGTCCTGGTAAAAGCTCACAATGGTTTCATAAATCAGAGCCTGAAATTTAATCCTTTAAATACTCCCATATTGGTGTTTTATTTTTCTTCTTTTTCTTTTTCTTTTTATTTTATTGAATCACCATGAGATAACAGTTACAAGCTTTCAACCATGTTGGTATTTCACCGATGTTAGGACTTGAAAGAAATCCGAAGCAGGAATCAGCTCACAGTTGGGGTGATGGCCTCAAGTGGTGCTTTGCCTGGTTCATTCCCTACCCCAGCAGTTCTGGGCGTGACACTAAATAAGGAGCTAGGAGTAGACCCCAAGCATGGCTGGGTGTAGCCCATAAACCACAACCAAGTCAAACATTCACAAAATCATTTAACACCCAGACAATAATGAAACTTGGAATTTGACATCTCTGCTGTCACCAGAAAGATTCTAGTCCTCTGCAATCCTCAAGAAATCAAAATAAGCAACACTGCCGCTTCTAAGAATAAATATTTTTCCAGTTCAAAGACTTCTATGAAAAACATTTAACAATATTTTTGGCCACTTTAAAACTGATTTACTTGGGCACTTTCATAGCAAATTTTCATTCCTATTTGAGGAAGTCAAAGAAGAGAACAAGACAAACACACTTTCTTGAAACTAACACAACTACTTGCTTGTTAGTTAAAAAACAACAACAGCAAAAAAAAATCCCCCCCCCCAAAAAAAAAGAACAAACACCAAAAACAGAGTTGTTTGTGTGATCTCCTTCATGTTACTCAAGAAGACATGAGAACGACTTGACAGTGGAGATGCCATGGGGAGATATCAGATACTAGAAGTTGATTTATAAATGTATCCCTTTCATTCCTCCATAGCTGACAGTCAGGAAGGGATTTCTTGGAAGAAAGGACAAAAGACGCTTTTTTTTTTTTACTTTTTATGTCACATCAGGGGTTAGTCATGGCTCTGCACTCAGGAATTACTGCTGGTGGTGCTCAGGGACCATGTGGGATGCTGGGGATTGAACCCTGGTTGTCCATGTGCAAGGCAAGCGTCCTCCCTGCTATTGCTCAGGCCCAGGAAAGACACTTTGTACAGGAGTTTTCTCTGTCTTAGTCATATGTTTAACAGTTATCGTGGTTTGCTTTTTTTCTTCAGGATCACACTTTTTCTTAAAAAAAAAATTAGGGCTGAAGCTATAGTACAGGATAAGGTGTTTGCCTTGCACACAGCTGAGCTGGTTCGACCCCTGGCAGCCCATTAGGGCCCCTGAGGACAGCCGGGAGTGATTTCTGAATGCAGACACAGAAGAGACCCTGAGCATTGCCAGGTGTGACCCAAAAAGCAAGTAAGTAAATAAATAAAAGTATTAGATCATCTTCACATTCACAACAAAATTGTAAGGAAGCTACAGAACAATTTTCTAAATACTTCCCGCTCCCCTATGTGCTGCTGTTAGCCTCCCCATAAAACCACACATTTTCCCAAAGAGCAAATGAAATTATTATTATTATTATTATTATTATTGCTGTTTGGGTCACACCTGGCGATGCACAGGGGTTACTCCTGGCTCTGCACTCAGGAATTACCCCTGGCCGTGCTCAGGGGACCATATGGGATGCTGGGATTTGAACCCAGGTCGGCCGAGTGCAAGGCAAACGCCCTACCCACTGTGCTATCTCTCCAGCCCCGAAATTATTATATTTACAAGAGTACACATCTTTTGTTTTAGGCAGTATAGTTCACTATTTTTTTAGCAGCACATTTTATCTGATAAAATTTATTTTAAAACTGTGGGTATGTTTACATCTGTGCATTTTTGTATTTATTGGTTGTTGGTTGTTTTATATATGTTCATAAAACTTGCATTTGAAAAAACATTTAAAAAATCTAGAATTTTAATTTTTCAAAATATATTTAACATTTATATTCTATGAAAATATAATATTTTTCATTATATGCTGCTGCATCATTTATATTTTATGAAAAATAAATATATAATCAATACATAAGCAGGGGTCTCATGCCATCTCCTCCTGCACCCGTTCAGCTCAACACTAGAATAGGGATGTTAGCTTCTCCTTGTGTGCCCAGGATTTTGAGTTCTGCCTGGGGTGGCCCTGGACGCCCCCAGCTCACCCGAATTACCTAGGCAATGCCTCCCAAGACCCCAGAAGCATTGCCCTCTTGGGCCCTTGCATTGAACCACTGGCCAGGATGGCATAGACCTGGGGGGTCCCTCTTGCCCAAACCAACATAAAGAAAACAAGATGAGAAAAATGCTGAGAAACACAGTGCTAGCATGTTTAGGAAAAAAATGTGGTTTCACGCTAGAAATAGCAGACTGGGGCTGAAGAAGTGGGAGGAGCAACTATCATGAAATAGGAAGGCGTCATGCTGGGGGGAGACCCCCCAGGTTGGGGAGCTCCCAGGGGTCTTTGCACTCAAAGGCTGCACTGGAAGGGGTTCATGCCACACCAGCTTGGGTGGGGGGTGCTTAGGAGGGCAGGGATTCTGGCTCAGCAAAATGCCTAGGATGGGGGGTGGTGTGCAGAAATATATAGACACACACTCATTCCAGGGACTAGTCAACATCACACTGACTCCCAAAAAGGCCAAGGAAAGCTGCAAAAATAAAAGGGGGGGGGGAACTGCAGAGCACTGTCCCTGTTGAGTATAAAAGCAAGAGTTTTCAACAAAGCACCAGCAAACAGAATGCAACATTCCAGTGAAGGGTCAGAAGTCACAGTCACTCGGGATTTGGGACTCAGTGCTGGGTGCCAGGCGGGCCTGACGCTTACTAATCAACAAGCATCACCCGGAACATCAACAAAGGGCAGGACAGTCATCATGTGAACATGTTAATGGAGGCAGCAGAAACGGCGGAAGGGATTCAACATCCTGTCACTTTTCTTTTTTTCTTCTTTTGGAGGAATGTGCAGGGTGAGGGTGGGGCTGAGCAAGGGACTAAGGTGCAGTTGGCCTCATGCAAAGCACATGCTTTAACCCTTGCACTCTCTCTGTCTCTGTCTCTCTCTCTCTCTGGCCCCATCCTGTCGTTTAAAAATGCCTCGACAAAGCACTTCTCAACGTGATGAAGGAAACGCACAGGCAACATCAAGCTCAAGGGCAAAGCCACTGAAAGGTTTTCCTCTAAGATGGTCTTGAGACGGCAGCAATAGCCAGGGAGCTGGCTCAAAGGATGGGGATGTTCGGAGGTTTGGGTTCAATCCCTGGCCCTGCCTGGGCCCCAGAGCACTGAGCACAGAGCTGGGAGTGCCCATGGCACATCACCCTGTGTGGTCCCCAAGCCAAACCAAAACAGCAGAAGTCATGGACTGCCACAAAAACTCACAGGGCAGCCTAACTCACAATCACAAAACCGCACAGATGGGCTTGAAAGAAACTTCTGTGCTGATGTGTGAGGACAGGTTAGCTGGGCAGAGGACAGCAGAGCGAGGTGGCTCTGATTCCTCAGCCAACAGCATAACAAAGCCAACGCTAAGCCGGTGAAAGCCTTGAGGTTAAGAAGTCTAAACCTAAGGGCATCCAGTGTCCAAGGAGGTCTTTCCAAATAAGGCAAACTGAAGCCGAGGCCAGTTTTTATCCTTCGCATCTGCCGTTATCTCTACAAAAGTCTTTTTTTTTTTTAAATTTATTTATTTTTAATTAGAGAATCACCGTGAGGGTACAGTTACAGATTTATACACTTTTGTGCTTATACTTCCCTCATACAAAGTTTGGGAACCCATCCCTTCACCAGTGCCCATTCTCCACCACCCGTAAACCCAGTGTCCCTCCCACCCTCCCCAATCCCATCTCCCCCCCACCCCACCCTGCCACTGTGGCAAGGCATTCCCTTCTGTTTTCTCTCTCTAATTAGCTGTTGTGGTTTGCAATAAAGGTGTTGAGTGGCCGCTGTGCTCAGTCTCTAGCCCTCATTCAGCCCGCAACTCCCTTCCCCCACATGGCCTTCGACTACAATGTAGTTGGTGATCGCTTCTCTGAGTTGACCTTTCCCCGGAACGTGAGGCCAGCCTCGAAGCCATGGAGTCAACCTCCTGGTACTTATTTCTACAGTTCTTGGGTGTTAGTCTCCCACTCTGTTATTCTATATACCATAGATGAGTGCAATCTTTCTATGTCTGTCTCTCTCTTTCTGACTCATTTCACTCAGCATGAAACTTTTCATGCCCATCCACTTAACTACAAAATTCATGACCTCCTTTTTTCTAACAGCTGCATAGTATTCCATTGTATAGATGTACCAAAGTTTCCTCAACCAGTCATCCGTTCTGGGGCATTCGGGTTTTTTCCAGATTCTGGCTATTGTAAACAGTGCTGCGATGAACATACATGTGCAGATGTTGTTTCGATTGTACTTTTTTGCCTCTCTGGGATATATTCCCAGCAGTGGTATTGCTGGGTCAAATGGGAATTCAATATCTAATTTTTTGAGAGTCGTCCAAATTGTTTTCCAGAAGGGCTGAACCAGTCGGCATTCCCACCAGCAGTGAAGAAGGGTCCCTTTCTCCCCACATCCTCTCCAACAGCGGTTGCTTTTGTTCTTTTGGATGTGTGCTAGTCTCTGTGGTGTGAGGTGGTATCTCATGGTTGTTTTGATCTGCATCTCTCTGATGATTAGTGATGTAGAGCACTTTTTCATGTGCCTTTTGGCCATTCGTATTTCTTCCTTGGTAAAGTTTCTGTTCATTTCTTTGCCCCATTTTTTGATGGGGTTGGATGTTTTCTTCTTATAGAGCTCAACCAGTGCTTTATATACCATTGATATCAACCCCTTATCTGATGGGTTTGCAATAAAGGTGTTGTGTAAATATCCTTTCCCATTCTGTGGATAGTCTTTGTATTCTAGTCACTGTATCTCTTGCGGTGCAGAAGCTTTTTAGTTTAATGTAGTCCCATTTGTTGATCTCTGTTTTTACTAGATTGCTTAGTTCCGTGTCACCTTCTACAAAAGTCTTTATCTCAGCTCCAAACTACTTATGTTTTGGCACTGCCTCATTCAATTGTTGTTCTGCTCAAACAAAGTCTTAAAAATTTCAATATGCCTCTGTTTATTTTCTAGAAGGATCTTTTTATTTATTTTATCTTATTATTATTATTATTTTTAAAGTTATTATTATGTTTTAATAATATTCCCTCAACAATGCATCATATGGTAGCTTCATTAACATTACAAACAGTGGAAACATGTGGAAGATAGCAGAGCTACACTGAAATTGGACAAAGCCATTAATCCTCTGCTAAAGTTGATAGAGAAATCTTACTACTACTTTGATGAGTCATAAAAATCAAGAGCTACTTTTCCCGCCTATAAAATTCCTCTCTCTGTTTCATTGGAATTGAGGGATTGGAAGGTTATAAATCCATGCACAAATAGGTAGTGACGTTCCCAAGTGCTCTGACAGACTTCTGAGATATCAGCTAAGATACCTCAGGGAGCCATGAAATTTCTCTCTAGGCCTCTAGAGATGTTGCCTTGCATGCCAGTTCTCTGCTCCGGACTTTCTGGGAGAATCCTGAGCTCCAGATGTGGATGTCAGATGGCAGCCCTTCCGCCTGGCTTTCCTGGCCCTCCCAAAGGGGTTGTTCTCTTGTCCCTTTCTTCTCAAACTCTCTCCTTTCTGGTGTTCCAACTTTTATTCTTTTTTTTTTGAAATTTCTGCAACATTTTATTTTACTTTTTAAATTTTTTAAATTTAATGTTATTAGTGAATCACCGTGAGACAAAGTTACAGACTTACAGGTTTTCATGCTTACGTTTCAGTCATACAATGATCGAGTACCCATCCCTCCACCAGTGCCCATTTTCCACCACAAATGGTCCCAGCATCCCTCCCACCACCCCCACCCTGTCCCCTTCACCCCACTCTGCCTCTGTGGCAGGGCATTCCCATTTGTTCCCTCTCTCTTTTTGTGTGTTGTGGTTTGCTACAGAGGTATTAAGTAGGCATCTTGTTTGGTCTATAGTCTATTTTCAGCCCGTATCTCCCATCCCTAGTGGGCCCACCTAGCACCCTTTGCTTGGTGATCCCTTCTCTATCAGAGCTGCTTCTTCACCTAGCGTGTGAGGTCAGCTTCCAAGCTGTGGAGTACTCTTCTTGATACTTATCTCTACTATTCTTGGGTGTTAGTCTCCCATTCTGTTACTTTATATTCCACAAATGAGTGTAATCTTTCTATATTTGTCCCTCTATTTCTGACTCATTTCACTTAACATGATACTTTCCATGTTGACCCACCCATATGCAAATTTCATGACTTCATCTTTTCTAACAGCTGCATAGTATTCCACTGTGTAGATGTGCCAAAGTTTCTTTAGCCAGTCATCTATTCTCGGACACTCGGGTTTTTTCCAGATTCTGGCTATTGTGAACAGTGCTGCAACGAACATATAGGTGCAGATGTCACTTTTACTATACTTTTTTGCATCTCCGGGATATATTCCCAGAAATGGTATTGCTGGGTCAAATGGGAGCTCAATTTCTAATTTTTTGAGAAGCATCCATACTGTTTTCCAAAAGGGCTGAACCAGTCGGCGTTTCCACCAGCAGAGAAGGAGAGTCCTAAAAGGATCTTTTTAAAGGGAGTCATAATAAATCAGTGGGAAAGAAAAGATTCAGAAAATGTGAGAAAAATTGCTTATCAACATGAAAACTTGGGACTACTTTCTTGCTTTTTCCAAGGATTTTATATATATATATATATATATACATATATATATAATCCTCTAAATCCCATTATTGAATATGGTATTAGGTGTTTTGAAATACCTAGAACAGCCTGTTTCTTTATCTGAACTGAAGCTGATTCCAAAACAAAAAATAACTACACAAAATGTACATTTTGGAAAATATTTTCATTACATCTGAAAAGCACTGAGCTGTCACCTAGATTTGGAGCTAGGGAGAGGGATCAAGCTGACCCTGAGTTCAATCCTGACACACAGGGCCCCCAGCGCAGCTGGATGTAGCCCAGTGTCCTCTAAGAATGAATATATATCGAGTTACTTGGGGGTTTCAAGGGTCTGTCATGCTTTATTGGGTGTGGTCCCAGTAAAATTTTCTTAAAAATGAAAACTTGATTTCCTAAAGCTTGCACCATTGCTGAAAATGTCCTGTACCTGATTCCTTAGTTTGCCTCCAGAGGGCAGCATGGAGCCATTCTAGCATCCCCGAAGTCACCGCCACCAAAAGCCTTTACTTCGGTTTTTATTTCAACTCCTCTTTTTCTTATGACTAAGCCTCAACTAACTGGGTGGTCAGGATTAGAAAGGCTCTCTGAGGTCATAGATCAAAGTGATGCCAATAAGCCAAAGGGAAGATTCAAATAATCACTTTTGTATCATTAAAACAATTTTAAAATTACATAAAGAGCCAAGTAACTACAATGAATGCACTGTTGGCTGAAATATTTAATCAGCACATGTTTATTTTAAAAATGATGATGATTTTGGGGTTTTCTTCTAGAAGTATGTGACATTTATATAAAGAGTACTCATCATTTATTCATGTTTTGAGCCTTTGACTTACACAAGAATTATATCTGTGTCCCAGAAATTACTGAAGAGAAAAAGGACTCTGAAAGCACATTAGAGCATGTTAAAAAATAAGGAAATTTCAACTTATCCACCCTCTTCGAACAACAAAATTGCTGGCTGAGATAGACTAAAAGCATCTACAAGCTGACAAAGGAAGGAAAGCTTGTGCTGAAATGAAATGGATGTGGAAATCCAGGCAACTTGCAGCCTCTTCCTGCAGGTGCTCCTGTCCAAGAGAATCTCAGCTTTGGCTGACGGAGCAGAGAGAACAGATATGGCCTAGGTCCTCTTCAAAGTGGGACTCTGTTTTGTAGTCCTGCAGGGTGGGGCCAGAGGGGGTTGTTGGGCCACACCTGGAGACGCTCAGGGGCTGACAGTGCTGGGAGTGCCCCCGCAGTGGTGCTTAGGGGACCGTGTGGTGCTAGGGTCGAATCTGGGGCTCCCACATGCAAAGCATGAACCTGCGGCTCTTGCAAAGCGTTCCCCAAGTGGGCTTCTAAATACAGACAGTCCCTAGTGAAAATGCTTCAACTTCCAACTGCTTCCTTTGATGAGAGTGGGAAGGCCACACCCCACATAGTCCATGGAAACTGTTCTTCCACTGTTGCTCTTTCCCAGGGAAGTGAGCCATGGTGAGTTATCCTCTGGGGCCACAGGGCGGTGGCAGTGGCCAGACAGCCACAGGACCATGAGGGTAAACTACCTCCTGCGAGCTATTCTTGAGCATCTACTGACCACTGACGGCCTGTGGCATCCCCATCACCCAGTCTTTCGTGTGATTTCAGTGTTTTAAGCCCTCATCAGGCCCAGCATGCTTTCACCTGAATGGGGAGAATGCACACAGCCCTGCCGCTTCCGTGTTGAGCCTGGTATTGGACACACCACGTAGGATGTAACCCACATGGTTATAACACAGGCTTTCTGTTGGGTGGCTTGACCAAGTGGTGGCGAACATAAGTGTTCTATGTCGATGTCAGGTAGGTGAGGCTATGGCAATGGTTGGTTAATTGAGTTTAAATACATTTTTAGCTGATGATATTTTAAATTTAGGATGGGCTTCTCAGGACAGAAAAACCACTGTCTGTCAAGGAAGATACGCGTTTGCTTTGAAATCCAGCACAAATACCACCTCCACTGTGAAGACTTCCCAAATCATC
This sequence comes from Sorex araneus, assembly GCF_027595985.1. Lineage (NCBI taxonomy): Eukaryota > Metazoa > Chordata > Mammalia > Eulipotyphla > Soricidae > Sorex > Sorex araneus. The sequence goes on along the minus strand of NC_073310.1, from coordinate 57,289,293 downwards.
ACAGCAAAATTCAACTGACTGACCCCGGTTCAAACAGCACCACCACTGGGAGTCATTCCCGAGCACAGTCAAGTCTGGCTGAGAGAGAGAGAGAAAGAGAGAGAGAGAGACAGAGACAGAGACAGAGACAGAGATGAGACAGAGAGCAGGCTTGTTGATATATCCAGGTCTTGTCCAGCTGCCACCTCTGACTGCATAATGCATCTTCCCCAACTCAGCAGTGCTTAGCCAAAACAGTTTAGGAGGTTCATCTATTCTGTGGCTCTTCAGAGAGCAGGGCAGGGTGGCTTGTCCCTACTTATCTCTGAGTGCTCTGGATGCCCGTGGCCAGGCTCATGTGGGACCCTCTGTGGCCTGAGCTTCTCCCAGCATTGCAGCTGCATTCAGCAAAAAGCCTAGCGAGGGAATATCCATGGAGGCTAATGACACGAGATGAAGCTTCCTCTGACCTGGCCTCCCAAGTCACTTCCTCCACATCTGATTAGGGAACAGCCACTCTGGCCACCCACACTCAAGCACAGGGAAGGAGGCCTCAGGTCTTGAAGAGGGGGAGCCCTGCTTGAGAGCAGGGTGGCCACCAATGTTGCCAACTCTGCTTTGGCACAGAGTCACCGCGACGCTTGACGGCATTTGGTCATCAGGCAGGTATTTTCAGCTGTAGATCAGTGAACAGTCAACTCACTGTGACTTAAGTGCCAAGGGAGTTGGGAGACCATAAAAGGAAAAGGCCAGAGACAGAGCAAATCCGGAAGTACTTTGGTTCCCCCATGATGTCACCTCACTGCTTCCCACTTCGCCACCCTTAGCACAGACAGCATCTCTGGCCAGGGGTTTAGGTTGGCTACAGTGCTCCCAAGCCTCAGACAGGATAACGTGAAGCAAAGGCCCCTTTCTTAAGAAAGGCCATTTCCATCCCAAACGTCCCCTGACCTTTCCAGGTCCTGGTGGTGGGGCTGCCTTGTGCAGTCTGGAAGAGAAAGGGTCTAGCATTCTGGCTCCTAGAGTAGAAAGTGCTTCTGCTGTGAGAATAGGAGAAGGGCACGGCTGCAGAGTCCCGGGGTCCCCTGCATGTGCAGGAGGCCATGCAGTGATTAGCTGATAGCTGGCTCCCTGCACAATATCCCTGCACAGAAGGCCCAGATCAGAGACCCATCCCGAGCATCACGTTACAAAATCCCCAGAGGTTCACAGGAGGAAAGACGTCTGCAGCAAGTGCACAATGCACAGACTGGGTAAAACATTTCTCTCCAGAGTGGGGAGGGCTTGGGCTTACAGTGGTGCTCAGGGACAACTCCTGGCTCTGTGCTCCAGAGTGAGCCCTGGCAGAGCTCAGGGGACCATACAGGTTGCCTGGATCTAAACGGAGTCACAGACACGCAGCTGCATGCGAGGCAAGTGCCTTACCCCCTCGACTAGTCCACAGTCCTGCTAAATATTAAGGAAATAGATTGAAATATACTAAATATGTATGGAAATATATTGAAGTGAAAGATGAGACCGTAACATCTTTCATAACAGTGAGCAGTAGGTCTTTGCTAGGTCTGAGAGGGAATCTTTGAACACTATAAATTTTCTCGTTAGGGGAGAGGATGAAGCACTGTGCTGAGCGGATACTCCCCATTATTAGGCCATTAGAAAGACGCCCGAGGAGAGCGGAGCCCTTTGTGTGGATTTCCCTCCAACCCCTGAGCTCCTAAACCCACCGGCTTGCCCAGCAGCCTGTGACTGCCCTCTCCCTGGCCCACGTGTTCTGGACCCAGGCTGGAACTGCCAGTCTTCGGAGAGTTCAGTCTCTAACTGCAAATGAGTATCTTGGTAAGTTTAAGCTAAGCAGAAAAGTCTCGTGCTCCATCCCCTTTTAAACAGGGAAGGAACTGAACTTCAAAGCTAAACGCTGAAAGGAAACCCAAGGCAACCCCGATCAGAGAAGACGGGCCCTAACACCCCAAAGCTACCTTGTACATGGCTCTGATGACAGCGATGGCATCCGACAGCTGTTGATTATAGCTCGTTCTGATGACATCCTCATTCTGCAGACCAAAATAGCCACAATGAGCACCAGAGTCTATTTCCAAACACCAGCTCTCCCTGGGATAGGAGGTCTTAAGAAACAGCATGAAGACGTTGGCTCTATGATAATTTCTCCCACATCACAGTTATCCCAACACTGGTCCTTAACCAAAAGTAATAGAGAGCTCAGAGGGGAAAAAATAAATATGCTTAACGGAAACATTTTACCTATAGACATAGTTTAGTGTCTTCCCAGAATTGCTTTTATTTATTTTTAAAACGTATTTTTGGTCTTGGGGCCACACCTGGCGGTGCTCAGGGGTTACTTATGACTCTGCACTCAGGAATTACTTCTGGCAGTGCTCAAGGGGCCATGTGGGATGCCGGGGATTGAACACAGGTCAGCTGCGTGCAAGACAAATGCCCTAGTCACTGTATCACTCTGGTTCCCAGAATTGCTTTCAAAAGTAGTTTTAAACTGGGCCACAGAGAGAGCTCAGGAGAAAGAGCTGAACACATACTTTACGTGTTAGAGGTCTGGTTTGCTCCTCAGCACCTCATAATCCACTGAGCACCACTAAGACTAGTGCACTAAATGCAACAGGCATGGCCTTCCCCTCCCCTCCCCACTCCTGCCAATCCTGAGCATTAAAATTTGACTCATATCCACCTCTGATTCTTGTATTTTAAAATAGGATATGCTTATGAAAGGAAATTGAGAACCAAGAATCTAGGATCTGGAGTCATTTTCTGATTAGTCAAATAATTTTATCTTCTCTGCTTAGGATGATGAAAGATAGTGTGTTTTAAAGATCCTTGATTTTGATGTCAGTGCTGATTCTAGCAGGGAGTATGAACAACAAACAGATTTTGGAGACAGATTGAATTTCCATATCATCGACCATTTCTCTCTGAACTTAAGCAAGTTACTTAATCTTGGTAGCTTAGTTTCCTGGTCTATATAGATCAGGGATGATAGAATTTCCATTTTAGGATTGTTAAAGGACTTCAAGAGGAAGTGGAGTTAAAAGGCTTGGCTCAGTACCCAGTTAGGTGGATCAGTAAAAAAAGAAAAGAGGTTTCTTCGGTTGTTGTTGTTGCTTGATTGTTTATTTGCTTCAGAGCAAAGAAACAGCAGTGAATGAAAACAGAGCTTTGGGGGACCCAAAGAGCTAGCTCAATGGGCTACAGTGAAGGCTTTGCATTTATCTCCCTGAATTTAATCTCTGGAACCACATAGTACCCCAAGTACCACATGATCCCCTAAGCACTGCCTGAAGTGACTCAGAGCACTAAGCCAGGAGTAGTCCCTTCAGGCATCATTGGGTCTGGTCCTGAAACCAAAAACCTACCAAGTAAACAACAATAGTTTGAACAGTAAAGAACAGTATTTTTTGTGGGGAGTTTTTGAGGAATGGGGCTGGGCTACACTTGATATTTGGAGGCTACTGTGTGCTCTGGTGTCACCTTGAGGGATCACACCAGGGCTGACTACATGCTTGGAGGCAGCCAATGCCGGTACTATCTCTCTGGTCTGAGGACAGTGTCCTTTATGACAGGTCAAAATGCTAACCTGATCTAGAATTTTAGGAACTTCCTCAGTGCAGGAGAGTTTTCATGTCTTTGGCTCCTAAAGAGCTAAAACACAAATAAGATCATATAAAATTGGGTTCAGGGCTAGAGAGATAGTACAGCATGGAGGGCTCTTGTCTTACCCAGGAAGGAGTCTTACCCAGGTTTGATCCCCAGCACCGCATGCAGTCCCTTGCATCCACCAAGAATGATCCCTGAGCACAGAGCCAAGAGTAAGCCCTGAGTACTGCTGGGTATGGGCCCTAAACCAAAAAAAATAAAATAAAATTGGGGTTTGTGCCAGATGGCAAGCATTCAAATGGCTAGTCTGGCACCTGAACTCTGCTACTTTTACGTTATTATTTTTGTTCTGTTTTTGTTTTTTTAAATTATTGCATTTGAGCAAGTTAATGAATCCTCTGGGCTGAGTTTGTTGTCAGCAAAAGGGGGATGAAAACTAAAGCTCTTCTGAAGGTGAGTGCGGGATGCAATGAGCTGGGATACCTCTTTGTAAAGGTAGTGCAAAATGGGGGTCTGAGGACTGGTCTATAAGACCCTGCACAGGCAGATGCATCACTGAGCTCCAACAACTGATGCATCAACTGAGCCCGGACAGCCACAGCTACAAGCCCCAACCCCAGCCCCAGCCACACGTACAACAGAGAGCCTCTACCTGATAAAGCGCTCTTTCAAGTAATTGGATTCTGTCACTTAAAACTGAGAAGAGACGCGAGGATTCCTCTTTGAGTCGATCTTCAAACTGCAGCTGAAGCAATTGCTTGAGGAAGGCAAAATCCACCTGGAGGGATTTAACAATCTAAAACCAGAAGATATGCATTAGGGTTGACAGCAAGGGTCCTCTGGGCAAAGATGCCAGCTACTAAGGAACGGCCCTGCGCACCCACTGTGCGGGGGCCTGCCCTGCCCTGGAGATAATGCCCTACTGTGACTCCCTTTATAACGACAAACTATTATGTGCCAAAGGATGGGGGGGCGTGGAGAAGAGATGAGGGAAAGAGGGTGAGAGAAGAGATGAGGGAGAGGAGGGGAGAGGAGGTGAAGGAGAGGGAGGGAGGGACAGGAAGGATGGAAGATGAGGTGAAGGAGAGGATGGGTGGAAGAGGAGGTGAAGGAAAGGAGGGATGGAAGAGGAGATGAAGGAGAAGGAGGGGTGGGAGAGGAGGAGGGAGGGATAGGAGAGGAGGGAGAGAAGGTGTAGGAGAAGAAGTGCGGAAGGAGTATATAGGGAGAAGAGGTGGAAAAGAAGTGGCTGGAGAAGGGAGGGGGAGGAGGGAAGCCAGAGTGGAGGTGAGAGAGAGAAAGTAAGGGAGAGAGGGGGGTAAGGGAGAGGAGGTAAGGATACAGGGGAGGTGAGAATACAGAGGAGGTGAGAATATAGAGGTGAGGAGAGGTAAGGAAGAGGGGGTGGGGAGAGATAGAAGAGATGGGGAGAGAGAGAAGATAAGGGAGAGGAGGGATTCCCAAGTTTCTTTCCTCCCACACAGAATAAAGACTTGCATTGACATTGTCTTCAGGGAAACAGATATCAGAGTCCAGAGCATGACTTCACAATGTCCAGACACAATTCAAATGCCCTAATGTACAAAACCCAGGAAATTTGAAAACATGAGTGCTGTCACATATGAAAAAGATAATCAGGGGCCAGAAAGATAGATCAATAGGGTGAGAAGCCCAGTGTTCCACCTCTGCCACTCATAGTCCCTCCCCCAGCCCCACCCTCCAGCACAGAACCAGGAGCAGTGCCCAAACCCTACCCCAGCAACAGAACAAAACACACCAATGCCCACCAACATGCCCACCAATAGTGGGCTAGTGGAATATAAGATGGAAATTTTGAGACATAATATGGTTGTGAAATGGGTGGGGAGCTCTTTACTACCAACTGAAGAATAAAGGACAAAAGAAGAATAAGAGTGTCTACCCCAGGGACAGTGTCACTGATGAGGGATTTTAGTAATAACTTCACATCTGATGAAATAGATGTTTTATTTCTTTACAACCAAAAGAGATACATTGGAATTGTGTAGCATGTCAAGATTTGACAGAACTAAATGGAAGACTTTTTACCCAAAAAAATTATGATATTTTTCTGGGGTGCAGGGCACAACACTTGGCAGTGCTCAGGACTTACTCCTGCACTTAGGGCTTACTCCTGACAGTGCCTGGGGGAAAGGATGTGGTTCCAGGGATCCAACCCGGGTTGGCTGTGTGCAAGGTTAGTGCCCAACTTGCTGTATTATTGCTCTAGCCCCATAATTATATAAAATTTTAAGTGTCATAGTAGAAGTTTGGGTGGGGCAGAGAGATAGTATAAGAGTTAATGTGCTTGCCTTGCATGTAGCTGACTTTGGTTCAATTTCTGACAGAGTATAGTCTCTGTACATGTCTAGGAATAATCCCTGAGCACAGAGCCAGAAGTTGCCCCTGAGCACTTGTGGGTGTCACCCCAAAACAACAACAAAAAAGATAACCATAAACAAAATTTATTTTTCTTCCTTTCTTCCCCTCCCTCCCTCCCTCTCTCCCTCCTCCCCTCCCTCCTTCCCTCCTTCCCTCCTTCCCTCCTTCCCTCCTTCCCTCCTTCCCTCCTTCCCTCCCTCCCTCCCTCCCTCCCTCCCTCCCTCCCTCCCTCCTTCCTTCCTTCCTTCCTTCCTTCCTTCCTTCCTTCCTTCCTTCCTTCCTTCCTTCCTTCCTTCCTTCCTTCCTTCCTTCCTTCCTTCCTTCCTTCCTTCCTTCCCCATTCCAGAGATTGAATCCAGAACCACAAGCATACAGACCAAGTGCTCTAGGTCAGAGGGCTAAGTCAACAGGATGAACACATGCTTAGCATGTTAGAGGCCCAGGTTTACCACAGGGCCTCCCAAACACCACAAGGAGTGACCCCTGAGCACAATTGATTGTGTCCGAAAATGAATACAGTGGATAGGGCACTTGCCTTCCACATGGCCAACCGGGATTTGATCCTCGACTCCCCATATGGTAGCCTGAACCCAGCCAGGCATGATCCCTGGGCACAGAGCCAGGAGTTATCCTTGAGAATAGCCAGGTGTATCCCCCAAACCAATCAACCAAACAAGCGAAAAGCTAAACTAGTATTCTGTTGAGCTACATCCCAGTCTAGAAATTTCTTACATGTATCAAAAGGATTTCAAAATGAAGAAGCAAGTTACTAAACAAATCAAAATACATAAGCATGTCATAAGTATGACACAAGGCATATGTATACATATATACATATAGTAATTTATGTTAATAATTTTAAAAAGCTGGGCTGTAGCGATAGCACAGCAGGTAGGGTATTTGCCTTGCATGCAGCTGACCAGGTTCAATCCCCAGCATCCCATATGGTCACCCAAGCACCGCCAGAGGAAATTCCTGGTACAGAGCTGGGAGTATTGCTGGGTGTGACCCAAAAAGAAAAAAATATTTCAACAGCATACTGGAATTTAGCTCAGTTTGTCAAAGATGCTAACACCTTAATATTTTTAATTGTTTCAACTCTGTCAAGGAGATAAAAATCAAGGTAAATAATACCAAAAATTGTCACAAAAATTATAAACAAAACACACACACAGACAAGTCCAGCTGCACCTCTACTAGTTTTCGTGTAGATGAAGTCAGCTCTTTAATGGGTACGATTTCACTCTCTTCTGTCTGGGTAGCACGGTCAGTGCTGGTAAAGCCAATCTTCAAATCATCCGAAACAATAAGTCTGAAAAACATGGAGAGTGAGGTGGGCCACACAATCAGCATTCCCCTTAGAACATATCTAAGAGCAGAGACTTTAGTGCAAACCAGATTCCATTTTAAAGATTCAGAGGGATTTGGGAGGGGATGACACCTCTGCTCCTGATCTGGGGGTTCAATCATGCCCCCCACCCCCATGGTCAGATGTCCTGTCCTGGCATTATGCCCTACGGACACTCAACTTCGTTCCACTTTCTGATCAATTTACAAGTCTCCATTTAAAAGCTTAGTAATAGTTTTACCTATCCATGACTGCTGAGGCCGTGATAAATTATGCACCAGTTCATCAAGCGGAAAGACCTTGAAGACACAAGCTCCTAAAGTGTGGTGTGAGGACCCCAGCGGTTCTAGGCCTCTTTCCAGGGAGTTCCACAAAGTCCACCATTGCTTTCTAGATTCCACAAAGAAGGTTTTTAAGTTTTAACCTATTCTGCTCTCATTTTCTTAAAAGTGTTAAATGGAGCAATTCAGAAGAAAACAAAACAAAACAGAACAAAAAACAATAGGTAAGGAGTGTATAATCGGGCTCCAGAAGCAGAAAGGAGAATTGAGCACATTTTCAGGGAAAGAAAAGATGTAAAGATGAATCCAAATGCAAAATAAGGTGCCCACAATTCTTGTGAAAACTGCTCTCTCTCTTTTTTTTCTAGGGAGGGAGGGTAACATCTAGTGGTGGTTAGGGCTTACTCCAGCCTCTGTGCTCAGGTATCACTCCTGTTGGGGCTCAGGGGACCTTATCAGGTGCCAGGGACGGAACCTGGGTCAGTGCATGCAAGGCAAATGCCGAACCACTGTGCTCTGGCTCCAGCCCTAAGACTGCTCTTTTGGAATCAGGTGTCTTGCGCATGTTGGTGGTGGTAACTGTGGACATAAAACCATAATTGTCAACATGATTACAATCCTGTGACATAAACAATAGTTATTAAACTTAAAATATATATAACAAAACTGCTCTTTTGGGTCTGGGGAGGTGGCTCAATGGGCTGCAGTGACTGCTGCCCAAAACACAGCCTCTGGTCTGATGATGCTCAGGAGTAGTCCCTGAGCATCACACAATATGCTCTTTCTCCCCCAAAGATAGTCTTTTTAAAAAAGAGTTCTTTGTATTATATATTTACTTGTATCACTTGACATCCCATTGTTCATCGATTTATTCTAGCAGGCGCCAGTAACGTCACCATTTGTCCCTGTCCCATGCTAGTGTAGCCCACTGGCATCTGCTCACTCCAGGAACACGAAGAGCTTCAAACCATTCATTCAGGGTCTTGATGAAGAAGTCTGACCATCTTGTGGATGAGAAGCCATCTGGTCTTTTGACGTCCTGTGGAATGCAGTCGGTAACAGCTCTAGTTCAGTAGTCCTCTCTAAATCGCATTATGTGTCCGGTCCATCTGATTTTCGACGCCTTGGCAAACGAGACAGCGTCCCTGACTCTTGATCATCAATGGAGGTCAGAACTCCAGATTCCTTCTCTCACTTGAGTGAAATGTGATACTCCAAGCATAGCTCTTTCGATTCCTCTTTGGGATACCCGAATAGCGTTTGTATCCTGTTTTCATAGGGCCCAGGTCTCTGAGGCATATGTTAGTACAATATATACATTATATAATATATATATGTATATATATATATAGCATAAGACATACCCTGCTGGTGCCAGATAAATTCCTCATGGGCCAACCTCCACTACCCAACTGCCACCATGCTCCAGGCCACTTTCCAGACTGTGCGGTTGCTTCTGTGCGACACATCATAAACACTTCCTACACATTTTTCATCATTACTGCACCATATTTGATGGGATTAAAATATGCTGTGAACCATAGGAATACCTATAATGGTGATTAGAGGCCGCCCTAAAAACCTCCATCCCTCTCGGAGAGCCCTGCAAGCTACCAAGAGTATCCTGCCCACATGGCAGAGCCTGGCAAGCTCCCCATGGCATATTCGATATGCCAAAAACAGTAACAATGATGAATCTCATTCCCCTGACCCTGAAAGAGCCTGCAAAGTGGCACCATTGGGAAGGATAAGTAAAGAGAGGCTGCTAAAATCTCAGGGCGAGGACAAGTGGAGACGTAACTGGTGCCCGCTTGAGCAAATCGATAAACAACGGGATGACAGTGATGACAGTGACAGTGATACAGTGAAGGTCATAAAATTAAGATGTGAGGGAAGTGAGGAGAGGACAGAGAGAGAGAGAGAGAGAAAGGGAGAGAGAGAGGGGGAGAGGTAAAAGGGGGAGAGGGAGAGAGGAGCAGAGAGAGGGAGAAAGTGAGAGAGAGGGGAGAGAGGGAGAGAGAGAGGGAGGAAGGGGGAGGGAGGGGAGAGAGGGAGAGAGAGAGGGAGGAAGGGGGAGGGAGGGAGAGGGAGAGGGAGAGAGAGAGCTTATGTACTGTAGCTGATGTGCACACTATTTTTGAAAAGTCTAGGAGTCCCCAAGAGCAAATAGATTTTCTATGAACCCCTTTCCGAACCATTCATGACAAGACTCTTTTTTTGCCTTTCTTTCTTTCTTTCTTTCTTTCTTTCTTTCTTTCTTTCTTTCTTTCTTTCTTTCTTTCTTTCTTTCTTTCTTTCTTTCTTTCTTTCTTTCTTTCTTTCTTTCTTTCTTTCTTTCTTTCTTTCTTCCTTCTTTTTTTCTTTTTTTTCTTTTAAATTTTTTAAATTTTATTGAATCACAGTGAGATAGTTACAAGCTTTCATGTTTGGTTTACAATCTCACAATGATCAAACACCCATCCCTCCACCAGTGCACATTTCCCACCACCAATATCCCAATATCCTGGGTATACCTCCCCTTTCCCACCCTCCCCCTGCCTCTAAAGCAGACAATATTCCCGATACTCACTCTCTACTTTTGGGCATTATAGCTTGCAACACAGACACTGAGAAGTCATCATGTTTGGTCCATTATCTACTTTTGGCATGCATCTCCCATCCCAACTGGTTCCTCTAGCCATCATTTTCTTAGTGATCCCTTCTCTATTCCATCTGCCTTCTCCCCTCTGCTCATGAATCAGTCTTCCAGCTATGGGGTAGTCCCCCTGGCCCTTGTATCTACTGTCCTTGGGTGTCAGCCTCATGTGATGCTACCCTACACTCCACAAATGAGTGCAGTCCCTCTATGTCTGTCCCTCTCTTTCTGATTCATATGACAAGATTCTTAAACAGTGATGACAGACGATTTTCTGGAAGAGGTCTCTCTGTCAATTCAATCAACCTTACCCATACAACAACTACTTGTTTCTAAAATGTCAGCAGGAAGATCCACAAAGCTCCAAGATTCTAACTTTCTAGTTCCAGGGCACATACCACACATGACACCTATGCTGTTTGCTTCCTGGGCCTTCCATTGGCTGCTGCAAACATTAGTTTGGCAGGGTCGGGGGCTGTTCCCATGCACCCCTCCCTCCTGTCTTTTTTCCTCAAAACCTCTAATTTCTCTTCTTCAGTTTCTCAGGGCAGGAAGGAATCCCATTCCCAGGGCCAATGGGAAGCTTGTCTGGTCTCTGTTCCACCCGGGGACCCCATTCTCTGGGGCAGAAGTGTACAGGGGAGGCAGGGAACTCGGGTTGAGTGAGTGTCACTCAAAGAAAGATCTAGAGGTCTAGGGCCGGAGCGATAGCACAGCGGGTAGGGCGTTTGCCTTGCACACGGCCGACCTGGGTTCGATCCCCGGCATCCCATATGGTCCCCCAAGCACTGCCAGGAGCGATTCCTGAGTGCAAAGCCAGGAGTAACCCCTGAGCATCGCTGGGTGTGACCCAAAAAGCAAAAAAAAAAAAAAAAAAGAAAGATCTAGAGGTCTAGAGTCCCCCAGGAGGGGTTTCCTGTGTCTGTGAACATCGCTATACATGGAATGTGATGGTCATTTGATGGCACAAGAAGTGACAGCCAGGGACTGGAGAGAGGACAGTGGGCAGGGTGCTTGCCTGGCACCTGGCGGCTGATCTGGTTTTGACCTTGGCACCCAAATGGGTCCCTGAGCACCAGCAGAGCAGTCCCTGATCACAGAGCTGGGAGTAAGCCCTGAGCCCTGCCAGTTATGGCCTCAAACTCAAAGCAAACCAAAAAAAGAAAGGACAGCCAGAGAATAAAAATAATGAGTTTCTAAGCAGACAGAAACAAGATGACTGACCACTGACTAAAAGAGCACTGGAGTTTGTCACAGTCCTGAGCCCTGGCCTTCCTCTTCTGTACTATAAAAATGTGCCAGTTGGTGAAAGTCTCTGTCCCTTGAGGCTGAAGACCTCCTAACTGATACTCTCACTGAGGCATGACATAGATCCCTTCACCTTTCTGTGTCTTGGTTCTTCCTTAAGGGAAAGAATAGAACCTAGAACTATTCTCAGGATCAGTGTGTTCATACTTGGAACATGGGGCATGTCACATAAAGTGTTCCTTGGATGATGGATGTGATGTGGGTGTTTATTCTATTATGATTCTTATATGTACATATATATATATACATATGTAATTTTATTCTCTAAGACCTAGAGTCACTGTCACTGTCATCTCATTGCTCATTGATTTGCTTGAGTGGGCACCAGTAACATCTCCATCGTGAGACCTATTGTTAGTTTTTGGCATATGGAATATGCTACGGGTAGCTTGCCACGCTCTGCCGTGTGGGTAAGATACTCTCGGTAGCTTGCTGGGCTCTCCGAGAGGGGTGGAGGAATCAAACCCAGGTTGGCTACGTGCAAGGCAAATGCCCTACCCGCTGTGCTATAGCTCCAGCCCAGGACCTCGAGTAGCATTTAAAATTTATATTTCTCCTTGGAAAATATCAGTTCATATCAGTGATTTTAACTATTTTCTGCATAGATGTCTACGTGTATTATATTTTATAAATGTTAATGTGTTATCTCATGTTCACTTAGTAATATGATTACATTGGTTATAGCTATCCAGAGAAACAAAATTATATGATATATAATACATGTACATATTTTCTTAGAGAAGACATACGTGTTGGTTCACATGGGTATGTAGGGCAAAAATTCTTCCATCTGAAGTCTTCAAGCTGGAGAAGCAAGAAGATCAATTGTGTGATATGATAAAGTACAAAACAAAAGGTCTAAGTAGCAAAGGGAAACTAGTGATGATGTTCTCAGCTGGAAGGATGGGAGATAATTATTAAAGTCTGCAGCCCCAAAACCAGGAGCTCCAATATTTAGAGAGAGCAAGAGAAGATGGGTGTCCAAGAAAAAAATGAGAGAGAATTCATCATTTTCCACTTTTTTTTTTACTATTCAAGCTCTGGTCAGCTGGGATGATGCCCGCCCACATGGTGAGGGACATCTGCCCTCAGGGATCACTTCTGGGGGGGACTCAGGGCCATATGGGATGCCAAAGATTGAATTGGGTTGGCCTCATGCAAGGCAAGTGCCTTATTTGCCGTACTATTACTCTGGTCCCTCATGATGATTTATTTTATGTGTTAGCTACACTGTGCTAAAGGGTGGTCAGACACCTGATAAAACATTATTTCTGGTATGTCTGTAAGAATATTTCTGGAGGAGACTATCATTTCGTTCATAAGTTTGAATAAATACATTCTTCACCTACATGGTGGGCATTATCCAGCTGTCCAGAGGTCATATAATTATTACATTTTAAGATATATATATATATATGTATTTATTTATTTATATACACTGTCACTGTCATCCCGTTGCTCATCGATTTGTTCAAGTGGGCACCAGTAACGTCTCTCATTCTCTCATTGTGAGACTTATTGTTACTGTTTTTGGCATATCCAATACGCCACGGGTAGCTTGCCAGGCTCTGCCATGCAGGCGCGATACTCTCGGTAGCTTGTCGGGCGGAGGAATCGAACATGGGTCGGCCGTGTGAAAGGCAAATGCCCTACCGCTGTGCTATTGCTCTAGCCCATATATATACACACACATATATATTTATTCTGGGAAAAAACTATCAAAGTACAAATGGGGCAGGAGAAATAGTACAGGAGGTGTGACCCTGGCTCAATCCCAGCACCATATATGATCCTCTAAACACTGACAGGGGTCACTGCTAAGCATAAAGCCAGGAATAGCCATGAGCATTGTTGGATGTGGTCACAACCCCCACAAAATTAATTAATGGGGTATTGAATATTCTACTTCAAAAGGAAAATTTAAGACCAGAGAAATAGCTCAATGGTATGGAGTGCCTACTCTGCCGGAGGCCCAAGCTGGATCCCAGAGCACTGCCATGGGTGACCGAACAAGCTAGGAGCAGCTCCAGAGTGCTGACAGGTATATCCCCCACACCCAGCCGGGAAAAAAAATAGGCAAGTTTTTATTCCTTCTTACTGATGGCACCGTAGGGAGAGGCAAGTGCCAGGGGCCCTGAGCATGCCTGCACATTCTCTCTGGGCTTGCCAAGAATGCAAAGTCCTGACCACACAATTCACAGGCCATTCCTTGGAGGTGTGTTTGCAATGAACAACCCAGAGGGTGAGGTCATGGTCTCCTTTTGCCAAGAGGCAGGCTTGCTGCTGCTCACTGTGAACAGGGAACCTCCCCACAGCATGCAGGCACCCTCTCACTGCAAGTCGCCGAGTACAGGACTCCCACCAGGGTTTCCTGGACCACCCCCATGGCATTTAGGGGGGATCAATACAAAAGAACAAGCAGCTCTGGCACTGCTTTGGTCATGATGGTAAAATTCTTTTTCTCTGATCTGGGGGTGGGGGTGAGTTGCTTTTTCTGTCCCCACCTTCTTAGCCATAATTCAAGTTCAGCTAATGTGTCAAGTGCACAATCATGTTTACTATTATCCTGGGGACGTTATTTCACAGTATAAATCAAAATAAAAATAAAATTCCACTGAAAATAATGTAAAAATTCTTTTCTTATGGTACAGATAAAAAGTAAAGTGAAACCATTGTCTTTCTAAACAAGTGTCCTTCAGAATATAAAGAATGGCTTCCTAAAATTGTTACCTGTCTTCAAGCTATTATCATTTTAATCCATCATTCAGTTTAATAAGGCATCTTACTAAAAACTAGCTTGTGCCATTATCTTGCTATTAATAAGAGAGCTTCACCTACATAAGAAAATTAAATTTAGTCCTTTTCTTCTAAGCTCCAAAATCTGGGTTCACACTATTTGTTAGAACTTGATTCAACAAAGAATCTGTTAATATCTTTAGATACTGTCTTGGGTATCAAGGATAATAGCAGTGGACAAGAAACAACTAAGGAAATCTACTCTGACTTCCATTAGAAATCTATTCTAATGGAAGAGATAATGACTAAACAGCAAATTAGTCTCTATAATGTTGGTGTTATAAACCTCATCATCTCTCATTACGTACATTCAACATACTATACACACCTTCAATATATGCTGTTTAATGTTTCCAAAATACATCTGTATCTTGGCAATACCCTCAGCCTAGGACATAGTCACCCACACTTGTCTATTAAAATCCAAGTACTTATTTTCTCTTCCAGCTTTCTTGTTCTTTCATTGTCCTCCTTTTGCAGAGTAGAAGAATAACATGATGGTCAATGACACAGGCCAATTGCTCAGTGGCGGGAAATGTTGAAAGCAATAAAGAAGAGAAGACCAACAGCCCCAGAAGTCAAGAATGCAGGGCAGTAGAGGAATAGTGGCAGGGACATGGAAATATATAGTAAAAAAGAGAGTTAGCATGGTTGGAAGACTGGTACATGAAACAAATAAGAAAAAGTACTGAAGATGACAAATTTTTTTTTAAAAATATAACGGCATCTCCATGTTAACTGAGAAATGACTCAAATAAATAGAGTACTTTGAAGGATGATGGATTTATAAACATCCAAACCACAGAGTCAATAACACTGAAATCACAAGATCCAAACTTTAAAAACCAAACTTAAAAAGGTGCCTGTCAAGATGGCAGATGATTGGGGAGGGAACCTGGGAACATTGGTGGAGAGAAGTTGACACTGGTGGTGGGAGTGGGGCTGGAACACTGTATGCCTAAAACTCAACTATGAATATTCATAAATCACAGTGCTTTAGTAAAATTAAAAGTGTATGTATATAATTATATTGATTTAGTCACAGAGAGATGTTCTAAGAAGTGTGTCATCAGGTGATTTCATTGTTGTGTGAATGTCATAGAACTCTACCCCAAATCCCCAAATGTCATAGAACTCTACCCCATAGAACATATAGCTACCCCAAATCCTGGGAGCTGCTGTAACGATGTTGGGGGCAGTAGTTGTCTTGTGTACCACCTGGAGATTCTTTCTGTTTATTCTCTTAAAGAACACATATTTCCAGGGGGTACAGTTGTTTTTCTAAGAAGGGGATGGTATACTTACTCAAATCTAGATGGTACAGCTGACAACACATCTAGGTTAGATATAGGATACATACACAGTCCATGACTACACACAGTCCATCACTAACCAAAAGATCATTATATAGCACAGGGCTGTATGTGTGATGGTATGTTATCCATGCATAAAAAGGAGAAAAATCACACCAGTTGTGACAATGTGGATGAACCTTGACACTAGGTGAAGTGAAATAAATTACAGAAGATTATCTTTTAATATTTTTGGTTTTACATATGTATGGAATCTAAAAATGTCAAACTCATAGAAATAAAGTAGATTTGGGTTACCAGTGAGCAGCTGGTGATATGGGGAGACATTGGCTAGAAGGTGCACATGAGGCTACAGATGAGTAAGTGGTTGGGATGTCACTGGAATAGGCCCCCTGCCAGAAGTGTCTTACAGAATGGCATGGCTACTTGGGTTCATTGCACTACTACATGTGCTTGAAAATTGCTGATAGGAGATAAAAATGTTCTCTCACACACAAAAATAACTATGTGAGGTTGCAGACGTGGTAACAGACTTTCTGTGATAGTTTACAGTATCAGCTCATTGTATACCTTGAACAGAAAGAATGTGCATGCCAGTTCTATTTCAACAAGTCTAGGAACAAAGGAAAAAGATAATTTGCTATACCAAGCCATAAAGCCATAATCTGCAATGAAAGACAGAATGGTAAACTTAAGGAAGAAAATCTTGACAGCCTCCAACCCAAGAAGATCAGACCAATGCAAGGAGTGGGCTGACGGGAACCTGCCTGCTAAAGCTGCGGCCCCCTTGAGGAACACAGCTTCTGTTCTGTGGCACTACCATAAGGATGAGCCACCTGTACCCATTTACAAGGAACCATCAGTGGACACATAGATCTAACCACTCCACAGGATGTAAATTCTGTGCTTCGCCAAAGTGTCAAGGACATACAGGATAGGAGAAGACCAAGGAACGCTTCCTGCTTGAACGTGCCTGAAAGGGATATGGTGGCTAAAGAGAACACATAGTCCTAGAGAGGATCCTGGACCACCAGGGAAAGAGAGACATGCTGGTTCGCTGACCAGAGTGAGTGGGCTTCAGGGGCAGCTTGATAGCTTCCCCGGGAAGCTGGTGGGACACCAGAGTCCATGCCACAGAGGAGCTGATAGCTGACTTCACCAGTCTAACCCACACCTGACCTTTCCTAGGGTGGTCAAGGTGAATTAAGGAGAGAGGTGGGAGCACCATTTTCTTGAGGGTCCTTCTCTTGCTCCCCCTTTACATAATCACGTACAATGTTATATGGTAATTGTATCTCAATAAACCTGGGCAAAAAAAAAGTTGGAAAATATCTAGAGCTGGAAAAATGGCCTAAAGCACATACCTGGCATATGAGAGACCTGGGTTTGATCCCTGGCACCATATGGTAATCTGAGCACTATTGGGAGTAGCCCCTGAGTATTGCCAGAGATGCCAACATAGATACAGATATATTCAAGGTATGATTTAGAGACTTGGAATTAAGCTTTTTGGTTATTTTCACTGGTGCCATAACATACTGTACTGTAATATTTAAAAATCAGGTTCAATGACTTTGTAGGTACAGTCTTCAGGGTACTATTTGTACGACCCTGAAGACTAGTACTAGTAGTCAGAGACATAACTCAGCATCGCTTGGGCATAACTCAGCAATGCAAGTAGAGTACTTGCATAACTACACATCTGGACAGGCAGTAATAAAAAATAATCCTAGTAACAATTTAGTGCTCCACTTTTGTTCCATTGCTTGGTTAAAATAAATACACTAACATTTAAGTTATCCTCCTTTCCCAGCATCTCATTTGTGAGACACTAGTCTTCTTGTAACAAGGATGTGAACAACGACGTTCACTTGCCTTTACAACTGTGAGCCTGGGTTACAGGTTCTGACCCTCCCTCCCTGGTTAGGACAGATTAGGCTGGTGGCTCTAAGGCCCCTAGGACCCGAGATTTTTATGTGACTGGTACAGGAAGAACCGACTCCTTCAGTACTTCAGAATCTAAATGCAACAGGGAGGCTCATTCTTCAATTCCTGTCAAATTCCAAAAGTTTCTAATTTTAGACCATAATCTTGCAGCCTCAAATGGAAACCCGCACCACAACAAATTAGCTAAGTGGTTTCTACATCGTCCTTATTTATAGTATCAGCAATTTGAGTTCTGAATAATAGCGGGCTGTTATGCATAAAACAGTCTTGGGAAAATAACTATAAATTCTAAAAAAAAATTTAAAATTAACAAGTTAATTTATTATAGGAAACAGACCTATGAATATTTATTCATAGATGCCATGACATTCTTACTGAATCCTAGAATAGTCTACTCAAACAAATGTTCACTAATGAGTTAGTCAATGAAAATGGCATCAGGAAGTCTAAACCCTCACTATGGTTTTACTGCTCAGTTTTAAATAAGGAAAACATTGATCCCCCTTTGCCCTCTTAAAAGGAACATCTCCAAGGCTCATCGACTTAAGTGCTTAAGCGATCTCATCATGTCTTGCAGCTCTAAATACATCTCTGTGCCAATTACTCCAAAATTGCTATAACCAGTCCAGAGCTTGCTTCTGAAGAAATCTCTGTTGTAAGTAAAGGTATAGGAGGAGAATCTTATCACAAGCAGGAGAATCTTTTTTTTTTTTTTTTTTTTTTAATTTATTTATTTTTAATTAGAGAATCACCGTGAGGGTACAGTTACAGATTTATACACTTTTGTGCTCATACTTCCCTCATACAAAGTTTGGGAGCCCATCCCTTCAACAGTGCCCATTCTCCACCACCCGTAAACCAGTGTCCCTCCCACCCTCCCCAATCCCATCTCCCCCCCACCCCACCCTGCCACTGTGGCAAGGCATTCCCTTCTGTTTTCTCTCTCTAGTTAGCTGTTGTGGTTTGCAATAAAGGTGTTGAGTGGCCGCTGTGCTCAGTCTCTAGCCCTCATTCAGCCCGCAACTCCCTTCCCCCATATGGCCTTCGACTACAATGTAGTTGGTGATCGCTTCTCTGAGTTGACCTTTCCCCGGAACGTGAGGCCAGCCTCGAAGCCATGGAATCAACCTCCTGGTACTTATTTCTACAGTTCTTGGGTGTTAGTCTCCCACTCTGATATTCTATATACCATAGATGAGTGCAATCTTTCTATGTCTGTCTCTCTCTTTCTGACTCATTTCACTCAGCATGAAACTTTTCATGCCCATCCACTTAACTACAAAATTCTTGACCTCCTTTTTTCTAACAGCTGCATAGTATTCCATTGTATAGATGTACCAAAGTTTCCTCAACCAGTCATCCGTTCTGGGGCATTCGGGTTTTTTCCAGATTCTGGCTATTGTAAACAGTGCTGCGATGAACATACATGTGCAGATGTTGTTTCGATTGTACTTTTTTGCCTCTCTGGGATATATTCCCAGCAGTGGTATTGCTGGGTCAAATGGGAATTCAATATCTAATTTTTTGAGAGTCGTCCAAATTGTTTTCCAGAAGGGCTGAACCAGTCGGCATTCCCACCAGCAGTGAAGAAGGGTCCCTTTCTCCCCACATCCTCTCCAACAGCGGATGCTTTTGTTCTTTTGGATGTGTGCTAGTCTCTGTGGTGTGAGGTGGTATCTCATGGTTGTTTTGATCTGCATCTCTCTGATGATTAGTGATGTAGAGCACTTTTTCATGTGCCTTTTGGCCATTCGTATTTCTTCCTTGGTAAAGTTTCTGTTCATTTCTTTGCCCCATTTTTTGATGGGGTTGGATGTTTTCTTCTTGTAGAGCTCAACCAGTGCTTTATATACCATTGATATCAACCCCTTATCTGATGGGTATTGTGTAAATATCCTTTCCCATTCTGTGGATAGTCTTTGTATTCTGGTCACTGTATCTCTTGCGGTGCAGAAGCTTTTTAGTTTAATGTAGTCCCATTTGTTGATCTCTGTTTTTACTAGATTGCTTAGTTCCGTGTCACCTTTGAAGATACCTTTATCTTCAATATCGTGGAGGGTTTCGCCGACCTTGTCTTCAATGTACCTTATGGTTTGTGGTCTAATGTTGAGGTCTTTAATCCATTTTGATCTGACTTTTGTGCATGGTGTCAGGTCAAGGTCTAAACCCATTTTTTTGCATGTGGTTGTCCAGTTGTGCCAGCACCATTTGT